>NC_049248.1:39458827-39821399 GCF_011100685.1 Canis lupus familiaris | reverse complement strand
CACCAGACCCTTATTTTGGCCCAATGCTTGCATGCCCATCTCTAGGGCCATCTGTAGGGTCTCTCTACAGCACCCCCATCCCCCCCCACCGCAACCCGCAACGGGACCCTGTCTGGAACTGAAAACCGCTGGTCTAGCCCCTGGATCTGCAGCGGGGCGGGCTGGGAGGTGCCTGGGGTTTCTTTGCTGCTTATTTTGTAATGACACCCTCTCCCTTTTCCAGGGTAACCCCGGAACTGATGGAATTCCTGGAGCTAAAGGATCTGCTGTGAGTGTTGCCCGGGGACTGGGCTCCTGTGGGGAGGGGAGTCCCTCCTGGCCACCTCTCCTGATGCCCCCTCTTCTACTCACACTGACAGGGCGCTCCTGGCATCGCTGGCGCCCCCGGCTTCCCGGGGCCCCGTGGTCCACCTGGCCCTCAAGGTGCAACTGGTCCTCTGGGCCCGAAAGGTCAGACGGTAAGGTTCAGAGTGAACCCCAAGTCCCACCGGTACCCCTGGAGTCAAACCCCGCCGTCCCCCCTTCCTGTGCTCACACTGTGTCCTTTGTGGGGGATGGTGGCGGGGATGGGGGGAGCCTTTAAGGGTGTCTGGAGGTGGGGGCAGGGTCCGTGGAGAGGACCCCATGTGAGAACCCGCCTCTCTCTCTCCCCAAGGGCGAACCTGGAATTGCTGGCTTCAAAGGCGAACAAGGCCCCAAGGGCGAGCCCGTGAGTATCTTCCTGCAGCTCTTGCCCCCCCCCCCCCCCATCCTCTGCAGCCCCATCCCCGGATCCGGGACCTCCCAGGTTGTGGCCGGAGGAGGGGACCCTCCAGGTCGAGCTCCCATGTTTGGTTTGAGCCACGTGAACAGTTTCCACTTTCCACCGTCCCTCTGCCCACTGGGCCCCTGTTCCCCCGGGCTGATCCTTTGCGGCCCCGCTTGCCCCCACCCCAGGTCCCCCAGCACCCCCAGCCCTGAAACAGCAGCGGAGGCCGCTCCCTCGGCCCACCGGCCGGTGACTGGCTCCGCGGCGGTGCCGGGTCACCGCTCACCCGGTTTCTCTTTCCTCCTGATTCTCAGGGCCCTGCTGGCCCCCAAGGAGCCCCCGGTCCTGCTGGTGAAGAAGGCAAACGAGGTGCCCGTGGAGAGCCTGGTGGCGCTGGGCCCGTTGGTCCCCCCGGAGAAAGGGTAGGTGGGCTGGGAGGCCCCACTTTCTGAGGGGTGTGACCTGGATGTGGAAGCAGAGTCTTTGCAGCTGTGTCCTGGCCAAGTCCCGTGGCCTGAGCGTCAGTCCTCTCCCCCACTCACTGCCGGTGGCGAGGGGGGGTGCAGGGAGCCCATCTTATTTCTGCCGCCACCCCCAGGATGGCATGAGACGGTCTGAGCTCCCCCGTGGGACAGGCCCTAGCGGTTAACCCCTCGGAGTCTTGCGGGCTGTCGCTCCTGCCCCCCAGGAGCTGTGGCTGGGGGGTTGGTGCGATGGAGCTCCCGAGGCCGCCGAGGCTCCCTGTGTGGTTGGGTCGGGGCCAATCTGACTCGCCACCTGTCCTCCTCCCACGTCCTTCTAGGGGGCTCCTGGCAACCGCGGTTTCCCAGGTCAGGATGGTCTGGCAGGTCCAAAGGTGAGTGGGGGGGGGAAGGGGCTGGGGTCCCTGCATTGCTGGTCAGACGGCCGCCTGCTGACTCCCTGCCTCCCCCCGTGTAGGGAGCCCCCGGAGAGCGTGGGCCCAGCGGCCTTGCTGGTCCCAAGGGAGCTAATGGGGACCCTGGCCGTCCCGGAGAGCCTGGCCTTCCTGGAGCCCGGGTAAGTAGCCGAGCTGCTTTCGCGCCTGACCTCCACTGAGCAAGTCCTCGTGCCCTTCCCCGGCTGGCCCCCCAGCCTTGTGCTGCCAGGATTGGGAAGACCTGGGGCCTCCCCTGATACCCATCTTCTCTCTCTCCTGATCAAAGGGTCTCACTGGTCGCCCTGGCGATGCTGGTCCTCAAGGCAAAGTCGGTCCTTCTGTAAGTCTACCGTCTGGGGTTGGGAGGATAACCCCGGGAAGGCAGGTAGTAAGGGAGACGGGGGTCTGGGGAGGGGCAGCCTGTGAATTTTGAGACTTGAGAAGGGGGCAGATGGTAGTTACCGGGCCAGGTGCGGAGCCCTGAAAATGCCAACCTCTGCGCCTTCGGGCCTTTCCTTGGAGGGAGACAGAGCCTGGGTGCGTTTTGAGGAGCAACACTTCTCATTCGAGCAGTGCCCTGTTGCTGACTGGGCCGCATGCGCGGCGTGGGCCGCTGGCCCAGACCTCGGTCAACCCCCCACGCCCGGGGTCTGGCTGTTGCCTCGCCCTGTGCTGCCCACGCAGTAGGCACTCAGCGGGTGGATGACTGTGGGTTGAGTGTCTACACTCTGAGACTGATGTCCTCTCTTTCAGGGAGCCCCTGGTGAAGATGGTCGCCCCGGACCTCCAGGTCCTCAGGGCGCTCGTGGGCAGCCTGGTGTCATGGGTTTCCCTGGTCCCAAAGGTGCCAACGTAAGTAACAGCCGGCCCTTCCACTTCCTTCCACATGGTGCCCCTCCCCCCTCGCCCCCTGGAGAGAGGACTGGCTCCGAGTAGAGTTAACCCACAGGCAGTCATGAACACGATCCCTGGTGCCGTGGGCAGCGTGGGCCTGTGTGACCCGGGGAAACGCGGGGCACCTCAGCCATGACATTATTCCATCACACGCCTGAGCGTGAGACAGGGTGCCGACGCTGGGCTTGGGCTTTTGCCCATGGCCCCCAGCCCCACTCTCCCCTGCTCTACCCCCTCCCACCGACACCCTCCCCTCATGGTCCTGCACTCTTTCCTCCAGGGCGAGCCTGGCAAGGCTGGTGAGAAGGGACTTCCCGGTGCTCCTGGTCTGAGAGTAAGTACCCCGCCTCGTGTGCACATGCATTGGTGCTGGCTGGACACCTGCAAGGGGAGACACCTCCCGGGGCATGCTCCTGGGGCCCCTCGTCGTGGGTTCCTGTGGCTGAGCCCATGCTGCTCCGGGAGCCCCCACACAGAGACTTCTAGTTGCTGTTGGTCAGCAGCCCGGGGCTGGGGAGGACTCCCACCTGAGAAAGACTGGGGAAAGGAGGGGCCCAGGGGAAGTAGGGGTAGAAATGGAATTCAGGTTGGGGGATCATGGACCACCAAGTGTGACTGCTGGGCACTGGGGCCTGCAGACCGAAGAACACGTGTCATGACACCACCCTTGTCTCCCCCCTCTAGGGTCTTCCAGGCAAAGATGGTGAGACTGGTGCTGCAGGACCCCCCGGACCTGCTGTAAGTAGCTGCCTGGCCCCCTCGAGGTGGTCCTGTGGGCTTGGGGGTGGCGGAGTGGCGGTGACGGATGAGGAGCCATGGATCCGGATCCCTCTGGGGCACCGGACCCACTCTCAGCCAAGGCAGTGTGGACCCCACCCCCGTTTCAGGGGTGCAGGTCACTGGGGGGAGAACAGCAGGGGAAGCACGCAGGCACATCTTTCTTGGGCAGTGCCAGAATGTGTCTGGCCCGCCCTCCTGCTGCCACCGAGGTCCCCTCCCGCTGAGGCTCTCAGATTCTCTGGAACAATGGCTCAGGCCACCTTTGTTTCCCTCTGCAGGGACCTGCCGGTGAACGAGGCGAGCAGGGTGCTCCTGGGCCATCTGGGTTCCAGGTAGGTGGCTGGACAGGGCCCTCTCTACAATTCTGTGTCCAGGGCTCTGTGGGCCGCAGCAGGCCCCTGGAGGGGGGAGGGCGCCCCCCTCCTGAGGGGAACAGGGGAACGAGGCCTCCCTGCAGTCCTGCCTCTTGTCCCGGCCTGGGCCTCCCTGGAGGGCTGGGGCAGTGAACTCACTCCTTTGCTAATGGATATCACTTTGCCTTCTAGGGACTTCCTGGCCCTCCGGGTCCCCCAGGCGAAGGTGGAAAACCAGGTGACCAGGTGAGTATGGGGCTCTTTGCAGGTGCAAAGTGTTTAGATGGGAAGATCCCTTCCGATGCCCCGGAGGTGAGGGCAGGAAGGCACAGGGCCCCCATGATGTGTCACTGGGAATGCCTGGGGCCACACCCCAGCTCCCCCCAGGGTACAGTGTGAGCTCAGCCTCTCAGGGGAGGGACGATCAGCCCTGGCTGGCCGTCTCACCTGTCCCTCTTTGTCCTCCAGGGTGTCCCTGGTGAAGCGGGAGCCCCCGGCCTCGTGGGTCCCAGGGTGAGTATCGGTCATTCTGCTGCCCCCTCCCTGCGAGCCTCTGCCAGGGCCCCCCCGCGGCACTCTGCTGTCCTGCTCCCTGCTCCTCCCTGCACCCCTGCCCCAGGTCTCTTGCTTCATGGCTCCTGGTGTCTGCCACAGGGTGAACGAGGCTTCCCAGGCGAACGTGGCTCTCCCGGCGCCCAGGGCCTCCAGGGGCCCCGTGGCCTCCCCGGCACTCCTGGCACAGACGGTCCCAAAGTAAGTGAGGCTGGCGGGTTGTCCGGGCCACCTGCTGGGGCAGAAGGAGGAAGGGGAGGGGCTGGGAGGGCAGAGGAGGAAGGGAAGGAAAGGGGACCTGGGCGCTGGGGTCCTGGGCAGGTGCTGCCCACCACAGACCCCCTTCCCCCTCCTCCTGCAGGGCGCATCTGGCCCGGCTGGCCCCCCTGGGGCTCAGGGCCCTCCAGGTCTGCAGGGGATGCCCGGTGAGAGGGGCGCGGCTGGCATCGCCGGGCCCAAAGGAGACAGGGTGAGTACCAGGTTGAGCTCCCCCAAAGTCGCAGGTCCCTGCCCACACCCCATCTCCCCATGGCCCGTGAGTGGGGAGGTCCCTAGTTAACCCTCTTGAGGAACCTGGAGATCCCTCGGGCATGCTCTGTTTGCCTTGTAGTGACACCCTCCCCCCACTTCCCTCCCTCCCACTCCTCTCGCTCACCCTGACCCACCCTGAACCCGGAGCAGATCCTGCTGGGTGGGGGGCTGAGCTCTGCTGGGAGTCTCGGCGAGGGGGAGGCTGAGCTGGAGAACCCTGCTGAGGTGGCCCTTCTTCTCCATCCCACAGGGAGACGTTGGTGAGAAAGGCCCCGAGGGAGCCCCTGGAAAGGACGGAGGACGAGTAAGTGAATGCTGGTCGCAGGTGCCATGGGGACCCCGGGGGGACAGAAGGGCAGCGTGTGAGTGCACCCCTGGTCCTGTCTCAGTTGTACAGATCTGGGGACTCTCCTGACAAGACTGGGGCCACGGGGTGAGGGGGAGTTCTGGGGGCTGTGGGAGCGTAGGCAGGGTCCCCGGACTCCCTGCTGGGCTCCAAGTCCCTGGTCAACTCTTCTGTCACCCTCACCTTTGCCTGCTTTCTCCCTAGGGCCTGACTGGTCCCATTGGCCCCCCTGGCCCCGCTGGCGCCAATGGTGAGAAGGTGAGTGCCTCTCTCTGGCTGGCCTCCCCCATCAGCCTCCTCATCTCCTACCAAGGACTGCTTTCTCGCCCCCTCCTGCCCACTAGGGGGCTGCAGGGACTGAGGGGTGGGAGTCTTCTTAAAAGCAGAGTCATAGGCTGTGGGCCCTGTTCAGTGGAGCCATGGGGGGAGGGGGGGTGGCCAGGGAGGCCCCAGGATGGGGGCTGGGGGGTGCCTGAAGCAACAAGAGAAAATGGACCATCCATTGTGAGGCTTCCTGGATGCACTTCGCTCTGAAGAGCCCCACTCCGACCCCCAACCCTTCTCCGTGACTCTCGTCCCCTTCCCCACCTTAGGGAGAAGTTGGACCTCCTGGTCCTGCAGGAACCGCTGGTGCTCGTGGCGCCCCGGTGAGTATCTGCCCCTGAACCTGGCCCTGTCCCCAGGGCCCTGGGAGCCAGAGAAGTGGCCCTGCCTCACAGCCTGGCTCTTTGGGGCTGGAGGTGGGGGAGAGAGGAGAAAGGGAGGGAGAGGGCTTGTCATCCCCATGATGTGGTCATGGTGGAGGGCCTTCAGGTCACCAGACCCTCTGACCAAGGGAGGCCTTCTGACTTGGGTCTCTTGTCACTAGGACAAGGTGTCCTCCCTCTGGGGTTATAGTGTCGGGCGGGGAGGGGCAGGGAGGTGCGGGGCCAGCCCAGAGGGCTCTGGTGTAGGAGGGGACAGAGGCAGGCAGGCACGAGGCCTGAGCTCTCCGGGCCCCTTCTCTCACAGGGTGAACGTGGAGAGACTGGACCCCCTGGGCCCGCTGGATTCGCAGGTCCTCCCGTGAGTGTCCCCGACCACCCTCCTTCCCACCCCTCTGCTCAGGCCTGTGGGGGAGGGAGGGACAGAATGTAAAGAAGATGGAAGTGGCCTCTTTCTCTCCTTGCACACCCACACTGACCTCACGATCCCATCTGAGGGCAGCGTTCCGGGCCAGGGTGGACACAGGCTCGCTCACTCATTCACCCCGGACCACCCACTCACCCAGACCCCCTGGCCCTTTTGGAAGAACCCTGAGTATTCGGCTTGCCTCTCACTCCCCTTTCTCCTTGGGACAGGGTGCTGATGGCCAGCCGGGTGCCAAAGGCGAGCAAGGAGAGGCCGGCCAGAAAGGCGATGCTGGTGCCCCAGGTCCTCAGGGCCCCTCTGGAGCTCCTGGGCCTCAGGTGGGTAGCAGTGAGCTCCCCCAGCAACTGTTTTCATGGGGCAGGGGTGTCTGGGTGCAGGGTGAGGGGCCCGGGGCGAGGCCAAGGCTGGCCAGGGGTGTAGCCCCTCCTGAGTTTCACCTGGGACCTACCGGAGCCTGCCACTGCCCCAGACAGAGGGAGAGGCTGTGGGGAGGAATCTGTACTCCGGGATAAAGGTTCAAAAATAGCAAATTGGATTTCATTGTCTTGGGGTAGGGTGTGGGTGCCAGAGACAGACACAGGGTGAGGGTTGAGGACAAATAGCCCGGGACAAAGCAGCCAGGCTCCTGGGGAGGGACTGGGGAGCCCTTGGCCGGGCTCTGCAGATGCCTGATGGGCTTTCCTCCCTGAGGTCTCCTAGAACATGAGTGTATCGTGGCGGGGGTGGCAGGCCCATCTGTGACGGCTTCCTCGGGCTGGGATTTTAGCACCAAGAAAGCTACGTCTTTGCAAACCTAGCCCTCAGGAGTCCATTGTTGGGCATAGGGCCTGTTTGACCCCCACGAGGCCCACAGCCCTCCTCTGGGTGACCAGGCCTCACTGTGTCCCTCCTTCCTTGCCAGGGTCCTACTGGTGTGACTGGTCCTAAAGGAGCCCGAGGTGCTCAAGGCCCCCCGGTGAGTGAGGTCCCCGTTCCTACCAGGTGGGGTTGGGGGGACTGTGGGAGCAGCAGCTTCTCTCATGCTTCCACTCTGGCCTCATGAAGGCGGCCTGCCCGGAGGCTCCCGCGCCGGTGTTCTGGGATTCACTCACCTTTCTCAGCGTTGCTTTTGCCCCCAGCCTCAGTCCAGCCCACAGCCACGTGGGAAGGAGGGCCCCTCTCTGCGGGTGTGCCGTGGTCCTGGGAGGTCTTTGGTCCCACGGAGGCCGCGCTCAGCTCCCAGGGGCACTGAATGTCCTGGCCGATGCCCCCTGTAGGGGCTGGAGGCAGAGAAGCTGCAGCTTCCTGATCCGATGGCCAGACCCCACAGGGCCCTCTCTAGCTCTCCTTTCCACACCAGCCTCTGAGACCCCCCAACCCAATCTGATTCTTGGGCCTCCTGAGGACCCGAGGGATTCAGGACCTCTCTTCTCCTCATATAGGGAGCCACCGGATTCCCTGGAGCTGCTGGCCGCGTCGGACCCCCAGGCTCCAATGTAAGTGATGTTCCTGGCCGGTTCCTACCTTCCTCCTGGCATGAGAGGCATGGGCAGGGGTCAGAGTCTGGCACAGTCCCCCCAACAGGCACCCAAAGAGCCCAGACTGGCGTCCATCCCTTTATACCCATTCCTACTCCCCGGATGAGTCGTTACTTCATCACGGGGATCTGTTCTTGTAAACAGCTGGGAGCAGGGGCTGTGACCCTCTTGTTAGCCAAGGGCAGCCTTCCCTGCTGACTTGGGCTTGAACCCTCAGACTTCTGGCACACTGGGTGGGATAGGCTGGCACAACTGCCTTGATGCATCTTGCCCACAGGGGGTTTGCTATGGAGGGAAGAGAGATGGTGAAAAGTCACCCAGGTCACCACCCCCACCAAGTGCAGAGGGAGCGGGTACAGAGGCTTAGTTAGGGGTCAGAGGAGCCCAGTTTGAGTTGTTCCTTGAGGAACACTAGGCTTGGGGCCCAGAGTAAGGAGGCAGGAGGAAGTCCACATAGATCAGAAAAAGCAAATGCAGGGGCTGGGGAAGCCGGGGGGCAGGGGGGGATCACAGATCCCACATGGGAGAGAAGATTGAAGAGGTGGACTGGGGGTCGGGGTCAGGCCATCCTTCGTGTGGAGGGAACCCTGGGGGGAAACTGTTATCCCTAGGGTCACAGTGGCTTTGGCAGCCTGGATGGGGCAGGGTAAGATGAGTTCTCATGTCTTCCATTTGCTCTTCTAGGGAAACCCTGGACCCCCTGGTCCCCCTGGTCCTTCTGGAAAAGATGGTCCCAAAGGCGCTCGAGGAGACAGCGGCCCCCCTGGCCGCGCTGGTGACCCTGGTCTCCAAGGTCCTGCTGGACCCCCTGGCGAGAAGGGAGAGCCTGGAGATGATGGTCCCTCTGTAAGTCCCTCACATGCCTGGCCAGGGAGTCTTCTGAGCTCCCAGAGCGCAGAGTGGAGGGGGACACCATGGAGGGACCTCTGCCGGGACAAGAAGAGTGCTGGTCCCTGGGAGTGGCAGCCAGGCCGGGTGTGGACGGCTGGCCACTCCATGTCAGAGCTCACGTTCTCACTCCTGCCTCCCCTCTCTTAGGGTCCCGATGGTCCTCCAGGTCCCCAGGGTCTGGCCGGTCAGAGGGGCATCGTTGGTCTACCTGGGCAGCGTGGTGAGAGAGGATTCCCTGGCTTGCCCGGCCCATCGGTGAGTGAAGGATGATACCCCTTCCTCTGGTGAGCTGGGCCCAGTCCGGCTCAGGCCTGAGCTCTCCACCCACAGCTCTTGGTGTGGTGGCCCGGCCTGTGCAGAAGCACCACCGCCCTCTGGGGCTTCCACCCGCTGTGCACCTGCAGAACTCTCCCTTCATCAGCCCTTTCTTTGGAGAGGCTCAGCAGCAGGTCCTGGGCCAGGATTCTTAAGAGCGCACGCTCATCTTCCCTCTCGCTGTCCCTCTAGGGTGAGCCCGGCAAGCAGGGAGCTCCTGGTGCATCTGGAGACCGAGGCCCCCCAGGCCCCGTGGGTCCTCCTGGTCTGACTGGTCCTTCTGGTGAACCTGGACGAGAGGTGAGCAGTGAGACCCGTTGTGCATGGCCCTTACTGGGGAGAGGTGTGCTGGGCCAGGCCAAGTCCTGGTGCCCCGGCGGAGGGGATGACAGGACGGGCTGATAGGCCCCAGTGCCCGGCTGTGGTGGGGAGGATGTGATGGGAGGGAGAAGGGCATGGGGTGCAGAGCTGGTGCATGGGGAGGAAGGCACAAGGAAGCCTGGTGAGCTTCGGCAGCTCCAGCTGCATGGAAGGGAGCAGGCTGGGGCCCGGGGGGAGGCTGGGGGAGCAGAGTGGGAGCCGTGCAGGGGCAGCTCTGAAGGCATCCTGCTTCCCCTTGCCCAGGGCAGCCCCGGTGCTGATGGTCCTCCTGGCAGAGATGGCGCAGCTGGAGTCAAGGTGAGTATCTGGCGGTCTCTATGTGCAGTGGGGACAGGGAGGACATTCTGTTGGGCCTAACAGGTCAGCCTGGGGTGGCAGGTCGGGGGTCAGGATCTTGTCTCAGTTCGGGAGGTCAGTTTCTCCATGTCTCCCTGGAACATTCTTCTCTAAGCCCGAGACCTCTCTCCTGACAGGGTGATCGTGGTGAGACTGGTCCCGTGGGTGCTCCTGGAGCCCCTGGGTCCCCTGGCTCTCCTGGCCCCGCTGGCCCAACTGGAAAGCAGGGAGACCGAGGAGAAGCTGTGAGTGTCCGGAATTTGGTCAAAGCTGGAAGTGGAGGAGGGTGGCCAAGGGAGCTGGGAGCTCACCCACCGTCTACCGGTCGCCAGGCCCTGGAGGCGTCTCTGGGTCCGGGAGGTCTCTGAGCCCTGGGAGCAGCAGCCTCAGTGCCCAGCCCGGGGCAGGTGCAGAGGAGGGCCAGCCCTGTCCCGGCTCTGCTCCGACACCGTTCCCGCTCTCTCCCTCACAGGGTGCACAAGGTCCCATGGGTCCTGCAGGACCGGCTGGAGCCCGGGGAATCCCAGTGAGTATCTGCTTGTCCTCTGTTGGCTTCTTGAGGGTGGGGGGCAGGTCTGGAGGGCAGTGGGGACCCTGTGGCTCCTGGGACTCCTTGGCTGAGGGGAAGCCAGCAAAGTGCTCCTGCCCTGGCCAACCCAACCCAACCTGCGTCTCTCTTGTTCCCAGGGCCCTCAAGGTCCCCGAGGTGACAAAGGAGAAGCTGGAGAGGCTGGCGAGAGGGGACTGAAGGGACACCGTGGCTTCACTGGTCTGCAGGGACTGCCCGGCCCTCCTGTGAGTGTTGCTGTCTATGCGTGGCTCCCCAGTGCCTCCCACTGCTCAGAGCCCCCCTGAGTGTCCCATGCTGCTAAGTCAACTTGGGCTCATCCTCAGAAATTGCCAGGACTTCCTCAGGGTTGGAGGGAGGAGCCAGTGGAAAGGGAACAGGGGTAGGACATGTGTCATATGTACAGTCAAGAAGGCCTCCCACCCTGGAAGATGGGGCCCTGTCGGGGCTGACCTCTGACCTTTGCCTCTTCCTTTTGCACAGGGTCCTTCTGGAGATCAAGGTGCTTCTGGCCCTGCTGGTCCTTCTGGCCCTAGAGTAAGTGAGATGGAGGGAGTCCTTCCTCATGGGGTGGACCGGGCACTGGCCAGGCGTTCTGAGGGGGAGGGAAGCCTTGGGCTCAGGGAGGGGACTGGCTCAGGGTGACCAGGGCCAGAAAAGCTCCTGAGTCCACAGGCTGGATGAACATGACAACAGCTCCCGGCTGTCAGCCGGGCCCCCTGGGAGTAGGGTCTGACAAGGAGGAGCTTAGGATGGCAGCAGAGCTGTGAAACCACCCTGCGGTCCTTGGCCAAGCAGCCGCCAGCCTGGCCTCTGTGACTGAGACGTGTGCAGCTGCAGGGCCTCACAGCAGGACGGCTACGTGACCAGCCACTCCCCACGGCCCCCTTGGTGATGGCTCTTCTCTCCTGGCCTGCAGGGTCCTCCTGGTCCCGTCGGTCCCTCTGGCAAAGATGGTGCTAACGGAATCCCTGGCCCCATCGGACCTCCTGGTCCCCGTGGACGTTCAGGCGAAACTGGCCCTGCTGTGAGTGTGCTGACTCCTTCCCCGCTGTCCGGGCTGTCCCCAGCATCCCGAGGCTCGAGCTCTCTTGTGCCAAGGGCCTTTTTCAGGGCATCAGCCTGCGGCCAACGATGATAGCATCCTTTATCCTGGGTCTTCCCGGGACATTTAAAGGGCCCATATTGAAAAAAAAAAATTAAAAAAAAAATAATACAGGGTCCATATTGGTATTGGGACACAGAAGAGAGGGGCTGATGAAGAAGTAGGGGAAGGGCTAGGATTTTCTTGGCCTTGGCCTGCCGCACCCCTCCCCCACCCAGGGGACTGGAAGACGATACCCTAGCATCTTCTAGCAGGTGGAGAGGTACACAGGAGGGGCGTGTCCCCACAATTCCTGGCTGACTGCTGTGTTTCCCGCTTTCCTGCTGCAGGGTCCTCCCGGAAACCCCGGACCCCCTGGCCCTCCAGGTCCCCCTGGCCCTGGCATCGACATGTCTGCCTTTGCTGGCCTGGGCCAGAGAGAGAAGGGCCCCGACCCCCTGCAGTACATGCGGGCTGACCAGGCGGCCGGCGACCTGAGACAGCATGATGCCGAGGTGGACGCCACACTCAAGTCCCTCAACAACCAGATTGAGAGCATCCGCAGCCCCGAGGGCTCCCGCAAGAACCCCGCTCGTACCTGCCGGGACCTGAAACTCTGCCACCCTGAATGGAAGAGCGGTGAGCCTGCAGGGCAGGTCCCCTGGCCCCAGTAGAGCAGGACGTCAGCCCACTGGGCACGGCGCCTTCAGAAAAAGGGAGGCGGCATCTCTTAGCACCAGGCAGAGCCGGCCTGAAAGGTTCTCACGGGTGGCTTGCACCTGCAAGAGGGTCTCCTTGCTCCTGGGTCCCTGCTTCTCCCCCCGCCCTTGGGCTCCACTGGCCCTCACAATCCGTGCCTCTCCTGTGGGTCCCCATAAGCCCTTCTGTCTCTCCCAGGCAGGCCCGGCCCTCTTGGGAGTGCCTGCCTCTCTGAACCCCAATGGGGTATTGCCTCCTCCCCCTGCAGGAGACTACTGGATTGACCCCAACCAGGGCTGCACCTTGGATGCCATGAAGGTTTTCTGCAACATGGAGACTGGCGAGACGTGCGTCTACCCCAACCCAGCGAGCGTTCCCAAGAAGAACTGGTGGAGCAGCAAGAGCAAGGACAAGAAACATATCTGGTTTGGAGAAACCATCAATGGTGGCTTCCACGTGAGTACCTGGCTGCTCTAACCAGGGATGGCACCTCAAAATCTTTCTCTCTCCAAGCTGATGGCACCTCACCCACACTCTTGCCAGCCTTTTTGGGGGCTTAAGAGGAAGGAAACAGGAGGGATAGTATTTTTAACTGGGATTCCTCTGGATGCTGCTCCTGGGCCTCACACCACTGCTGTCTGCCCTAACAGTTCAGCTACGGTGATGACAACCTGGCTCCCAACACTGCCAACGTCCAGATGACCTTCCTCCGCCTGCTGTCCACCGAGGGCTCTCAGAATATCACCTACCACTGCAAGAACAGCATTGCCTACCTGGACGAAGCAGCCGGCAACCTCAAGAAGGCCCTGCTCATCCAGGGCTCCAATGATGTGGAGATCCGGGCTGAGGGCAACAGCAGGTTCACATATACTGTTCTGAAGGATGGCTGCACGGTGAGTCAAGCTGGCTGGAGCTTCCAGAAGGGTGGCCCACATCCTAAAGTGATGGGATCCTCAGGGGTGTGAGTGTGAGGGGTTGGGTAGAGAAGACATGCAGAGTGATGGGAGAGGGCAGGGTGCTGTTCCGTCTTCTTCACTCCCCTGGCTCAAGGCAAATAAGGGGAGTAAGCCCTACCCGGCACATCCAGTTACTCTTGTTGGAGTACTCACATCATGAGTTTGGCTCGGCCCACAGGGTGGAGCAAAGAGAGGCTCTCACTATAGTGGACGGAGCAAGGAGGGAAGGGCAGTGTGGAGGGGGCCTTGCTCTAAGGACAGGAGTTGAGGTGGAGATGGCTCTGGGAAGCCAAGGAGAGGTCGAGGGAGCCCCTGAGCATGTTTTGTACTTTGTGCTCTATGCTGCTCAGTTTTGGGGTCCTTGGCAGCTGGCACTGGACAGTTTCTCCTCTCTTTCTCCCCTAGAAACACACCGGTAAGTGGGGCAAGACTATGATCGAGTACCGGTCACAGAAGACCTCGCGCCTCCCCATCATTGACATTGCGCCCATGGACATAGGAGGGCCCGAGCAGGAATTTGGTGTGGACATCGGGCCTGTCTGCTTCTTGTAAAAACCCGAACCCACAAACAACACAATCCATTGCCAATCCAGAGGACCCAAGTACTTTCCAGTCCCAGTCACTCTAGGGCTCTGCACTGAATGGCTGACCTGACCTGATGTCCATTCATCCCACCCGCTCACAGTGTGGACTTTTCTCCCCTCTTTCTAAGAGACCTGAACTGGGCAGACTGCAAAATAAAATCTCGGTGTTCTATTTATTTATTGTCTTCCTGTAAGACCTTTGGGTCGAGGCAGAGGCAGGAAACTAACTGGTGTGAGTCAAACGCCCCCTGAGTGACTGTCCCCAGCCCAGGCAAGAAGATCTCCCTTCAGGTGCCGGGCGCAGGAACTGCGTGTGTCCTACACAATGGTGCTATTCTGTGTCAAACACCTCTGTATTTTTTAAAACATCAATTGATATTAAAAACAAAAAAATTATTGGAAAGTACATATTGACCTGTGCTTTGTTCTTTATTTGCCCTCAGTCTTTGAGTCTGTAGGCAGGACCAAATGGCCATCCTAAGGCCTTAATCTGTTGACTTTTCAACCAGGAGGGGAGGGCACTAGAGTCATATTGCCTGTGACCTCACATGAACACAGACTTGCCTCTTTTTGTAACCTTTGCACTGCATGGAACCCAGGAGTGAACTGGGACCAGAGGCCAAGATTTGGGAAGGGAGGCAGAAACTATAGGAATTGCGTTGTTCTGGAGCACACACACACAAAACTCAACTCCAGGGCATACGGGCGTAGGACTCTGTGTGGGCCCCATCTTGCTGGATGGCAGGGGGTGGGGAGGAGGGGAGGGGAAGCACGTCCTCAGGGGCCTGTGATAAGTGCACATGATGGGCCAATCTGGGTGATCTACTTATCTGTGACTTATGTCATGGAGAGGTGGAGGTGTTACATGCTTGCCTGTACCCCTCATTCCATTTTCCTGCCCCCTGCTCTGGCCTTCCCTTCTCCACTTCCTAGGCCTGAACTCAAAGCTTCCACGGACTTCCTCTCAACACCAGGGTTATGAGCGGATAGCCTCCCATGTCTCCCTATCAGCAGGGGTCCCTTGCTTTCCAGTGACTCATGAGTGGCACACTGAGGAAACTGTCACCTTCCCTACCAGAGGGTATGGTGGGTGTGATGTGTGATGTGAGCAGGAGACATGAAGACAATCCAAATCAACAACACTAGTATTTTGTAAAATAAATTTCAAAAGATACCTGACACTGCTGATAAACCAGGGAGCCATCCCTTTCTCCTATCCCTGCCTCTTCCTTCCTCCAGATGATGAAGGTAGATAGTTTTTCTATTAAACAACAAAAATTAAAATACCTAAGATATTTTTGTTGGACTTGTATTAAAATCCAGCTTACAGTGTCAACTTTGTTGAATAAAGTGTAACTTATCAGGGCTAGTTTGTGACAAACTAAGAGTAAAATGAAAACATAAGTGAAAATACCTAACTAGAAAAGCTACCTGATAATTTAAAATAACTCTTCCATCTACTGAGAGACCTAATGCCAGCAAGGAGAGAGCAGTGGGGTATACGGATGCTTTTGAAAACTTCTACCTAGACTAAGGTGGAGGTGAGTGGTGGAGTCTAGCTCCACCCTGTAGCTACATTCAATGAACTTACACTGCTTCCTAGCCCACTTTGCTTCCCACAGTGGTGTCACAGCTCCCGGTTCTTACTAAGGCAGCACAGAGGATTGTGACCATCAGCTCAGACTTTTATAAAAGAAGTCCCATTTATACCAGGATATCAAGATGATCCCTCAAAGCCCACCCACCTCCTCAGCACCTACTAAAACCTAGAAATAAGAGCAACTGTTGCATTGGTCATCAACAAGTAAGCCAGAAAGAAGAGCTCAAGGGAAGGGAAGGGAAGGGAAGGGAAGCAGTGGAACAGAAAGCCTGCATCTGCTTCAACTGTGGTCAAATCAAAATATACATCCTTGGCTGCCAATGCTATGCTCCCTACCAGTGTTCTCTTGTCCCAACTTAGCCTAGAGGGAAAGGTGAGAATAACCTTTTTTTTTTTTTTTTTTTAAGATTTTATTTATTTATTCATGAGAGACAGAGAAAGAGAGAGAGAGGCAGAGACATAGGCAGAGGGAGAAGCAGGCTCCCTGCAGGAACCCGATGCGTGACTCAATTCCTAGACCCGGGATCACACCCTGAGCCAAGGCGGATGCTTAACCGCTGAGCCACCCAGGCGTCCTGTGAGAATAACCACGTTTGTTACTAATTCCTGTGATCCCTGGTGCCCCAGGAAAGGCAAAAATGTTTGTCTGGTAAGGATAGCCTCTCCTGACCCCAGTAGGATTGAATGGATAGACCTGGATTACTAAAATGAGATCGCTTATATCCATAAAAACATAGCATTAAAGGGCTTTCACTAGGAACTGGAGCTCAGACTTCCTCAAGTCACTTAGTTCCTAAGTTAATCACAACTTCTGAAATTGGTTCCCCTTCTAACCATGTGAAGGAACACAGAATCTCAAGAGTGCTGTCAAGGTGGTAAATAATCTTATTTATAGTTACTTCTGGGGAAAATTGCAGAGTAAGAGGATCCTAAGCTCACCCTGTCCCACAGATACCTCCAGAATTACCCATATCACTGTTAACAACCCAGAAAATGACACAAATAGTCGAAAATACCATAGCTAAATGTAGAGAAGAGGCCACATCAGAAACAGTAGAAAGGGCCAAGATGTGGTCCAGAGCTAAACAGACTTAGAGAACTGTCCATGGGAGGGAGGGACACCAAGGGTGTGAAGGAGGGGGAGAGAACAAACCTTCACACCAGAAATCCCAGGCATGGAGCTTGCATATGGAAAACAAAGTCCCGTAACACTTGGCTTTGAAAACCACTGGGCAAAACTTTGTAGTTCTTACAATCAATCAGCAGGGGCTGAATACCTGGAACTTTAAAAATAAGTAGGCTCAGCTCTGGGAGAGCTGGGAGGGTGACAGGGAACAGAGTCCCTGTCTTTAAAGAAACAGCAAAACAAACACCCCTGCTGAGATATAGCATAGAAGAAATAGTTTGAAAGACACCTAGGGTATATGGGAGGGAGATTTGTTTGCTAATCTCAGAGCATGTGCTGGAGGAGCAGGGATCTTTGGGAGACTTGTCCAGGAACAAAGGAGCTGGCAGGCAGCATAACCCTCCCCTGTCTCAGCCTAGACACAAGGACACCTGAGGGAACCAGTGTGACATCAACACCCCCCCACCTAGCTTGCCAACAATGGCAAGCTAGGTTCTCCTGAAGACATGCCCCCTCCAACCTGGCTGGCTTTGGCCAGAGTTTTAGGCAGCTGCATATCCTCCCCCACAGTGGAAGGGTACAAGATTTACTGGCCACAAGCCCTGCTCCCATGCTGTCCTGTGGACCTGTCCCCTCCAATATGCCTTTGGCCAGAGCCTACCCAAAGTGGTGCCACAAGCGTGGCAGTGTGCAAACAGGGGCCAGCACCACTCCAAAGTGACTAATGCCCTGGGGAAAGGTGAAGATAACCATACACACTAGTCCAACTATGGCCCTAACAGTGGGCTAGGGGCAGGCAGCTGATGTGATTGCTGACCCCACTCACCAATGAAAGCTCTCAGGGGATAACACAAGGAAAGCACCCTGCAGTTTGGTGCTACTATATCTCTGGCAAACATTTAGACTGACAACTCAAGCCCAAAGGCAGCCCCAGACTGGCCTACTAACACAGGGGCCAAACCTTGCCCACAATAGGCAAAGAGAGCCATTGCAGATGACTGGACTGAAGGCAAACACGGTTCAGCCACAACAGCAGGGCTCATGCAGAACACATAGGAGACACCCTTGAAGGACCAGGTCTTGGTGAACAGAGGACATTACACTGCAGGGCAATCCGGGACCTCTCCTTCATAAGACCACTACTTTCAAGAGCGAGACATAGTTGACTTTCCTAATACAGAGAAACAGACACAGAGAGTTAGACAAAATGAGGAGACAAAAGGATATGTCCCAAGTGAAAGATCAGGACAAAATCACAGAAAGAGGGCTAAACAAAATGAAGATAAGTAGTATGACTAAGTAATTTAAAGTAATGGTCATAAAGATACTCACTGTACTGAGAAGAGTGGAGGATCTCAGTGAGACCCTTAACAAAGAGACAGAAAACATAAAGAACCAATCAGAAATGAAGAACTCAATAACTGAAATTAAAAAATACACTACATGGAATAAATAGTAGACTAGAAGCAGAAGGATGGATCAGCAACCTGAAGGACAGAACACTAGAAATCAATAGAACTGAATAGGAGAGAGAGAGAAAAAAAAAAAAAATGAGAGGGGGTGGAGACAGACTTAGGGAAATCAGTGACTCCATCAAGCATAACAACATTCACATTATAGGTATCTTAGAAGGAGAAGAGAGAGGAAAGGTGCAGAAAATTCGAAAAAATAATAGCTGAAAACATTCTGAATCTGGGGGAAGGAAACAAATCTTGGGGCAGCCTGGGTGGCTCAGAGGTTTAGCGCTTGCCTTCAGCCCAGGGTGTGATTCTGGAGACCTGGGATCGGGTCCCATGTCGGGCTCCCTGCATGGAGCCTGCTTCTCCTTCTGCCTGTGTCTCTGCCTGCCTCTCTCTCTCTCTCGCTGTCTCTGTGTCTCTCATGAATAAATAAATAAAATCTTAAAAAAAAAAAAAGAAATCTAGATCCAAGAGGCAAAGAGAGCCCCTCCAAAAATCAACCCAAGAAGGTCCACACCAAGACACCCAGTAATTAAAATGGCAAAAAGTAATAAAGAATTTTAAATGCAGCAGGAGAAAAGTTATATAAAAGGGAAACCTAGAAACCCCATAAGGCTATTAGGGTACTTTCTGGCAGCACCTTTGTAGGCCAAAGTACTGGAAGAAAAATTCCTGCGGCTAAGAATATTCTATACAGCAAGGCTATCATTCAGATTCAAAGGAGAAAGATTTTCTCAAAAAACCAAAAGTTAGGGGTACCTGGGTGGCTCAGTCGGTTGAGCATCTGACTCTTGGTTTAGGCTCAGGTCATGACCTCAGGGTTATGATATTGAGCCCAACACTTGGCTGAGCTCAGCAGGAAGTCTGCTTGAGATTCTCTCTCTCTTCTCCCTCTCAACCCCTTCTCTTAATCCAAAAAAAAAAAAATCTTAAAAAAAAAACCCGAACCTAAAAGTTAAAGGAGTTCATGACCACTAAGCCAGCCATACAAGAAGTATTAAAGGGAACTCTTTGAGTGGAAAATAAAGATAAGTAGGAATAAGAAAAAGTAGGAAGCACAAAAGCAGTAAAAATAGGTATATCTGTAAAAATCAGTCAAGCGATTCACAAAACAAAAGGAAATAAAGTATGACACCATAAACCTAAAATGTAGGGTGGGGGGAGAGGAGTAAAGAATGGGTTCAAACTTAAGTGACCATCAACTTAATATAGACCCCTACATGCCTAAGAGATTACAGACAAACATAATGGTAACCACAAATTAAAAAAACCCACTGATAATGCAAAGAATAAAGAGAAAGGAATCCAAGTATATCACTAAAGAAAGCCAGCAAACTGTGAGAGAAGAAAGCAAGAGAAGAAAGGAACAGAGAAGTACAAAAACAAATATAAAACAAGTAAGAAAATGGCAATAAGTACATACCTATCAATAATTATGTTGATTGTAAATGGACTAAATGCTCCAAACAAAAGACACAGAGTGATGGAATGGATAAAAAAGCAAGACCCATCTATATGCTGCCAACAAGAGACTCAGTTCAAACCTCAAGACATATGCAGATCGAAAGTGGAGGGATGGAAAAGAATTATTATTCAAATGGAAGTGAAAAGAAAACCAGAGAAGCAATACTTGTATCAGACGAAACAGACTTATGAACAGACTGTCACAAGAGACAAAGAAAGACACTACATAATCATAAAGGGAACAATTCAACAAGAAGATCTAACAATTGTAAATATTTATGCACCTAACACAGGAGCACCCAAATACACAAAGTAGCTATTAACAAACATAAAGGAAGTAATAAAGAGTAATACAATGGTAGTAGAGGACTTTAACAACTCAGTTACATGAATGGACCATTCAAATAAGAGTATCAACAAGGAAACAACTTTGAATGACACAGTGGACCAGATAGGTCTAACAGATATACTCAGAACATATCATCCTGAAATAGCAGAATACATATTCTTTTACAAAACAGCCTCAACAAATTCAGGATCAAAGTCATACCATGAATCTTTTCCAACCACAACGCTATGAAACTAGAAATCAGTCACAAGAAAAATATCTGGAAAGAACATAAATACATGGAGGTTAAATAATATGCTACTAAACAGTGAACAGGTCAAGAAGTCAAAAAGGAAATAAAAAATACATGGAGGCAATCAAAACACAATGGTCGAAAATCTCTGGGACGCAGCAAAAGCTGTTCTAAGAGGGAAGTATATAGCAATACAGGCCTACTTCAAGAAGCAAGAAAAATATCAAATAAACAACCTAACCTTACACCTACAGGCACTAGAGAAAGAACAAAAAAAATCTAAACCAGCAAAAGGAAGGAAATAATAAAGATTAGAGTAGAAATAAATGATATAGAAACTAAAAAAACAACAGAACATTATCAGTGAATCCAGGACCTGGTTCTTTGACATGATCAACAAAATTGATAAACCTCTAGTTAGACGAGAGAGAGAGAGAGAGAGAGAGAGAGAGAGAGAGAGAGAGAGAGAGAAACAACCTAAATAAACAAAATCACTAATCAAAGAGAAGAAATGACCAACACCACAGAAATACAATTTTAACAGATTATGAAAACCTATATGCCAAAAAAATTGGACAACATAAAGAAATGGATAAATTCTTAGACATATAACCTCCAAAAACTGAAGTAGAAAGAAATAAAAAATTTGAACAGACCAATTGCTAGCAATGAATTGAACCAGTCATCAAAAAACTCTCAACAAACAAAAGTCCAGGACCAGACAACATCATGGGTGAATTTTACCAAACAATTAAAGAAGAGTTAATGCCTATTCTCAAACTATTCCAAAAATTAGAAGAGGAAGTAAATCTTCCAAATTCATTCTTTGAGGCTAGTATTACCCTGATACCAAACCTATATATAGACACTGGAAAATGAATTCAGGAAAATCATAGGATACAAAATCAATGTGTAGAAATCCATTGCATTTATTTTTTTTAAAAAAGATCTTATTTGAGAGAGAGAGAGAGAGAGAGAGAGAGAACAAGCCAGGTTAAGGGGCAGAAGGACAGGGAGGAGCAGACTCCCCGCTGAGCAGGGAGCCCCATGTGGGACTTGATCTCAGGACCCTCAGATCATGACCTGAGCTGAAGGCAGACACTTACCTGACTGAGCCACACAGGCACCTCCCATTGCATTTCTATACACTAAAAATTAAGAAAACAATCCTATTTACAATTGCACACACACACACACACACAAATCTAGCAATAAACTTAACCAAAGAGATGAAAGAGCTATCCTGTGAAAACTCTAAAGCACTGACAAAAGAAACTGAAGATGACACAAAGAGATGGAAAAACATTCCATGCTCATAGATTGGAAGCATATCATTAAAATGTCTGTACTACCCAAAGCAATCTACAGATTCAATGCAACCTCCATTAAAATAACAACAGCATTCTTCACAGAACTAGAACAAACAATCCTAAAATGGATACAGAACCACAAAAGATCCCACATAGCCAAAGCAATTTTGACAAAGAAAAGCAAAGCTAGAGGTATCACAATTTCAGACTTCAACTCATAACATAAAGCTCGTAGTAATGAAACCAGTATGGCATTGGCACAAAAGCAGACACAAAGATGAACAGGACAGAAAACCCAGAAATAAACCCACAATTATGTGGTCAATTAATCTTTGACAAAGGAGGAAGGAATATCCGATGGGAAAAAGACAGTCTCTTCACAAATGGTGTTGGGAATACTGGTCAGCTACATGCAAAAGAATTGAAACTGGACCACTTTCTTACACCATACACAGAAATAAACTCAAAATAGATTAAAGACCTAAATGTGAGACCTGAAACCATAATAATCCTGGAAGACAGCATAGGTAGTAATTTCTCTGACATTGGCTGTAGCAACATTTCTCTAGATAGGTCTCCAGAGGCAAGGCAAACAAAGGCAAAAGGAAGCTACTGGGACTGCATCAAAATAAAAAGCTTCTGCATCGCTAAGGAGACATTCAAACAAACCAAAAGGCAGCCTAGGGAATGGGAGAAGATACCTGCAAATGACATATCTGATAAAGGGCAAGTGTCCAAAATATATAAGGAACTAATACAACTCAACATCCAAAGAACAGATAATCCAATTAAAAAATGGGCAGAAGACATGAACATTTTCCCAAAGAAGACACACAGATGGCCAACAGACACATGATAAAAAGCTCAACATCACTCATCATCAGGGAAATGCAAATCAAAGCTACAATGAGGTATCACCTCACACCTGTCAGAATGGCTAAAATAAAAAACACAAGGAACAGGAAGTGTTGGCAAGGACGTGGAGAAAAAAGGAACCCTCTTGCACTATTGGTGGGAATGTAAACTGTTACAGCCATGGTGTAAGACAGTATAAGGGTTCCTCAAAAATCAGAAGTGGGGGCTGCTCGGGTGGCTCAGTGGTTTAGAGCCACCTTCAATCCAGAGCGTGATCCTGGAGTCCTGGGATCGAGTCCCACTTCGGGCTCCCTGCATGGATCCTGCTTCTCCCTCTGCCGATGTCTCTGCCTCTCTCTTTCTCTCTCATGAATAAATAAAATCTTTAAAAAAAATAAAAAATGGAACTAACATATAATCCAATAATCGCATGAATGGGTACTTACCCCCAAAATATGAGAACACTAATTTAAAGGGATACAGGCACCCCCACATTTATTGCAGGGTTATTTACAAAAGCCAAATTATTGAAGCAGCCCAAGTGTACACTGATGGATGGATGGATAAAAAACATGTGATATATGTACATAGTGGAATATTACTCAGCCATAGAAAAGAATGGAATCTTACCATTTACAATAACACGGATGGAGCTAGAATGACGTTAAGTGAAATAAACCAGAGAGACAAATGCCATATGACTTCATTCATACGTGGAACTGAAGAAATAAAACAAGCAAAGCAAAAGAGAGAAACCAAGAAACAGAGAACTACAGAGACCAAACTGATGCTCGCCAGAGGGGAAGTGGGTGGGGAATGGGGGCAACAGGTGAAGCAGGGGAAGAGCACATAGGATGAGCACTCAGTAACGTACAGAAGTGTTGATTCACTAAAATTATATACTTATAATTAATATAACAGTGTTAACTACATTGAAAACAAAAATCTTACTTATACAGGCAAGAATAAGTACTGCTTGGCCCAGAGGAAGTACTTGCGGCCCTTCAGATTCATGTAGAGCTTTTTTAAACAGCTTTTATAGTATTTTTTAAAAGATCTTATTTATTTATTCACGAGAGACAGAGAGAGAGAGAGAGAGAGAGAGAGAGAGAGAGAGAGAGAGAGAGAGGGAGAGGCAGAGACATAGGCAGAGGGAGAAGCAGGCTCCAAGCAGGGAGCCTGACATGGGACTCAATCCAGGGACTCTGGGATCACGCCCTGGGCTGAAGGCAGACGCTCAACCACTGAGCCACCCAGGCGTCCCATACTTATTTATTTTTTAAAAGTAGGCTCTACATCCATCGTGAGGCTTGAACTCACAAACCTGAGTTCAAGAGTCACAGTCTACCAACTGAACCAGCCAGGGCCCCCCCGAATAGGTGGAACCTTTTAAATAGTTTGGTTCACACCTGAGGCCAGAGTCCCTAGAACAGCTGATCCAAAGATCTCGCAGATCCTGCTTTGAGGAAACTGGGGTTGCAGAATAGAGGGGGAGGCAAATTGTGGCCTATATGGAGCCTGGCAAATATCAAAAGCTTGGGACAGATAAACTTCTAGCTCTGATTCTGGACAAAATGCAACCCTTGGCATACAGCAGGTGCTCAGTTAACATTTTTCTGGCACAAGTAAACAAACAAATGGAGATTTCCACCAGGTGACATAGAAGTAACCTGAGAGCAAAAAAGTTGAGAGTACAGGCCAAGCCAGAAACTACAGCGATACCAATAGTGAAGCCTCATCTCGAAGAAACATATTCTCTCCAAACCTCAGCGCACTAGAAAAACAATAGTGACGGCAGTGACGCCCAAGCCAACCACTTGCCCTATTTTCGTGCTGCTGACAGCAACCACGCAGAACAGCCCGAAGGCTAGTTTGGGATGTCAGGATATAAACAGGCCTGGGAAGCCACATAGCATTTTGCAGTCAGACGTGTTTAAAGACTGTGAGGTGCTGTCATCTATCATAGCTGAATTCTATGGTTAATATGTAGTAGAAATGCTGAGGCACACGGCCATAAAACGGGACTCAAAACTGAAGTACCAAGATGAACGACTTTTCCAAAATTACATGAGAAATGTGCTAGAGGCTATTTGCAAAAGGGAAGACTAAAGAGAGAGCGTGTAACTGTGAATGTCTTCCTGTGTTGAGGGCACGTTTTGGTTTGGGACAGTGCCCTGATATGGCGACGTGCCCCCGCACCACTACACCCAACAGGCATCGCCAACACGCACACGAACACCCCCGAAGGATCTGGTGCAGCACTGAAACTCGACTTCTCACCCTCAGCTTTGGGTTACTCAATCGTAGTCAACATCAGCCAAACAGTTGTGACATTAAACCGTGGCTGGAAGATTTGGGAGTCCAGAAATCATTAAGCGAATACTGAGAGGCACGCTCCGGGGATGGGAAGCAAAACTGAGCTAGGCTCCCTGCCACCATCTGTTGCTCTGTGAGGGAGAACATCTCAGCCGAGTCCTGAAAACTCACCACTCAACTAGATTCGCTGCCGTCACGGGGCTGGAGCCCACTCTCTGGGCGCCAAGAGGGTGGTGGTCACACTTCAAGGAACGGTCGGCCTCGAACCAGGTCCTCTTAAGTCAGCACTACAGCCAATCGATGGGGGAAGGGATTCCTCCTTAGGAAAGTAGCTTCTCACTCCTCAGACATCTGCGCTATCTCGAGCTACCTCCAGGGGTACCGAGTGCTCCGTTTCAGAAGAGCAGGAGGGCAACCTCCCACCACCAGGGACAGATGGAGAGCAGCAGGGCTGCTGTGGCCGGAGGCTGCTTTTCTATGATGGGAGCTCACGGGGACAGTGCAGTCAGGGCTCCTTTTCCTCCCTCCTAATCCTGTGCTGACCCACTTAGCAGGCAACTATTCTAGAGTCCCCCGGAGGTGGCTCCTAAGACACCCAGACAATCAGAGGAGACGCAGATGAATCAAAAGCAGGATTTATTTTTCTACCAAATCCCCAATCCATGTTCCAGCCAATGGATGAAGGGTAAATCAAGCCTCACATAGACTCTATGTAAAAACAACTGTAATTTTCTACAGGAAAAAGGTTTCTGTTAAGTTCCTAGACATTTGCGAGATGAAAAAATTTCCCGTATTAGACAGTCTGTGCTTTCTTACGTATTCAAACATTCCCACCCGCTGCCTCTTCTGCACAGATGAGGGAGACCCGTTCTGGAGCTGCCCTAACAGTCCAACCTCCATGTCACTCTCCATGGTCTGATAACCTAGAACCGCGGTAGGATTTCAATGTGTAATGCCCAAGAACAGCTGAAAAGATGGGAATTCAATTCTTCAAACTTGCTCTAAGTGCCTACTATTTGCCAGGCACAAGCGAGGCACTGGGCAGTGATTCTGCTGGTTCTGAGAAATACAGATGGTGCTACAAAGAGGAGCTCTCCCCACCCCCACCCCTAAATGGCAGGAGGATGTTTGCTGGGGATTAAGAGAACCAATTTCTCCTCTACTTCTACCACCTGGGATAGGTCTGTAACTCAGGCCCTGGGAACAGGTGCTGTGTCTCTTCTGGCAGGTGCTGCCATGGAAGAACCAAGAGCAGTTTCTAAACAGCTGTGGAATTAGCTCCACAGTCCACATAGTGATGGGTTTCCAAGGAGCTCTGGGTCATGTGGCCAATGTATGCAATCTTCACTGAAGTTCTAGGGGGGAAAAAAAACAAAAACAAGAAGAATAAGTTCTGTTTTTGAGATGAAGTAGAAAAAAATGCCTACATAATTTTTTGCAAGCTCAGGCAACAATATCCACGGGTTCCAGCTGCGTATCTTCTTGCTTACAGAACCAGGAGGCCAGAAGATCTCTGTACATTCATAGAAATGCTATGCCATGAGACGACCTTCTAAATAAGTGGTTTTCAACCCAGGACAATTTTACCCCACAGGAAACTTCTGGCACTGTCTGCAGACATTCTGGGGTATTACAACTGAGGGTAGGGGGAAGTGGTGACTGTCACTGGCGTTCAGCAGGTAGATGTCAGGGTTGTTGTAAAACATCTTGTGAGGCACAGGACAGCCCCTCACAAAAAGGGTTGTGAATCTTCTGCTGAGGTTGAAAATCCCTGCTTTAGACCCTAAAAGTAGTTCAAATGCCTGCAGCAGGTGCTTTTCATCTGCAGATTTAACAGTCATGGTTCTAGGCCCAGCTCTAAAGATCCGTGGCATAGGGTAATTTGTGTGGACAAAGTAAGCTGGCGAAACGCTCAGTACCTTACACCTTGAGAAGCTTTTCTTAACTAGCCTCATTAGAATTCTAATGGGATCACAAAACTAGACCTCACTTCATGGAGAAAATGGTCTAACTGCTCATTGTAAATCTGGTGATTTGTGATTTGGACGCAGCCTCTAGAGGACACCCAAGAGAGTGCCTGTATGGCACTGGTGTCTCCGCTTTGGTTAGGTGCCTCTACTTTGTGGGTCACAAAGCACCTCCCGAGCAAAGGTGGTGAGGTCCAGGCACAAACACAAAGGCCATGGGGATAGGGGAAGAGCAACGTACCGCATGAAGATCACTATGTTGTGCACCAGGATATCGGGCAATGTGCAGAAGAAGCTACCAAACGGCAAATATGGAAACAGTCGTGTTTCGTTTTGTTTAAAAGAAGAAGAAGAAGAATCATAAGAATGCTGAGTTACATGGTCAGCCCTGTATGGGGCTCCTCTCCTCCCCCACCCTTCTGACCTAAGCGTCTGCCAAGGTCCACTAGCTCTGAGTTCCCACAGTGTCCATGCATCCTCCCACATTATGATGCTTTTCTGGTTTTTTCAAACCCACCATATACATGCTGAAGCTTGGAGATGTTTCTAGTGCCTTAATGTTCTCTTAGAAATTCCAGCACTTCAGTCTCCTATTCAACAACACATCCTCCAAAGAAACTTCAGGATGGCCAAAGCTTAGGGAACCTACAGGCCGAAGCCTGGGACTTAAGGTAGGGCTGGCCCCAATCAATTGAATACACTCTGAATCCCTTCTATCTGGCAGAGAGCACACATATAGAGAAAACTGTTCTTACTACACATAGGAAAATGGTCCTCCCATCTCAGCCTTCGCAGTAAAATTCACCTGAAAATAAAGACACCAGAGTCAGTTTTTGGCCAGGCAGGCTTGACCCAGAATGGTACTGTTAGGAGCAATTCATAGACCTGGGAGCATTCTTCTATCACATACAAAATACTTCCCCAAGATTGTCCTTGACACAGACTGTGTCCCTTTAACAATGCCTGCAACCTCTTCTCTTCTGAGGCCAATGGACCTCGGACTGTCCGGTGGCCTACCCCCACTTCTTGATTTGTAGAGAACTGCTTGCTCTGACAAATTCTTCTGTTCCCCTAATACTTAAACGCTGATTTCCTCCCTAATTTCTCAGTCACAGGGCATGATGGGTCTTCCCCACCAACCAGTTTCTACCAGTGGAAATGAGGAAACGCAAAGTCACGAAGCTACAGCATCCCATAGCCCCTACTCCTCCTGGAAACCTGTGAAGCAAGGACCCTCAAAGAACAGCATACCAGTTGTTCGCTCCGAGGAGGAATGAGGGAGACGTTAGTGGTCACATATGTGCCCACCACTGTGTTCATGTACTGAACCTGGCTGGACAGGCTGGTCACTGCCACCGAGTAGAAGTTGGAGTTCCTGATTTTCAGGGTAGCCTGCATCCGGACAAGTGAGGAAACAAGTTATGAGTGTTCTGGGTCCCAGACTTGCAGGTGCATGATCTGGGAGGCAAGGCCCTAAGTCTTACCGTGATGGCAAGGATGACAAGGGAGTCCTGCTTATTAAATGTGACTTTCACCACTTTGATCCCGTCATCATCCACAAGGACTGAATGTGGAAACAGGAAGAAAACCACCAAACCAGATGCCAGGAGACAGAGCAGGACAGACAGGAGGACGTACTGCTTACTGCAAATGACACAGCACATGATCAACCGGGCAGTCAGAGATCAAGGTCCAATTAGTCAAGATTAAATGCAAAACTAGATGTGAGGGAAAAGGGAAAGTACAAAGAGCCAGGAACCATGAATCAGGCAAGAGTGAGTGCAGTGGGAGGAGCCTTTAAAACCCATCTGACTGCTGTCTGTCATCTGGGAGAGAAGCTGAAGAGAGCAGCTCCGAGGACAGAAACATTTCCTCACTTCCCATGATACCCCTATTCTCCAAAGTCTTCCAAGTCAGCTCTTTCACTTGGCCCTGAGAACATGTCTAGCAGTTTCCTTCCCCAGACTGTGATGGGGCAGAGATATCTTGCTTCGGCAAACAGTATAAAAGGAAATGGGGAATTTACAAGAACAGATAAAAGTTTTCAAAGAGTTAGCAGGTGCTCATAAATTTATAGGACAGAAGCAGTTATTAACAGGAGAGGGAAATAACTCACGTTCTCTGAGGGCGCAACCTCTGATCACTGTGTGGGATCAAAGCCACCAACTCATTTACTTGTTCTAGGAAAGAACCAAACAATTAACGTTGGTAGAAATTAACCTCATGTGCTGGTGGTAGTTTCCTTTATGTCACACGTCAACCTGCCGTAACACACACTTGTCTGTAATTAGACATTTCTAGGATACGGGTTTCACATTTTGGGTCTAAGGAACAAGAAACAAGTAAAGCTATAGAGTGTGCTACAAATTACAAAACATTAATCAGTCATACCAGGACTGTGACACGGAAGTTGAGAAACTTACGATCTTGTTCTAGTTTTACCGCATGGCGGCCTGGAGCTGCCAAATGGCCTTGGGGAAGTAGTCATTACTGCTCTAGGCCACGGTCACCTCATGTGTCATACGAAGGCTCTGAAGTAGATGCTTTCTAAGGTTCTTACCAGCTGCAAACATCCGTGATGCTCCATCTAAACTGTTAGGACTTTCTGAGGGCCAACTTAGTGACACATGATCCTGCACTTTAATCAAGGCTTCATTCCTGAGCACATGTTTTTCTCTCCCCACTTGAAATATTTTCCAGACCTTAGGCTGTTAATGATTGACTACCTGCTTCCTTGAAAAGAAGCTTCCAAGATGGTTCACCTGTAGAGCTGTGCCAGGCCTCATGAGTGAGAGCGAGCAATAAAAAGATGTGCCTGTCAACAAATCCCACAACGTGGAACAAATGGAGCATTCCAAAGCAGGGAAACAAAGAACAAAAGAGAGGAAGTGAAGAAAGGCTTTCGGATATAAGGAGACCAACAGAAGTTGTGGAACCTACCCAAGGCCTATCAGGTCAGCTCAACTGGCTCCTGTTCGGGACACTGCCTAGGACTACGGCACTACTGCTAGAAGAAAAGCTTTGCCTGGGAGACAGGAGAAGCCCTGAGGGTACCTTGGGAACCCCTCCCATGATGACCAGAGTCTCACCTGTTGGAATGTAGCCTGTCCCCTGGCACGTGAGACAGGTGATGCTATCTCGACCGGTGAACTCCACATATGGGAACTGAGCAATGGCTTCTTCTTGCTCCCTTTCTGCCAGCAAATCCTCCCTGTTCTCTTTCTTTCGCTTGCAGTAAGAGGGGCGAGCGGAGGTGGAATGCTGGGACCCCATGGCCGGGATGTGCCACTTGTGTCATGTCCTGGGAGGTAGGTAGAGAGGCAAAGTAAGTGCAGGTTGAGTGGCCGCACTGAGTGAGCCAGGAACAGAAGAAACTGCATCTTTCTAGGAGAAAAGCGAAACCACAAAAATGACCCAACTGCCGTCCCGTGATTCCACACACCTGCACAATTTCATCAAGGGTCATTTTCTAGGTACGTTCCCCACCGCTCCCAGCCCCTCCCAGCCCCTCCCTAGAGCCCAAGGAGCCACAGCCCCCCCCCCCGCCGGGCTCCCCGCAGCCCGGAGACCCGCCCAGCGCCGCCCCGCCCGGTCCGCTCTGCGCAAACTCTGCGCGCTCCGCCAGACCTCCCCGGACCGACGACGGGGCTCCGGGCTCCCCATCCCCCTCCAGGCCCAGCCCGGGGGGCGCGCTCAGGTCACGCCCCCTGGCAGAGCGGCGCTCCGAGCCCACCACGGGCGCCCGCGTGGACGCCGACGCCCCCGGACCTGCAGGGCGCCGACTCCCGGCAGCTCCGGTTCCGGCCGCACCCGCCGCCACCTGCCCGCTCCGCAGGTTGACCTGCCTCTCCGCTCCTCGCAGCTGCGGGCGCTCACTGCGCACGCGCCGAAGGGCCAGCGGCGTGGGGGCGGGGCCTGGGAAGGGGGCGGGGCCTGGGAAGGGGGCGGGGCGCGGGAGACGCAGGCGGGAGCTCGCGCGTGCGCTCTTCGCAGCCCGGCTGGGGCGTCGGCAGGGGGCGGTGGAGGCAGGTGGAGGCAGGTGGAGGCAGGTGGCGGCGGGCGGCTCCTCGGAAAGGCGGGTCGGGGCCGCGTGTCTCCGCCGGGGGGGCGGGCGGCGGGACGAGGAAGGAGCCGGCGGTGGCGGAGCCGTTCTCAACTACGTGGACGCGGGCGGGACGGAGATGCAGAGGACGCGCGCGCTGCCCCCTGCTGCCCCCATCCTGCCTTTAGTCCTAGCCCGCACGCACAGAAGGCGTGTATAGGACGGGGTAGAGGACACTTTTTATTTTATTTTTTTAAAAGATTTTATTTATCCGTTCATGAGAGGCACAGAGAGAGAGAGGCAGAGACACAGGCAGAGGGAGAAGCAGGCTCCACGCGGGGAGCCCGATGCGGGACCCGATCCCGGGTCTCCAGGGTCACGCCCTGGGCTAAAGGCGGCGCTAAACCGCTGCGCCATCGGGGCTGCCCTAGAGAACACTTTGAAGGGTGGATTTCGGGGCACCTGGGTGGCTCTGGTTGAGCGGCTGCCTTCGGCTCAGGCCGTGCGTGATCCCGGGGTCGGGGATGGGGTCCTGCAGCGGGCTGAGCTGGCTTCTCCCTCTGCCTGTGTCTCTGCCTCTCTCTGTGTGTCTCTCATGAATAAATAAGTAAAACAGTAAAAAATAAATAGAAATAAAGGGTGGGGGCGGTCCCGGTGGCTCAGCGGTTCAGCGCTTGCCTTTGGCTCAGGGCGTGATCCTGGAGACCGGGGATCGAGTCCCACGTTGGGCTCCCTGCATGAGAGCCTGCTTCTCCCTCTGCCTGTGTCGCTGCATCTCTCTCTCTCTCTCTGTATCTCATGAATAAATAAACAAAATATTAAAAGAAAAGGTGGATTTCTTTGCACGTACTGCCCCGTGGAGCTTAGCCTACAGCAGCGGCGGACCTTAAGCAGGTGACATTGCTTAAGATGATGCTGGGGAGGGGAGAGAGTCTGGCCTGGGAGGATGAGGGGCCTGCTTGGCAAGGGGGAGTGAGGCTGGCCACCTCTGCCGAGGCCCCTGCCCCTCTGAATCTCTCTCCTCATTCCGTGGGTAAGGCTGGCGCCTCCCCTTCCGCTGTCTAGCCGCCTGCCCAACCGCTGGTCACAGTCGGTCCACTGAGCCCTTAGAGTAAGAAGTGCTAAAAAAAAAAAAAAGAGAGAGAGAATGACACTTGTTAAAGACAGTAAGGCAGACTTGACTGAAGGGGGCCATGGCCACAGGGGTAGGGACGGCTGCACCAGGGACTTGGTGTGAGGGAGAAGGGTTGCGCGAAGCTCTGAATACAACATGGGCAAGGAGGAGTTTAGAGCCAAGGAGCAGGGTAGGGGTCAGTGGATGGAAAATTACTAAGAGGAAACCTCAGGCGTAAGGAAGATTCTGGCTAAACCGACCTAACAGGATTCCTGCTGAAGACAGGCCAGGGTGATCAGACATTTCCTGAGGGATGGTGGAGAATGATCAAGTATCCAGGGTCAGGAGTTCTTGCTCAGACTGGCTTGTACAGTACACACACAGATGGGCCTATGAGAAGTCTCAGGAGCCTGACTAGAGTTTGGTCGAGCAAAGAATCTTTATCAGAAGCGACAAGGAGCCATTGTTCTTCTTTTTCTGTGTCCAGCCTGTACCTTCTCCCTCCTGAAATCTGATCTTCACCTCTCTTTGCAAGCTCTATATCAATTCGTATTCTTTATACAAATCTGATTTTGTCTTGAGACAACGATATTCTCAATTAAAAATATATTTCCTTAAAAGGGACAGACACGGGCAGCCCAGGCGGCTCAGCAGTTTAGTGCCGCCTTCGGCCCAGGGCCTGGTACAGGATTGGGTCCCACGTCGGGCTCCCTGCATGGAGCCTGCTTCTCCCTCTGCCTGTGTCTCTGCCTCTCTCTCTCTCTCTCTGTCATGAATAAATAAATAAAATCTTAAAAACAAACAAAAAAAAGGGATGGACACTCAACTGGCCCCTTGACCTTCCTCTTCCTGTTTGTAGTTTGAACTTGATGTTGAAGATAGGGCAGCCTTCTTGTGGCCGTGAGGCAAGAATTGCATGCTATGGGGAGGCAGGGTAGAAGCATACAGGGAGCCTCGGTCCCTGTGGCACTTGGAGCCACATTCAGGCCCCCAGACTGCCTATCTTTTGACTTCTCAATACATGAGAAAAATAACCACTCCCCACCAAAAGTGAGTTTTTTGGCGTGTCTCTCACCATGAGATGTGATCCTAAAAGATACAGACACAGACCTAGTTAGGGGTGAAGCCTGGGCTTTAAGACAAGCAGTCTCACTGCTTTAATCACACACTGTGTAGGCCACACTTAGGTTTCTATCTTCTGCTAACGTCTGCTCTTAGTAGGAGGGGGGCCTTTTTCCTGTGTGAAGCCATTCTTCCAAGTTCAGCTTTCTTGTCTGAGGACCCTCTTCTGACAGAGAATTCATCTGGGGAATCTGGGGAATGAGCCCATCCTTTCATCACGTGGGTGTTGCCTCACCTTATGGCCTCTGTTGGAACCCTGCCAAGGACTGATGTCCACACTACACATGGGCGTTCCAGAGCGTCCTGGCTGTCCCAGGAGCGGGGAGGGTGAAGATGCAGCTGCCTGATTTATAGGAGGTGGAGACCAGAGGAAGATGGCAGGCTGTGGATGCTTTGAAAAGAGAAGGGAACAGGCTAAGGAAGCACTTGGGCTTGTGGTGAAGACAAAAAAGGGCTTCGGGTTGGTAGAGGCTGTGAAGGGGGCCTTAACCAGCAGAAGAACCTCGGAGGCTCTCTGGTCATCTGCTTCTGAAAGTGAGTGTGGGACAGATAGACTACACTCTCCAGTGTGGCTCCAATATCTCCTTGTGTCCCCGGCACCCAGCCCGACGCCTGCATAGTAGGCTCTCAGTAAATGCTTGCGGGATGGCTCAGCCCGAAGGCTGGCCAGCACTGCCTGGGGGAGCAGTCCCGGCATCTGCCTGTGCCATCCGGGAGGCAGTTTTAATTGGGCGGCGCATTCCTGAGGAGGCACCCATCACTTCGCACCTTTGCCTGGCTTCCAGGTTTGTCTCACCATCCTGGTTATGAGCAGTGAGGTTACTGCAGACATGAGCTCACTGGGGCTTTCCAGGTGGGCCAGGGCAGAGTGGGGCCACCTGGGGATCCCTGCACTCCCAGCCTCTTCAGTTGCTCCCTGTGCACTAGGTAGCCGGGCCTCACAGGCGGGGAGCAGTAGGGGCCCCAGGGCTGCCATCCTGAGAGGCACCGAGGGATGGGGGAGACGGAGACCAGCTCTGCTCAGCTCTATACCCTCCCCCCTCGCACATAGGGACGGGTGTGCAAAGGAGAGTTTAGGACTATGCTAACCTCCCTCTGCTCTGACGTGGAGGCTGAGGGTTCTGCTCCCTTTATCTATTCCACATGTGGGAGAACTTGCTTGAAGTTAAGGGACACCCTGTACGTGAAACAGTCAGCATTTGCTTCTAAGCCCGGGAAGCTGCTCTCTCCTCCTTGGACAGTGTGCCACGGGCCTCTGCTTTGAGTGATGTGACTGCTTTGCCTGGGCTGGGACCCGCACGCTGTTCGCCACGACGGTGCCAGGGCAAAGGTCTCAAATCCTTGTGAACCCTCCAGCGGGCTCACCTGCCCCAGGTCCCTTCCCCACCTAGCACAGGCTGCGTCTCTCCCTGCTCTCCCCATGTTTTCCCCTTTCTCCTCAATGGCACTTCAGGGATACCTGGTGTCATCTCCCCAGTGAGCTGGACTTCATTCAGTGGAATGAAGATGGTTGAGGGATTTTCCAGAAGCCATCTTTTAAGAAAGATTTCTGCCCCACAGAAATCAAAGAAACTGAAAGGACTGTTATCTCTTTGGAACAAGGGACAGAAATACAAGGAAAACACAAACACAAACCAACATCTTAAAATAAACACTGGAACCAGGCTCTCTTGTCAGGGGACTCCCAGATTGAGGAGACCACTATCTGGCCCTCGGATACTGTTAACAACTGTCCCCAGTGTCCACCTGATGGCCCCGGGGGCCTTGGTCCTTAGTAAATGCCAGAAGCCCCCCCCCCCCCCCCAGCCCCGCTGGCAACCTCAGAGGAACACGCACGCCGAGTCACATCAGTGTGCGTGCTACACACATGTGCACTGCATGGCCTCCCCCCTCCAGGAGTTGCCACCCCTAGGTGCCCCTGCCTGGAAGTTCTGGACCTCCTGAGTGGGAACTGTGTCGGGAGTCAGCACCCTCAGGCCAGGTGTGGGAGGAAGGTGTCTAGGCCGGCGAAGCAGGGAAGCCTGCCTGGCGGAGGTGGGGAGGCCAACGTGGGCTTGCTGGATTTTAACTCCTCAGTGAGTGTTTGCTGGAACCCGAGCAGGAGTCAGCCAGTCTCCTGGTCAACCTCCCCCAGCACTGCCTTTCTTACCCCCTGTGTCAGCCTCAGGGACAAGTCTGGTGGCCAAACACATCTACACCTGACTGTTGTCACAAACTGCCATTAAACTCCTGTCTGTGTGTGCCGCTGCGTTGGGCAGGGTGCCTGGGGCCTCAGCCAGCAGAGCCTCGGCCCCCTGTGGTCTCTGAGACTCCACCAGACGAACGGAAGAGGGACAAGCAGTGAATGGGTGGACACCCTGTGCAAAGGGGGCAGCGAAAACCGTGGGCGAGGAACGAGGGATCCGCAGGGCAGAGCCTGAGGACAGACGGCAGAGGTGATCTAGAGGATTTGAGAAAAACAAAATCCATCCTCAGCCCCATCCCCTAAGTTAACTGTCTGAATTAGCTCTTGGCGGCTTCTCTTCTCTGTCTATGGTCAGGCCATGGACATCCTTGGCCGGGGCAATGCAATGGCCTTCTTAGTAAGCTTCCTGGCTTAAGAAAGGTAGCAGTTTCTTCAGTAGATACTACGCGTCCGGCACTGTAGCAGGCACTGGTTACGTGTTTAGTTCTCGCAACAACTCTGCAGGCTGGCTAGCGACGCCCCCCTTGGATGGATAGGACGCCTGCGGCTCAGGGAAGTGGGGTGACTTGCCCAACATCACACGGCGCCGTAGGAGCAGCACACCCCGCTGGCCACGTGCCCTTCCCGCTCTTCCTCCGCAGGAAGAGGTCCTTTAATAAGACGCAAACGGAGTCATATCATTCTGTTTCTTAAGACCTTCAGAGGCTCCTCACAGGCTTCAGGAAAAGACCCAAACCCCTTCCAAAGCTGACAAGGCCCTTTGTACTCTCCTGCTGCTCTCTTCCCACTAACCACACGCTCCGACCACAGAAGACTATTTGCAGCTCCCTGAACACGCCGGCACTGTGTGCGCTTGCTCCTTCTGACCTCTCTGTGTAGGACATTCTTTTCTCCCCGCCTCGCCCCACTCCACACCCCATTTCCTGCACCCGGAGAGCTCCTACGCGGCCATCCAAGCCTAGCCCAGATGCCACTCTGCACCCTTCCCTGCACACCTACCTCCCGCTGTCCCGGAACACACACGGCTCAGCGTCAGCACAGCTGTCGTCACATCTTCTCCAGCACCTGTGCTCTCCCTACTGTGCTTTAAAGTGCCTGTGAACCAGGCACTTAAATGTCCCTGCTAGACTGTAGACTCCCTGAGGGCAGGGATGGAGTCCCTGGGGCCTAGAAGAAAGCCTGGCGGAGAGTAGGTGCTCCATCAACATTTTGTTGAGTGAGTTGAGTGAATGAATGGGGAGGGCAGGGACAGTGTCATAGTCACAGGACTCTTTCTGTGTCCCCATCTCATGGCACGTGCTTGGTACCCAATGGACGTGCAGTCATGGTGAATGACCAGAGGCAGGAGGACAGAGGACAGAGTGGGGGGAGAGGGGAAAGAAAGCAGAGCTTAGGTGGCCCTACAGGCCTGGCGCCGCTCTGTTCCTTCCACCAGGGGGCGCGGGAGGCCCAGCATCGGAGGCCTCCACCTTGGAAGTTCTCTTCCCCCTGAGGCTCAGCCTTAAAACCTGCAGAAGTTTGGGGTTGTTCCCCTCCACAGCAGGGCCAAGGAGACGGCCAGCTTCTAAGGGAAGGAGCCCACCCAAAGCTGGGTTACTGCAGCAGCAGGCCTGGGCCTGGCTGGCTGGCCCTTGCCTGGTGGGACAGGAAGCAGCCAGCTGCTGGCATCTAGATGCGCCCGGGCAAGGCCCACCTTGGGACAGATAGAGGCTTGCAGCTGGTGGCTCTGGCTGGAGCTGAACTGGGAATGGGTGCAGAGCCTTCCACATCGTGGGCGTGCACAAATTCCTGGACACTAGCAACTCGTTAGAACTCACAGCTTTGTCTCTCTGCTCTACCCCATGTCAGTCAAGGCCAACCCAATCTTTTAGGGAGTCAGGGCCCTGGGCGGCAGTGACAAACAGGACGTAGTCCCTGCCCTCCGGGTGCTCCCCCTCTCCTCTGTGGACGCCCTACACCTGCCTCCTCCTTCCAGTGGCTTCTGGGGCCAGACTGAGGCAGGGGATGCCTCTCACTAGCTGTGTGACCTCGGGCACTGACCTTAACCCCTCTGTACCTCAGTTTCCTCATGTGTAACATTGTTAAAATGATGGAGTGAGGTATCCCATGACAGCCCCTTAGAGGAGTTCCTGTCAGGTAGTAAGCATTCAAGAAATCACAGCCATCATCATGGTGACGATTCTCTATGAACCGGCCCTCAGAAGCTTGCAGTTGAAGGTATATAGGAGAAGAGCTAGACTTGTGTCCTGGCAGCATTGTCACCATCTTTGGATTACTTTTGAGCATCCCCCCCAGCCGGTCCTTCCAAGTCCTTAGATGTGGAAAAGAAGATCCTGTAGGACTCAGGGGACTCTGAGTTCATGGGGCTTTTGGATCTGAAAGGGAGCACACCAGACAGGTCCAGACAGAGAACTGAGGCCCAGAGATGCCAAGTGACCTGATAAAGGTCACAGAGACAAGTAGAGGCAGGGCAGGGAGAAGGTTCCAGTCCCCTGACCCACCACCCTATCTCTTGGGGGTCTTTGGGCCACATGGCTGTGTGGCCACTCTGGTGGGCCATCCATCCCAACTGAGACAGCTTGGTGATTTTTGTCTAAATTAAATGGCACCAAACATTTGTATTATAAAGACTTTCTGAGTGTTCTTGTTTTGTCTTTCACCCCTCCTTACGGACAAGTTTGCAGGGGACAGCACAAACAGTAAGAGTGAGAGAACTGGGCAGGTAAGAGAGGGGTCGGAGGTGAGAAGCAGCTGAGGGTGTAGAGAGATGGAGCAGGAATCTGTCCACGGTGACAGATGGGGTGTGGAGTGGGGCGAGGCAGGGAGAAAAGAATGTCCTACACAGAGAGGTCGGAACGAGCAAGCACTCACTGTCCACGGTGGCGGCCTGGGCGCCTGTACATCCTTCTCCGAGCTCTGGGCTGCTGTGAGGACAGCCTCTTGAGCGATGGGCGCCATACGTTGGGAGCTGGGCCTCTTGGGTCCTGCATCTGCCTCTGCTCATGCCTCATCTCTCTCTGCTCGTATGGTCGTCTCCCTGCCACTGCGCATGGGCCCTCAATCCCTGCTCTCCTTCCAGAAGCAGCGCGTATGTCACTTCCTTCGTGAAGCACTTCTGTCCTAATCCTCTGCCAGGGACCCTCTCTCCCTTCTGCAGATTCTCACATTAATTTCTCTAGACTTCTCTCTGGGGCGGGGGGTAGGGGGGTCGGGGTTGCTTCACCCTTTGCATGGTCCTCCAGAGGCGGCATAGCACGGTGGCCAAGAGCCCCTAGATTCTGGGCCCGCTGAGCACAGAGCCCCACTGTTACACCAGCTGTGTGCTGGTGTGTGAGTTTCTTAACTCCCGCGTGCCTCAGTTTCCTCCTCCACAAGACCGGGATAATGATAGTACCTTCCTTACAGGGTTGTTAGGGCTTTGAGGGAGTCGATGCATGTAAAGCACTTAGACCAGGACCTGGTGCATGGAGGTACTCTCTCAGTGGAGGCTGTTGTTGTCATTGGTGTGTTTGTGTCTGTGCCCTGTCTCCTCATTAAGCCCACAGCTCCTTGAGGGGAGGGTCCCCCTCTTTTACTTAAGCCAACCTGTGTCCCCGCCCCCACCGCGGATCCTCGCAGACTGTGGAGTGATGATGGGGTGCAAGGGCCCTCTCCCCTGGGCCGCAGCCCTACCACCGGGGCCCCTGCCGAGAGCGGGGCTGTCTCCGTGGCTGGGGCCCTTCCTCTCACGGCCCCGCCCGAACTCCGGCAATTTTCCCTGGCAGCTCCCACGTTCTCCACTAACTTTAGGGTTGGTTTCCAGCTGTGGTTGGATTTTTCTGTTTGAAAAAATATTTTAAGCAGCTGGTGGGGAAGGGGTGGAGAGGTGGGAAGAGAATAATAAATAAACCAGTGAAAGGAAGATTGTCTAAGTGACTTGAAACTGCCACCGCCGACAGCTCCGTCTGTCTCTGGGTCGTGCCAAGGACTGGGGAGCTATCAGGTGATTGGGGGTGGGAGGGGACACCCTGGTAGCTTCCCAGGCTGAGGAGAGAGCCTTTCTGCCGCTCACAAGCACCTCTTGCACTTGCTCGCACTTTATGCCTCGTGTGAATTCTGAAGATGCAAAGAGTTGGCTCTGCAGCAGACGGCATTGAGGTTAGACACTGAGAAGCCCACCTTTATTTCACCCAAGACCTGTTTTTCTCCAGAACTCAACTTTCTTCTCAGACTTTATTATTTTTTTTAAGATTTTATTTATTTATTCATGAGAGACACACAGAGAGAGGCAGAGACACAGGCAGAGGGAGAAGCGGGCTCCATGCAGGGAGCCTGACGTGGGACTCGATCCCAGGACCCCGGGATCACACTCTGAGCCGAAGGCAGTTACTCAACTGCTGAGCCACCCAGGCGTCCCTCTTCTCAGCCTTTATTACACAATACCTCCGGGAGCCCCTGGGCACCCCAGTTGCTTTTCATTCCCCCAACACCACCCCATGCTTCCAAACTTCCAAGAGAAGTGCCATCCTCCTGCCACCCCAGCTTCATCTGCAGCCCTGTCCCGCTCAGTTCTGCTCTGCCTCTGAGACCCGCAGACTCTTTTCCAAATTTGTCACCTTAGTTACCTCCCGCTAGTGGTGGGGCCTCAGCCAGGGAGACCTCCCCAGCCGGCAGAGGCCCAGGCCAAGGGCCAGGAGCGGGGGGCCACGGCCACGGGCTGCCCCACACGCAGATGGAGGGTTCACGCTGCCCCTGTGCGGGCCGGGGGAGGGTTGCTGAGACAGAGACCCACAGAAATTCAGGGATGGGAGAGAAAGCAAATCATAGAGTGGAACAGAAGCCGAGTCAGAAAGAGACAGGGAGCGAGTCAGATGTGGGGGTAGGGAATTGACAGTCACTAGGCAGTGCCCTGGCCAGACCCACATGGAAATTCCTGTGGCCTCTGATGGCAGGGTGGGCTCAGCTCCCGGGGCTGCCTGGTGCCATCGGGTACGGGGGCCCAGCGGGGGGTCTCGGGCCTGGTCGGGCAGGGAGGTCCTGCCCTCCACGCCAGGTTCTTCTGAGGGCTCCCTCCACTGGAGTCAGAGCCCGCGGGGTGGGGGGGGATGCCCCTGTGGGCTCTGGAGCCTGGTGGAGCTGGGGGGAGGTGGGGCGCAGAGTGCCTTGCAATCTCAGGGAGCCAGTAGCAGGGGTAGAAAGGCTGGAAACTGGGGGCTGACTTTTCAGGAGTGAGCTGGGGTGCCAGCTGAGCAGGGCATCGCTGGGCCTGAGGACCAAGAAAGTGGCCAGGCTGTTGAAGAATAAGAGGTGGTGGGTGGGGGTGAAAGGAGGCTGTCTGGGCTTCAGAGCGCCTTGTCTTTCGGGGGGTTGAGGATTGCTGTGGCCAGGAAGTGTGGGTGGGAGGACGTGCCCGCAGTGCTCAGCAGTCTGCAGGGGCGAGGAACCACGGGGAAGGGTAGGCTCAGGATTGCGAGTGGGCTGACGGCTGTCTTCGAGGCCGCCCTCATAATGATCCGCACCCCCAGACACATCTTCCCTCCTGGGTCTCCCCCAGCAAGGAAGACAACACACAGGTCTCAATTTATAACTGAAATTGCTACTATTAGGCGATTCTTGCTGCTGGCTAACTTGGACCACCGCAAAATTTAGAGTCCTGGAGGGTTCTCAGGGGCTAGGAGAATGGGAATTTGTACTTCCTAATACAATTTTATGTTCATGTTGAATTGGGAGCTTCACAAAGCACTTTTTTTCTTATTATGAAACATAATATGCTTCTATTAAGAAATGGATGTACAGTTTAACAAATAATTTAAATCGTATACCCAGGTTTCCACAGGCCAGGCAGAGAAATAGAATAGCATCAGTGCCCCAGAAGTCCTGCCTGCCCCCCTTCATCAGTCCCACCCCTCCACCCCGGAGAGGACTGTATCCTGACTTTAGTGATCGTCATTTCCTTGTTTATCTTCCAAAGCATTTAGTCTCTTAGATAGTATCACCTTTGAGTTTCACAGTAACCTTATTATTCCCACTTTACAGATGAGGAAACCGAAGCTCAGAAAGGTTAGCCATCAAGTCCAAGGCCACCCACCCAGTAAGTGGAGAACCAGCAGCATATTTGGATTGGCTGATGCCTGGGGCGGTTTCTCAGTCAAATCAGAATCTCTGGGACAGCCCCAGTGTTGATGTTCGAGAGCAGCTCCCCAGTGCCCGGAGAAGGGGGAGGCTGTCTTTGCAGCCAGGCCAGGTGCTCCTTTCCCAGATTTGCTGACTCTCTGACTCCTTAGGGCCCTGCTGTATGAGTGCCTGACAAGAAGGGATGGAGGCCCAGAGGAGAGTAGCTGGAAGTCAGGGAAGTACCCTGTAGCTAGAAGGAGCTAGAAGCCCATCTGGGATGGGATAGATGCCTAGAAAGGGCCCTGCCTGCCACATGCCAAGGGAGCCCGGGACCATGAGGACATGCCCGAGCCAGGTATGTGCCCAAGGTTTTGCCAGACTTACCAGGTGTGCCCTCGTTGGTGGTCCAGGTGTGGGTTGGTGTGAGAGCACGAGTGTGTGAGTATGTGTGCACCTGGTATGTCCGTATGCCCAGCTCTATCTGCACACTTGGAGTGCCTGGGACCATTCCCCCTACCCTCAGCTGTTTTCTTTTCATTATAAAATGATTATTGTTGTTATAGAAATTTTAAATACAGGGGCACCTGGGTGGCTCAGAGGTTCAGCACCCTCCTTCGGCTCAGGGTGTGATCCTAGAGTCCCAGGATCGAGTCCCTCCCCTACAGGGAAACTGCTTCTCCCTCTGCCTGTGTCTCTGCCTCTCTTTCTCTCTCTCTCTGCGACTCTCATGAATAAATAAATAAAATCTTTTAAAAAACTAATTAAAAAAGAAAGAAATTTCAAATACAAAAGTCTCTCCTTTCTTCTAATTCTAATCCAAATGATCCCAGACATAATTTCTTTTAACAGTTTGGCATGTATCCTTCTGTGCTTCTTTCTAAGCACATTCAAATAAATAGTTATTTAGATGTACGTATCTAAAGGCAACAGTTGTTAATTAATTCATAGTTGTTAAGTAATTGTTGGTAATTAAAAATAATTATTTTTTAACAAAATAGAATCAGAATCTACATACTGTCTTTCAACTTTTTTTTTCATTTACTGTACCTTGGCCTTCTTCTCTGTTAGTATGTATGGATTTTTTTCCCTTTTTTTTTTTGGTAACAGCTGAAGAGTACTCCTCGAAACAGATGTACCATGGTGTGTCTAACAGGCTTGGCCTCTCTGTAGGCTCCCCCAGTCTTCCTCCCCAGCTCCCCCAGTCTTCCTGAGGTGGAGAGTATGGTGCAAGGGGAGTGGTAGGGCAAGGAGACTGGCCTTATTCGGGAAGACAGCCCAGTCCCAGTTGCCTTTTGACCTCCAGCAACCCTACAACCCCACCCACCCCAAAGTCCACACTTCCTTCTCCTGTGCTCTGTCTTTTTCTCCATGTCCCTCCCTGTCCCTCTCCCGACCCTAGACCTCTGCCTACTGCTGCAGGCTCAGGGACTGCTGGGTGAGCTCCTGGCCTTGGGGGAACTGGAGCCGGGAAGGCCCAGAGTTGAGAAGACTCTGCGCGGACAACCTGCAAGGCGGTCAGCTCACCTGCTGCCAAGGGCACCCCAGGAGAGGGCGCCCCGCAGACCGTGAGCCTGGGACTGCCCCGTGCCCGCATGGCAGCTTCCTGCTTCCCTGAGGGTGCAGGCGATGGGAACTGTGCCAGCCAGGCACGGTGCCCCCGCCCCTGCCCAAGTGTCATGGAAAATCCAGAGCCTTGATCTTTGTTCTTGATGCTCCTCCCCAATTTTTACAACTGGAAACTTGCGGCCACTTTGTTCCCATCAGCTGGGGAGAGAGGTGTAGTGTGGAGTGGGGGGGTGACTGAGTCAGCAGGTGGTGCAGCTCTTGGGGCTACCAAGAGCCAGCCGTGACCCCTTCCTTCATGCCCCACACTCTCAGTACCAATAAACAGACACCACTTCCGTGCTGGGAGGCAGAGGGGGCGGGATGGGCGCAGCCTTCGTGTGGGTCCTGGGCCAGCTGCCCCCCTCACCCAGGATCGCACCCCCAGTCATCCAGGTCCACGGGTCCCCTTGCTCCAAACACCTCTCTACCCGGTGGCCAGCGGTGCCTGGCCCTTCTCATTCCTCAGGGCAGGTCCAGCGTGTCTGTTTACCATGGGATCCAATTAGAAGTTTATGGTAAGGAAACCACTTTGCAACGTTGCTTCCCTCCCCCTGCGCTTGGCCCTGCTCCTGCTGCCCTCTCCCCCTCTTCCTCCCCCAGAGCCAGAGTTCATGGAAACTTCCCAGGTCAGTGATTCTCACCTTCTTTTCCTCCTCAGTGGAGAGAGGCCCAGCCCCCTTCTCTGGAGCCCAGCACTGTCCTTCCCTCAAACCCCTGCTTCCCCAGGACAAGGCCTGCCTCCGAGGAGGGACACACCTGGGAGCTGAGCCCTCCGCCCTCGCCCTCCTGCATCTCCTGGCACCGTCAGCTCGTGAGATGTGTCCTTGCTTCCTGTGATCGTCGAGGTGAGCCTGGGCAGCCTTCCCCTGCAGGTGAGAGAGGACAGAGGTGCCGAAGCTAGGAGGAGGAGGGCCCCGGTCCTGCCAGCAGCTTCCACACGCACAAACCAGCCCCCGACTCAGTCCACCCACAGGTGCTGTGAGATGAGACGGACCTGAGGAAGCTGCTATCTGGCTGGGGGTCAGAGGAGGTGTGTGGCACAAACTTTGGGACCTCAGAAGACGGAGGCCTGTCTCCTGGGGGCTGGGTGACCGGTTAAGACCTGACCAGCTGGGGTGATTGGAGCAGGAGTGGCCGGCGGGGTTGAGGGATGTAGGCCAGCCCCCCACCCCCACCCCCCGGAACCCTGTGCTCAGGCTTTTCTGCCTGGCTGGGGCTCCCTGGGGCTCTGCTCTGTTGACCTGTCTGTCTGTCTGGCAGGAACACTTGCCTGTGGGGGTCTAGAGCGGGCTGTGGCTGCGGGACAGAGGGAACCCGGCTGGCTGGCCCCCCGCACGGGGCGCATGACCTTGGCTGGAGGCTGCTCTGCCCACCAAGCCCCATCGCTCCCGGGGCGGGGGAATGGGCAGAGTAAGCCTGAGGACCCCGCTCGCCCCCGTGGGCCAAGGAGGGCTGCTGGGGGCTGAGTGACCCCAGGCCAGTCCCCTCCACCCCACGTCGGACCCGCCTCACTGCCCAAGCGGGACAGATTATTTTGGCTCCTTCAGAGGCTGCCAATGCCTTTGCCCCCTCTCCAGGAGTTACTCAGTTACCAGTTTTGGTTTTCTATTTCTAGGGCAAGACCAGGCCCTCCCCTCCCAGCTCCCTTTACCCCAAGTCTTCGGCATTTCCCCGCCATCCAACTCCAGGGAGGTGGCCAGGTGCCTAGGTCTGGGTCCAGGGGCAAGGTCGCCCTCGTCTGTGTTGGGGAAGCCAGGGGCATCTGAGGGCAGGCTAACCCTCTCTCCTTTGCATCTTTACTCTGCAGCTTCCTGCCAGAATGTTCCCATCCGCACCCGAACATGCTGTAGCTCTTGCCTTAAAAAAAAAAAAAAGAAAAAAAAGAAAAAAAACCTCCTCTCCAAGACCCATGCCCTGCCAGCCCCGGCTGCATTGCCCTGCTGCTCTCACGGCCACCCTCTTGCGAGAGCGGGCGATACTGGCTGCTTCCACCTCCTCCCCTGCCATTGCCTCTTCACCCTCCCCCCAAGTCCAGCTTCTGTGCCACCACCCACCTCACCGCACCCACCCATAAGAAACTTGCCAAACCCAACTTTCTTGGCCTCGCTTACCTCCTCTGTCTGCAGCTTGAACTCAGCCGGCCCCTGGCCCCATGTGCTCCCCTCTCTGGGTCTCCCCACGTGGTGCTCTCCTGGTTTTCTTCCGCAGGTTCCTCTGCAACGTGGCTCTGATGTCGGTGCCCTTGGCCTGGGTCGTGAGCGCCTCTCTCAGCCAGTCCATTGCTGTAGGCACCACCGTGCAAGTGACAAGTCCCTGTTTCTGTCCAGCCTATTCCTCCTCTTTGAGCTCTGCCTCCTAGAAGCAGACTTGACATTGCTACGTGAAGCCTCCCAGATGTTTCAAACGTGACCCGTCGCAGGGAGAACTCTGGATTCTCACCCCATGTTGCCCGCGTCTTGCCTGTATCACCTCCACCTTCCTAGCTGCTGAGGCTGTGGTCCTGGATTCCTCCCTACTTCTTATAGCCAACTTACCATCAAGTCCAGCAAATCCTTCCTCCAAAGTGGGTCCTCCAAAGTGTGTCTCAGTTGCCACCACCTGGTTTCCTTTTGAACTACCATCCTCCCTTACCTGGACTCTGCGGTGGCCTTGCAGCCCGTCTGCCTGCTTCCAAGGGAGGCTCCTCCGTTTCAATCACAATGAAGCATTAAATAATCATCATTCAGACCACAAACCCTTTCCCCACAAGCCTTTCAATGTGCTGTGTGTGTGTTCCGAACGTGACCAGAGCCTATAAGGCCTCAAGCATTGTTTTGTTTTGTTTTGTTTTGTTTTGTTTTCTCATTTCCCAGCTTTGTCTTGTGTCCTCCCCACTGGCCGACTGGCGCCTGGGTCTTCTTTTCGTCCCTGATGGTCAAAGTTCTTTCCCTGCCTTAGGGCCTAGAATCCCCCCACCACACCCACACTCACACACACACACATACACACACACACACGCAAGCCAGCCCCATTCTCCTCTCTCAGATTAGCCTGGGGTCTCTCTCGAGAGATTTTCCTGTGACCGCATCAGCCTTTAATTTCAATTTCTATTTATTTATTTATTTATTTATTTATTTATTTATTTATTTATTTTATTTATTTATTTATAATAAATAAAATATCAGCCTTTAATTTCAATTTCAACCCCTTTATTTATTTATTTATTTATTTATTTATTTATTTATTTAAAATAAATAAACAAATACATTTGTTTATTTTCTTAATCCCTGACTTACTCTGCTTGTAATAATTTTATTTGTTTAGAATATAAGCTTCATGTTGGCAGGGACTGTGATGCTTTCAGCAGTGTACCTCCAGTACTTAGCAGAGGGCTTGGGGCTTGGTAGACAGACACTAAAATTTGCTGAATGAGTGAGTGAGTAAATGAATGAGGGGTCTTGGCTGCGATAGGCATTGAAGTTCTGGTAGGGCTGAAGAAAGGTATGGAGGACAGGAAGCCTGTGATTGGTAGACTGATACTCCCTACGTGGGGTTGCCAGATGAGCAAAGAAAAATACGGAACACCCATTTAAATAGAAATTTCAGTTAAACACCAAATCATTTTTCAGTATAGGTATGTCCAAAGTTAAAATTTAACTGGGCATCCTGGATTTTATCTGGCAACCTGGAGAGTGAGGAGGGTGGGATGGAAGTGGGTTCAGAGCCTGATAGTATCATGGGGCCAAGGGGGTAGTACACAGAGCCAGGGGGCAGCTGGAGCTGTCTGGGACCTGATCTGGGAGGAGCAGAAAATGTCAACAGCACACCAGTGTGCAGCCCCCTTGAGGGGAGGTAAAGAGGAAGCTCTGAGAGACATGGACTAAGTTCTGGGTGAGGGGTAGGGGAGCTGGGGCCTGGCGTGGCAGTGGAGATTCAGGTCCTTGACCTTCTAAGATCACGGGCGGAACCTATGAGACCCTTCCTTTTCCATGACCTTCTGACTTGTCCTCAAATTTTGTTCATTTCAACACACGCTTACCGGATACCCTAGGGCTTACTGGGCGCGGGGCCAGGTACTGAGGGCATAAAGATGAGTAAGACTTGTCCCTGAGGACTGGACGGCGTGATCTGGCCCTGGGAGGAAAGCCATCACCAGTACCCACTGTCCCCAGACACAGACCTGGGTGCCTTCCCAGCTTTACCTCATTTAATCCTCCAGACTCCCTCCACAAGGTAAAGCATTATTGCTGCCACTTCATACACAAGGAAATAAATGTTCAGGTGACTCCGTAACTTAGCGAAGGTCGCAGAGGAAGGAAGTGATGAGGCCGGATGCAGATTTGGTTTTCTGACCCCCTGGAGAAGAACTCCTCCCTCTTGGAGCGTCTCAGCTGTCAGAACCGGGTCAGAGGCTAGCAGGGCAGGAGGAGGTGATCGGAGGGCGGGGGGACTCACCCAGACAGTGCTCCGCACAATAAGAGGTAAGGCACAAACTTCCTAGCCGCTGTTTTCCACCGAGGCCCAGGAGAGCTGCCTGGAACATATGACGGGGAAGGCCATTAGCGCAAGGCCACTGGCATCCGGGTCTCACCAGCCTTCCCCAGTGACATTACACATACTGTCTGGTGACCTCAGTCCTCCAGAAGTAACTAAGCCCCGGGGGACACAAGCAGTTTTGGAGAAGGGGCTGGTGAAATGCTAGTCCTACCCTGTCCTCCCTTCCACTCTGATAGTCCTGTTGCTTCCAACTTGGGCCATAGCTGGGCTCACATTCCTTTCCTCGAAACCCATGTATCAGACTTTCAGGTCAGCGTGGGTTCCAAGAGGGCGTTCTTGCCTTCCTTCTCCCTCCACAAGGCCAGGCCCTTCCCCTGCTTTGACGAGGAGGCTCTTGGGGCCTTAGAGATTCCTGGGAAGGAGAGGCGGCACTGCACATCTTGCTCACCTGCCCCAGAGCCTTCTACGCCCAAGGAGTAGAAACTTCTACCCAGCTTTTCCCCCTCCCAGTGCTGTTTGTGGCAGGCTGCTGTCGTCCAGGTTAATTAAAGCATGCAAATTTAGGAACACCATACTTTGTTCAATAATTATGATCTTATCTCTTGTATGCCTTTATTTTTTTTTAAGATTATTTATTTATTTATTCAACCTTGGAACCTGTTGTTCAACGCATTCTTTTGGTCTTTCCTGTTCCCCATGGTTCTACCTCTTTACTTGCCTTGGTGTCCATGTTGCCCCAAGGACATGTAGCTCGGATGTGGGGAATCCCTTCCTTGAGTCCTTCATGGGTCTGACATGTGGGATTTCCCAGCATTGGCTCCAGTACCTAATGAATGGATCTAGACGCACTTCACACATTTTCCTAATTGCATTTGATCTAATTCCCACGGCTGCTCCCTACGTGTGTGCACACAGTCCCACACTGCACACAAGCTCATACACACCCTCTCATCCCTGCTTGCACGTATGTTCACACACGCAGGGGGATGCTGTCCAGCTGTCTGTTCTGTAACAGAAGACACTGAAGTGTTGGGAGAGGGCCCACTGTCACCGACAGCCTGTGGGAGAATTCATCCTTGGGCCCTTTGTTGAACAGACATCAGACATGTCATTCGGGTGGTAGAGGCAGTCGTGGAACGGGACGGCTTGCACTGAGACAAAGAGACACCCAAACAGGGATTTGAGGGGGAAGAGTCATTTAGCTTAGAGGGAACTTGGATGAAGGAGAAACCACAACATGATAGGAGGCTTCAGCCCAAGGAGAAGACAAATCCCCATGGTGGGAAGGTGGAGAAAGGGAATAGCTGAAAGACTTTTAAGGACAGAGATTCTATAGTCATCAACAGTATGATCTATTCTATTGTGCAGCAAAAAACTGCCCCTCGGTTACTTCACATCTAGAGGGAAAGTCTACTGCACCTACTGGTCTTGGTGAGTGATGTTTTGGAGAAATCCTGGATGGTGGATTAATTTAGATGTTTGATTCAATGTGAGCAGGGAGTGGAAATGTGCACAGGAGACAAGACATAAGAGAGAGAGAAACTTCCACAGAAGCAGGAACTGGGAGCCAGAAGCCACTGGGCAGATAGGGGAACATAAGGCCAACCCCAACTCCATCCCAAACATGCCTGGCAATATTGAGAGGGACCCTGAACCTCCCACCACCTGTGGGATGAATGTTGGAGTCGATATTACTTCTTCTCACAGAGCAACATGACCCAAGTGGAATTACATGGGAATGTACATTTTAAAACCCGTGTGCGTTCACACTCACATGAGCATTTCTTCCCCTTGAGAGGGCTCACACTCCATGACTTGGCAAGTATCAGGTTAACTTTATAAACGAAGACGGCCAAACCAGAATATGTAAGTTAAAATATCTACCACTGGCCTGAATTATCTGGTTTGGCCATCTAGACTTAGCAAATTAACCAGAAAATTGCCGAAGTCCTGCACTTGTGTTGGACAGACACAAATTTTAGGGCGGCCTGCGTCCTTGCAGATACCTAGATATCCCTTCACACATTATTATTAAGTATATCTCTCCACATGTTATCACATCTAACGTGTATTTGTAACCAACCCAGTGATCGCCCCAGATTACTCGGGACTAATCTTTCCTACCAGGCTGGTTTTCTACAACTGCCTATCACGTGACTGAACCATGGCTACAAAAACACTGAAAAAGTAGCACATACCCAGCAAAGAAAACGCCATAATTGCTTTTGTTCTTGTCTTCCTTTTCTAACAGTGTGTGCTCAGAAAATGCAGTGAAGTTTACCATTAGCCTAAATTGCACGTAACCGGCAAAGACAGCCTGCCTTTAAAACAGAACCCCAGGGACACTTGATGGGATGAGCACTGGGTGTTATTCTGTATGTTGGTAAATTGAACACCAATACAAAATTATTTTATTAAAAAAAAAAAAACAGAACCCCAGATGAAAAACACCAAATACGAAAAAAAAAAAAAAAAAAAAAAACTAAAGAAATAGGAAGGGGGTAGGTGTAATGGAAGCCTCTTGAGCCAAAAGAGAGGAGACTTGGGTCTTCACCTCAGTTTTGCTAGGAGTTTGCTTCTGAAAATTTGTCCGTGTCTTCAGTTTTTTCCATCAGTAGGTACACGTGCTTTTGAGAAGCTCCTTTCAGCTCAAGAACTACTGAGACTCCCCAAGAGTACATCACTCAAGTAGATCATCAGGTGTTTATGAGGAATGTTCTGATATGGTGGAAATAATACTTCTCAAATTTTCACGCGCATAGTAAATGTGAATGTCCTGTGAAGATCCGGATTCGGATTCACTACATCTGGGCTTGAGATGCCTTATTTCTAGCACGCTCCCAGGGTAGGCTAATGCTGCTCGTCCATGGACCACGCTCTGACTAGCAGAGTGGGGCTGAGTGAGAGGTCCCAGGTCTGCCATAGTCTCTTATCTTTGCTGAGCCTCGGTTTCCTCTTTTGCAAAATAAAAACAGTCTTAAACACATACTCGCAGAGGATGTTGTGAAGCCATAGCAGATGACACATTGGAAAGCCCTGTCTATGTTTGTCAAGTGTCTTACAGACGTGTGTTATTACTGTTTGGAGGTTGCTGGGCTTTACCTTCAAAGACTCTCCGTTGCTGCTGACAGGGCAGGGAGAGGATGGAGTGATAAGTGCCCCCATCCTCCGCAGAGCACTCACGTGAAGCCGCTTCCCTGGAAGCTGTTGTTTGCAGAGGCAGATGTTCGGTGTGTGGCTCCCTCCACCCTCTGATTGCTGGTTGGCCTGTGCTCCTGGCCCTTGACCCAGAGCGGCCACATGGCTTCCAGCTGCACTGGGGCATCCGGAAGGCATCTGGCTCCCAGCCTGTGGGCTCTCCCTGCAGCTCACCACAAGCTCAGGACTGGCCCTGGGCAGGACTCTGCGCTAGGCAGTTGGAGCTCCGGGTTGTTCCCTCGGGCAGCCGGTGTCCTCATGCCCTCTTGCCCTCCTGTCCTCACTCACTGCACCCAACCTGCCCCCATCAGACCTCAAGTCAGGAAAGCATCCGACACACGAATTCAGAGTTCACAATGGCTCATCAGGCTTGGGGGTGACCTCTCTTTAGGGGACAAAACCAAGTTGGGGGTTAGAACTAGAGGAGTGGTCCAGGCCTCAGTGCCTGCAAAGGGTGGTGTTTTTGGAAGGGGTTAGGAGGCCTCTGTACTACCTCTGAAATCCTAGACTCCAGCGTCCTGCCTCTGTATGCCTTGCGACTTTCCATTGCCAGCCAGAAATATTCCATCCTTGCCGTGTGCATTCCCGATCTTGCTCCTGACCCACTTTGGGTGTTTGTGAGAGCTGAGACCAACTCTTTGATGTCATAGACTGATGTGAAAATCTGGCAGATGCAGGTTTCCTGGCCATATGGAGCTTGGGCACAGCCATCATTATCAACCGGGGGCTCTCAACCTCCCTATCCCCTCAATAGCTTGGCAGACACATGGGACACAGCCTCCCGTGCATCCTGGGCAATGAATACCACTCCCTCCCCTGCCCCTGCCCCAGCTAGACTCTGCACCTCTCCCTTACTCAGGCCAGCCTCACCCAAGAAAGAGGCAAGAATATTACGATAAGGATAACTTCGGGGAGCCTGGGAGGCTCAGTGGTTGAGTATCTGCCTTCAGCTCAGGAGGTGATCCCGGGGTTCCCCGGGATCAAGTCCCGCTTCGGGCTCCCTGCATGGAGCCTGCTTCTCCCTCTGCCTGTGTCTCTGCCTCTCTCTCTCTCTCTGTGTGTCTCTCATGAATAAATAAATAAATAATCTTAAAAAAACAAAGGCATACAAGAGATAAGATCATAATTATTGAACAAAGTATGGTGCTCCTAAATTTGCATGCTTTAATTAACATCAGGACAGCCAGGGACATGTGATCCTCTGTTAAGAACTCTCCACAGATTCTCTTGGCTTCCTCACAGGGGCCAGGGACTATCTGCTCAAGAATGGAATTTGATTTTTAGGCAACAGACCCACTATTATGTACTAGACAGCCAACCTGTGAAGATACAAAGATAAATAAGATATGGGCAATACGCGGGCCAGATGTGTCCCCCTCCCCGGCCAGGAGAGTCCCACAGGCCATTGTCACATCTATACCACCTCTGATCAACCTGAAGGCTGTTTCCACCACCTCTTTCTTTTTTATCCCTGGATGAATCATGCTATTTTAGTTTTCGTTTTACGTCTGTCAGGTTTAATAATCTCAGACACCGGCTTTTGAGTTTGTCTCCTGATTCATTTGTTTCTGCTCTTATTTCAGTTTCTACTTTCTTTGAACATCCTCTTGAGTCTTTAACTGAATATGTAGTTTGTTAACACTCAACCTTATGTTTCTTTTTTAAAGATTTTATTTATTTATTCATGAAACAGAGAGAGGAAGAAACATAGGCGGAGGAAGAAGCAGGCTCCCTGCGGGGAGCCCAATGTGGGACTCGATCCTGGGACCCCTGGGTCACGCCCTGAGCCAAAGGCAGACGCTCAACCGCTGAGCCGGCCAGGTGCTCCTCAACCTCATGTTGTTCTCAATGTATCCTAAATTGCACATTCTCCAATAAAGAGTATTTCAATGCATCCACGAATTTCAATATGTATTGTTTCATTATTATTTGGTTGTAACTATCATAACAGTAATTATTTTTCTTTGACCCATAAATTATTTAGGAGAGTACTTGAAGTTTTCCAGATGAGAGTTTATTTATCCGTTTGAGACTGAATTTGTATTTTACTTCATTGTGGTCACAGAATGCATAAAAATGTTTTCTGGTCTTTTTTGAGACTTGCTTTATGTTCCATTTTTGTAAATGTTCTGTTACGTGTTCTTGAAAAGGACGTGTATTCTCCAGTTTGAGGGTGCAAAGGTTTTATATATGTCCTTCAGATCAAGATTTAAGTTCTATTTTTGTTTTTCATGAGTTATGTCCTTTTTCTTTTTTTTTTTTTTAAAGATTTTATTTATTCATGATAGTCACAGAGAGAGAGAGAAAGAGAGAGAGGCAGAGACACAGGCAGAGGGAGAAGCAGGCTCCATGCAGGGAGCCCGACGTGGGACTCGATCCCAGGTCTCCAGGATCGCGCCCTGGGCCAAAGGCAGGTGCCAAACCGCTGCACCACCCAGGGATCCCTATGTCCTTTTTCAATTTTAGGCTTCTTCTTCTTTTTTTTTTTTAATGTTATTTATTTATTTATTTTGAAAGCGCACACTTGCAAGCAGGGGGAGGAAACGGCGGGGAGAGGGGCAAGCAGACTCTGCACAGAGCACGGAGCCTATGGGGGGCTCAATCTCACGAAGCTGAGATCATGACCTTGAGATTATGACCTGAGCTGAAACCAAGAGTCAGATGCTCAACCGACTGAGCCACCCAGGTGCCTCATCAATTTTTGACATCTTTAAGCTTTGAGTTTCTGGAAGAGATGAATGTAAACGTCCCACTTTCATTTCAGATGTTTTAATTTCTTCTTGTGATTCTGTCAATCTTTGCTTCATGTATTTCCAGACCATACTGCTAACCGCATGCAGATTTAGTTATTAGTGTGTCTTCCTGGTATAGTTTCTTTAAGTAATAATCCTCTTGGTCCCTGTAATGCTTATTTTTTTTCTGGCTTCAAAATTCATTTGACATTAATTATTAATTAACGGTATTATTATTGCTGATACAAATATTGCTATCCCAACTTTCTTTTTCTATCATTTCACCTTCAACATTTTTCATTATTATGAACAAAGTATAGATTGACTTTTGCAAATCTGAGAGTCTCTGCCCTTTAGCAGATACATGGTGTCTGTTAGCATTGTCCACATTCACTTTCCTAGTGTGCCTGGGTTGTAAGGCCAGGGTGTCTAGAGGAACTGAGAATGACATCGCCATTCCCGGGAAAGCCAACGTGAATTACTATCTCACAAATCTCCTGAGTCCTGGCCCTGGAAGTTAATTTATCTGCACCCTTATCTTCCGTGTAAGATGCAGTCATCCTCACTGCCAGCTGCATCTGTTGACTTGGGATCTGTCCTGTGCCCCTCTGTCCCCCACTGCTTGGCTCACACAATCCACAGGAAGGCCTTGTACTTGGGGTGTCCATTTTCTTCAGCTCATAGGAGGGATGCACAAATGTGTGGACTTGTTTCAGCACTGGCACTTCAAGTTTGAACCAAACCCTCAGGCTTTGTCCCCCTGGATCTTCCTCTGTCCTCCTGTCCTTGCGTCACTGTGTTTCTCCTATCTGATATTTGCCTCCACAACTCCCCCCTTTTGCATGTACAGGTGCTCACAGGCATGCACATATGCATGTGCACAGACACACACACCCACAAGTTCCTATGCTGGCTCCAGGATGAACTGGCTCCAGGATGAACTGCTCTGATGTTTAGGGTAAGAGGGAGGAAAGGGAAAGGGAGGTAGCAACACTGATCCGATGTCCAAATGGTGTCAGTGCGGAAGACTCACTAAGCCATATTTACTTTTTTGTGAGTCCTGAATTTCCTGCCCACCACAGGGTTGGGCTTGAGGTAGCCAGGCTCTTTCCCCATCCAACCCAAGGTTAGACCTCAAAAGGCTGAGCTGAGTTTGAGTGGGGAGGTGGCATCATTTCTGAAAGCCGCACCCCTGGTGGCTTAGGGGTAGGAAACTGGAGGCTGTGTCTGTGGTCTGGGGAAAGCCCTGACAGGTAGGAGGCAGAGGCCCTGCTGTGCCTACAGCAGATTAGGAGTCTGCAGGCGGTGCCACGTGGGTAAGTCCAAGGAGGCCCCAAGAGACCTTATGAACAAAAAAGAACATCACTTTTCCATAATGCCACACGACCCTCTGGGCCCAATCATGTGCCAGGTGGAGTATAGAGACCCAGGGAGACGGTGTGATAGAATCTGGGGGTGGGAGTGAGAACAGGGACTTTGTGAGTATCATCAGGCCCATGGCCACCATCCAATCTGCATCAAACTTGCAGGATCTAAAGACCGGCTCATCCGAGATCCTACTGGGGATGGGGCAGGGGGTGGCTGCCATTGCTTGAAAGCCTTCCTGCTGGGGAGGGGAAGCCATTAAAGGGGCCAGGTTTTCTTGGTTCAAAGAGGGTTCTCAGAAACTATAATCTATGCTTAAGAACCAAACAACCCCATTAAAAATATATGTTCACATAAATCAGTGACCTTTGGGTACATTGAAACAATCTCTAAACAATGACTTACAGTCCATAAACCAATTTTTCAGTACTCAAGGATGAGGTAAAAGGCAGTCACTGTGTGGGTGGACCCATCCATACAAGACCTTGTGCTAATTATAAGCTAAGAGATCAAAGCTTCCATGTGTACTAATCCCAAGTGAGTTTTTGGCTCTCATCTACAATAGGAGAGGGGGCATATTCTCACTGGGTGACTTCCTCCTCTACTTCTGTTCGTCCCCAAGCCTAAGCAGCTATAACCAAGCTATTGAATATCAGTTGGTCCAGACTGACCGGGATGGACAGAGCTATAGACAAGGATAGCGTTCTTGGCCGTGGGAGCAGGGCAGCAAGAACCTCGGGCTGAGGGGGCAACAGCCCACAGCATAGGGCGGGATGTGTCTCGGGCAACTCAGCACAGACCCCAATCTTTCGGTGGACTCTTCACCGACATCACCCCTGTGTGGCTCACTTGCTCGGCTGAGACAGGTTCAAGGTTTGTCTGTAGCATCCTGGAGACAGGGGGGTGCTCTCCGCCTCCCTTGACCTGCCTTGAGCTCTATCTCCTCTGGTGGGGTGGGGAGGGAAGTCTTTGGGAGCAGAGGGCGCACTGAGTTCCCAAATAGCACCCAGGTGTCAGTCCCACTCGGAGGAGGAAAACAGAACTCTGGAAGAAAGTATCTCAGCGGCGGCTGTGTGGGTGGGTCCCTTCCTCCCCAGCACCCGGCAGTTAGAGTAATTGCCCGATTAGCGATTCCCGCCATGGCAGGTGAGGGGTGTATAATCGGGCGGGGGTGTGCGTGGCAGGGTGACCTGAACTCAACAAACTGAGGTTAGGAAATTGAAAGCTGGCCTGTTGGCAAAGAGAGCACCCCAGCACCTGGTGCCTCCAGAAGAAAGAATCTGCTCCTTGGGGACCTCAGGAGCTGGAGTTGGGGGGTTAGGGCAGGGATGGAGGCACTGACGGTACCCAGAGATCTCTAAGTTTGTTCACATGGGTGGGGGGTTCTCTTGCCTAGAGTGAAGCTAATGAACTCTAAGCCACGTCTGGCCCTTCGTTTATCTTTGGACATCAAACCAGGGAAGATCTGCTGATGGCTGCCATCCCTGCCCAGCCTCCATCCCCCCACCCATCTCTCCAGCCCGTGTTTAATGAGTACAGAGTCTGGCTGAGGGCTTCCGGCCAAACCCATGGGTTCCAAGAGTCCCTGGGGAGCCATAGAGGGCCGGACGGCAGGGGCTATGACGCCTCTGTGTGTGTCTCGCCTGCGGTCCCAGGCAGGCTGCAGATACCACAGGGCAGCGTGGTCTTGAGGGCAGCTTCCCCCCTCCCCGCTGGCCACGCTGACCTGGGCCTCCCACCCCCGACTTGGCCTGGTCCCCCTGTGTCTGGGGACCCGGGGAAGAGGGCCTGATTGTGTAAGTTTGGGGCCAGACCTCTGCTGTCGGGGCTTTCTTTGGGCTAGAGAGGGCATTTGGGCCATGGGGGTAGAGTAAACAGGCTGTGTTCCTGGGAAGAACTGCCCTGGCCAGCTGCTTGAGGCTGAGGGACACAGAATCATCTGGAGGGAGGAGAGACTGTACTCAGCCAAAGGGGCACCCTCCCTTGGGCCTAATGCCTTGTCCCTGGCCTTTCATGTGGGGCTTACCTTTGCTCACAGTCACTGACCTGGTCCCTAAAGTCCCTAAAGTCCCTGGAGAAGTTACCTCTGTGAGCTTGGGGGACTGGGCCAGCTGTGGGGTTAGGCCAGTGGTCAGAGGTAATACTTAACCTTTCTGAGCCAAATGTTGTGAGGGAACAGGGGGTGTCCAAGCTGGACAAGAAGACTGGTGGTACATGGAGTGGGATTTGGGTTGCTCAAAGACTCCATCTGTCCTAATAGTATTGACTGTGGCTCTTCACCAGAATTAACTTTAAAATTTCTGGTTGGTCGGAAACTTTCCTAGTATCATTCTAAGCCCAAGGAGAATATTTTGGGAAAAGAGAAGTCCTTATTTAGAGCTGGAAAAAAAATAATGTGATTCTTGCTGTTCTAGTAAATTTATCAATTCCCTATAATTTTCTTGACCCAAAAGATAACAAGCTGGGCCCCAAAAGAAGGACTTAACCACATCCTTCCCCTATGTGATCTCTTCACTACCCTCCCCTTCAAAACACAGCCTCCCAGTCCTGGCAGAAATGGTCAATGCAGCCCGCAGCTCTATGCATGGTTTCCCACAACTTGGAGCATATAGACCCTAAATAGTTCAGGCTGGAATCTCTGGGAAGACCCTGATGTCCTTGGGCTCAAGCTCCCACAATGACATGTGATACCCCTGTGTTTATTCCCCCCAAACTTCTCCTGTTGTAGGAGGTTATTGCACTCACAGAGGGGCCAAGCTGTGAGCTTTGCTGTTATGGGATCTTTCTTCCTTTCAGATTGTCCCTTCTCTGGGCCCCACCAGCACGAGGGTAGCCATAGAGAGGACCCTGGGGTTCAATATGGTTATGACTGACCCCATACACGGCCCAGGTCATGGCAAAGTCAACATTACTGCAAGGCCAATGAGCTTCTTGGTCCCCTCATACTCTGAGCATTCTCTGTTCCTCACTCCTACATGTCCTTGGGATCCATTCTCTTTCTTTGTTCTGTTCTATATCCCAGGAGGCTGGCCCCCTGGACCTCATCTCTCTGGGCTCCCTGGCCTACCAGCTTCTGATTGGGTCCAGCCAGGAGAGGCACTTTCAAAGGATCAGAGGGAGAAGAGAGAGGCTGGGTATTTTTCCCTGCTCCTTTCTACTTCAAAGTACTTCTCTGGCAATAGTTCCATGCCTTTATGGCTTTCAGTTCCCACCAGGTGGCCAGCTCTTCATGGTCCCAGCTCCTGTTGGGCTCTGCTCACAATTTCTTCCCTTATCCCTTGGGCCGTAGAAGTCACGGTGGTGATGATTTCCTGCCATATCCACACTTCATTTTTGTCCTCATCCACCTGCCAATGGACCTTTCTTCAAAGTCTCTTCATTTGACCCTATAGGGGTGAATTATATTTTCTGTTAGGGCCCTGACTAATTCACCTCACCTTCCCAATTTTCTGAATAGATAGATAGCACTTCTCTGGCTCATAGGAGGCATGAGTCAGGGTTCAGAGCCTTGCCGCCTATACTTCTCTTATCATCTAAGTGAGACCCCCAGGTTCTGGTCCATGTGATTCCTTCTGATTAGGGAAGCTGATTTCACTCCCTTTCACCATCAGCCAGTCCCTTTCATAAGGTCCTGGTGGTGGACATTGGTGGAGTTGGTCAGGGGGACATTGCCACCAAATCTATGGCCACATAGTTAAGTCTTCTTCCTGCCACATCATCAGGAAGGACTCCCGGGCATTCTCCCACCTGAAGAGGAATAGCACTAAGGGTGGAAAGCAGGTGGATATTAAACGGAAGGGAAAAGGAAGAGAGAAGCATAGAAAACTGGATGGACATCCCAGACATTAGTCAAATAAGAGGAGGATTTCCACGCTGGGCAGATCACCTAGCTGCTGAGGGGAGAAGGGAGGAAGAACGTGGTGATCATGAATAAAGCCCAAACTCCTTGACGTGTATGAAATTCCATGACTTTTCCGATCTGGCTCAAACTCAGCTTTGTAGACTTCCCATGCCCCTCCCTGTGCACTCTTGCGCTGTGAGTTTCTGAGCTGCTTGCTCTCCCCCAAAGTCTCCGAGCACTCTCATGCCACCCTGCTTCTGCTATATTCCCTCTGAATAGAAGGCTCTTCTCTTAGATTTCTACTGCTATGTAAGAAGTATCATGGATGCAACCGCTTACAACAACACCCACTTATGATCTCCCTGTTCCTCAGGTCAGAGGTCCAGGTGGCCCCACTGGGCTCTCTATTCAGAGCCTCGCAAGGCCAGAGTCACCCTATCGGCCGGGTGGGCTCTTGTATGGGGGTTCTAGGCAAGAATCTGCTTCCAGCCTCATTCAGACTTTTAGCAGAATTCATGTCCTTGTGGCTGAAGGACTGAGGTCCCTGTTGCCTTGCTGGCTGCCAGCTGGGGCTCTCATAGCTCCTTAAATCTACCCCCATTCTTCCTCACGTGGTCTCCCCCCGCCCCCCATCTTCAAAGCAGCAATGGCATGTTAAGTCCTGCTTGTGCTTTAGATCTCTCTGACTTAATCTTCTGCGGCCAGCTGGATAAAAGTCTCCGCTTTGAAAGGGCTTGTGTGATTAGATTAGGTGCCCATGGATATTTTCCCTTTTGCCACATAATCACAGGAGTGACAACACCAGGGAGTAAAGGTTCCTGGAGACCATCTTAAAATTCTGCTCACCACACCTACTCTCCTGAGTTCGAATGTTATCACAGCCTTAAAGTCTTTCTGGTCTCTTCATTCAGAATTGCCTGCTCCCCTAGCACTTCACTGGCACACCATTGGACTTCTTAGCACATCGCCTTAATGAGCAATTTGAGAATAGGAATCTGTCTTATTCATCTTTGTATTTTCTTTTGTACCAATGCCTACCACTTAGTAGGTGCTCAATGAACATCTGCAGAAAGAAAAGGAAGGGAAGGAGGGAGGTAGGGAGGCTGAACTAGGTAGAGGCTATAAGGACCTAATGACCAGTACCTGAAAGGTCACAGGATATCAAGGATTCTGGGACCACTTCCCTTTTTTTTTTTTCTTTTTTAGTTTCTTCTGCATCTTCTCCCACCTTCTCCTTTTCTTCCTTCTTCCCGTCCTTCCTCTTCAAACCTGATTTGGAAAGTTTTCACATTCAACACTTAATTACTACCCCAGGGCGACAAGAAGTAATGTCGTCCTACCTGTGTTTCCTAGCAGAATGAAAAGAACCAATTCCAGAAGCTGATCCTGAATTGTGTAAGCCCAGTGGTCATTCCCACTCTTATAGGGCAGGGGCCAAGAGGCCAGGCCACAAAGGACACAGGCTAGAAGGTGCGGGAATGTTTCCAGTTCAGACAGATATGAATTAGGCAGGGTCTCTGGATTTAGCATCAAAGTTCTGAGGGAAATGAGAAAAATGTTTTTCTATTTGGAGAATCATACTTTTCAAAAATAAGGGTGATGATTTCTTGCTTGTAGTCTACTGATCAAGGAGTGGGGGGAGATGATCCTGTTAATACAGTGCTTCTCTTTTTTGAGTAATAATGTATAGATAGCTTGCCACACACCTGAGATACGGCAAGTGGTATCAAACCTAGTGGCTTTGCTAGGTCTCAACTCCTGTAGGACTTCCAAGATGGTCCTTTCTGGTTCTTCCCATGTGTTCCAGTTTCCTCTTCTTCTTATCCTAAACCTATCGACCAAAATGGAGAGAAGCCACCCAATTAAGAAAATTCATCCTTTTTTTTGTATTGACCTTAAAAAAATAATAAATGTGGGACGCCCGGGTGGCTCGGCAATTGAGCGTCTGCCTTTGGCTCAAGGTGCGATCCTGGAGTTCCCGGATCGAGTTCCAAATCGGGCTCCCTGCATGGAGCCTGCTTCTCCCTCTGCCTGTGTCTCTGCCTCTCTCTCTCTCTCATGAATAAATAAATAAAATCTTTAAAAAAATAATAGATGCAATACATGTATATGATAAAAACCCAAGTGGAACAAAAAGTCAGAAAGTAAAGATTTCCCTCCATGAATCCCTCACACACCCCAACTTCCTCTTTCCAAAGGCTGTCACTGTTGTCAGTTTTTTATACCTCCTTCCAGAAAATAAAGCATGATACCTGCATTTTAAGTTCAATCACAGTACTTCTGCCGCCAGTACGTGGTCTAATTGGGGGGCTCATTTCCGTAACAATCATTTTCTCTCCTCTGAACTGTTAAGCCAATTGAGAAATGTTTAGCAAAAACATCTGAGCAAATTAAAATATCGAACCTGCTTACAGTTTATGCAAGATGAAATGGGGTGTTATTTCAACTCTCCCAGGAAGCGGCTTCCTCTCCTCCACCCCATCACCATGCCCTTCTCCTTCCCCAGTTCATCTGTCAGCCACCGGATGAAAGCAGTCAAGAAGTTCAGAAAGTCATTTTCAAGGACATTTCAATATTCTCTCTCCAGAAAATGGAAAGTGGATAAAACTATCTCCCTGGCATTTTCCCAGTCCGCCCTGATTTCAGGCCTCAGTGTATGCTTCAAGAAGGCAATTGCTGAGACATTCAGATAGGGAACAACCATGATGGAGAGGCAGGAATCCTGTCTAGTTACAAAATAACATCCTTGCTACTTAGCTACTTACATACTAATTCATCCATCAGGAGGTAATTTGGAGCATTTATTGAAGTTGTGTATGTGAGGTGTGTGTGACTCTGTTTTTATTGAGGGTGGCAACCTTCCTGTTTATAAATAAAGCTTCAGCAGAAGCAAGTGAGTCCAACACTTGGTATGACTGGCCTGAGCAAGACCTTAATTCAAAGACGTATCCTAAGATTGATCTAATGATCTAGATGTTGGGGTCAACCTGGGACAAAGGTCTCTATCTACTACTTCTGGGATCTCATCCACCCCCACTGTCATTATCTATACACCTTCACTCTGTTTACAGCCTCACGAATCATCTGGAATCTCCAATCCTCTAAATTAGTAAATAGAATCTAAAATTCATGGAGGTATACAGTCATTATAAATGAGGCAGTGTCTCCAAAAGCACAAACAATGAAGTGCTCTGCTAGATGCTCCAGGGAGCACTCAGGCTTGGAAAGCCCTGCATACTACATCTTCTTTGTGAAGAAAGAGTTCCAGCATGGATCCCCACATGAAAGGCCCCGAGAAGTCCCGCATTGAAGGAATCTATTTGATATTGGGTCCATTCATTCATTCATTCATTCATTCAAATATGTGTTGAGTTTCTACAGTGTACCAGATGTTTTTCTAGGCACCAGAGCTCTGGCAATGAATAGAACACATAGAGTTTTCTGTTTTAATTGGGGGAGCAGATAACTCACTAGTAAAACTGTTAAAGATTGCAGCGAGGAGTAACTAAGTGGTGGTGGGGGTAGGTATCTACTGTAAATGGCATGGTCAGGAGAGACCCTGTCTGGGGATGTGACATTTGAACAGAGATCTGAATGACCAGAAGAAGGCAGCTATGTGAAGGTCTGGGGAAAGCATCCCTGGCAAAGCAGGTTGGCAAATGCAAAGATAGTCAGCCTGGAGGGAGCCTTTGCATGTTAGGGTCTGAAAGATGGGAGGCAGGTGCACCTGGACTAGAGAGAGCCAGGAGTGGTTCAAGGTGAGATCTGAGGTGAGGAGGGGTTGGTCACTCAGGACCTTGTCACCTACAGCAAGATATTTACCCAGCATTTCCCATCATACTTGATCATAGGATACTTTTCCAGTGTAAAAATATCTGTTAACTTCCCATAGAACTAGCATGCTGGGGATCATAGTTTAAACCTGGCCAAAAGCATTATCCCTTTCAGAATATTTGCATCATCCTGGAGGAATTTGTGTTCTAACAGGGGTTTATTCTAACAGAACAAAACTCGAAAGTAGAGCTGCAGACTTCCACTAGCACATGGGAGAGTCCCTCCTTTTCTTTCCTCTTTTGAAGTTTATTTTAATGATCAGACATGTCCTGGTTGCCAGAGATTACTTTAAAAGTTTATGGGAGGTTGTTTATGTAACGTTGGTAATGTAGTATATTTATGTGTGTTATTCTAATTTTTGTAAGTTTTAAATATTTTAATGCCAAAGCTTCTTGAATGTTGGCTTTTCTATTATATCCTAAAAAGTTTTGAAATCAGTGCCATAGATAGAGAGATAGAGAGAGAGAGAGAAGGGAGGGACAAGCCAATTATGATTCTTCCATGTAGATGAGAGGAGAGTTAGAGAGATAGAGAATTTTCAGCTATCACCAGAGAGGTGAAGATTAAGGCCACCAAGGAGAGAATAAGTGAATGGGCATGAGCCCAGGAAAAGGAATTGAAGTCAAAGGTCAGGAAGAGTCTCGAGACTAGCACAAGAATGTGGCACTGTGGGGAATTAGTGAAAAATAGTATAGAATGTTCTTGCCACTCATGGGCCTGTTAGGACCTGGACAAGCTCCCCATATCTGGGGAGATTTTAGGTTAACTTCCTGGAATACCATTTTGATGCCAAGGTGGTGGAAGTGACTGTAGGAGGGTAATAAATTTGGGGGAAAGGACTATTTCAGAGTCCAGAAAAGTAAACAAGAAATAGTTTTACCATGAAAAAGAATGTAGCTTTCAAAACAAAACAACATTAAGATTTAAAAAAAAAAACACAGGGATAATATCTGACATTTATTGAGTGCTTGCTACATTTCAGACAACCTGCTAAGTGCTTTGTGTGCATTTTTAATTTAATGTTCATGACGTATTTTGAAGTGAGGAAAAATTATCCCTATTAATAAATGAAGAAGCTGGGCATTTGGGTGGTTAAATAAATAGCTGAACGTGGCAGTTGTTAAATATCTGGTCTGAGAGTCAAACTTAGATAAGTTTGAGTCCAGGCCCATAATACTTAATCATGACTCCATGCTGTTAAAACACAGAGGCAAAACACGGATTGTGAAATTTTGAGTTTGAAGGTAAGTTGGGGAAAAGGAATCTTAGGTCAGGATACAGTCCTCTAAACTAGAGTTGTGGGATGCCTGGGTGGCTCAGCGGTTGAGCATCTGCATTTGGCTCAGGATCTGATCCCAGATTCCCAGGATCAAGTCCCAAATCGGGCTCCTTGCATGGAGCTTGCTTCTCCTCCCTCTGCCTGTGTCTTTGCCTCTCTTTCTGTGTCTCTCATAAATAAAATAAATAAATAAATAAATAAATAAATAAACAAACAAACAAAAGTTGTTGTTATTTAAAAAAAAAGATTTATTTATTTATTTGAGAGGGGGAAGGGGTGGAGGGAGAGAATCTTCAAGCACACTCCCCACTGAGCATGGAGCCCAATGTGGGGCTTGATCTCAAAACCTTAGATCATGACCTGACCTAAAAGCAAGAGTTGGACGTGTAACCAACTGAGCCATCCAGGTGCCTTCTAAACCTTTTTCTTGTTTTGAGAGGGAAAGAACACAAACAGCAGAACAAGAAGCCTGGGATGCTGTGAGTGGGCAAGAACCCACAAAAGAAGGCTCTTTCGGCAGCCTGGGTGGCTCAGCGGGTTAGCGCTGCCTTCAGCCCAGGGTGTGATCCTGGAGACCCGGGATCGAGTCCCACGTCGGGTTCTCTGCATGGAGCCTGCTTCTCCCTCTGCCTGTGTCTCTGCCTCTCTCTCTCTCCCTGTCTCTCTCTCTCATGAATAAACAAATAAATAAAATATTAAAAGAAAAGAAAAAGAACAGTATCAGTACATCAGAAGCCCTCTGAAAACTCCTGCCCTGATGGTTCACCATCATTCTAAACTTTATTTTAATCATTTCTTTGTCTTTGTGGTTTTGCCAACTGTGTATTTAGCCCTAACAATTAGATGATCCAATATTGCATGTTGGGACATTAAATAAATGAAACCATTCTGTACATATCATATCCTTCTGTCACTTGTCTGTTTGGCTCAATATTTTTTAAATTCACCCATGTGGAATGTGCTGTTGCAGTGTCTTCACTTCTCACTGCCATATGGTATTCCACTTTTTTGGACATACCACAGTTTATCTATTCATTATATTATTGATGGATTTCTGTTTTCATCTAGGGCTTTTCATTTGTTTGTTTTTTTTTGCTATTACAAATAATTTTTAAGTGAACATTTTTGTACCTATCTCTTAGGGCTCATGAATAAGATTTTCTCTGGAAACTACCTATCTTAAATGGAAACTACCTTATCTTTAACTTACCTATCTTAAATTCCCACAAGTGGGAATGCATTTCCTGGCTTGTAAGGTTTGAGCATATTAAACCTCACTAGGTAGTAATGAGCTCTTTCTTATGGTAGCTCTAATTAGCCCTGCCTTCAGCAGTGAATGAGAGTTCTGATTGCCCCACATTTTTGCTAAAAATTGAGATGACTGACTTTAATTTGGGAGATGTGAAGTGATATTATATTGTGTTTTTTTAAATTGTGGTTTTAATTTGCATTTCCCTAATTACTAATGAAGTTGGACTTTTCCTCCTCATATATTTACGGACCCTTTGTGTTTACTGTGAAATGCCTATTCAAGTCTTCTGATCATCTTTGCAATTGTTTGTATTTTTCTTATTGACTCATGGTTGTTCTTTATATATCTTTGATACTGATCCTTTATTGGTTATCTGTATGGCAAGTATCTTGTTCTACTCTTTGGCTTTTATTTTTATTATTTTGATGGTGTCTTTTTATAGATAGAATTTCTTCATTCTAATGCAATCAAAATTGTTAGTCTTTTTTTTCTTTTAGTTTTTTTCTTTTACTCTTTTTTTTTTCTTAAGAAATTCCCCCTTTTGGGCAGCCCTAGTGGCACAGCGGTTTAGCGCCGCCTGCACACATAAAATTGTTTATGTGTGATCCTGGAGACCCTGGATCGAGTCCCACGTCGGGCTCCCTGCGTGAAGCCTGCTTCTCCCTCTGCCTGTGTCTCTGCCTCTCTCTCTCTCCTCTCTGTGTATACTCATGAATAAATAAATAAAATCTTTAAAAAAAAAAAAAAGAAATTCCCCCTTTTAAACATTTAATAAACTTTTTATTTTTGAATAGTTTTAGATTTATAGAAAAGTTACAAGAATATTAGAGACAGTTCTTAGGTACCCCATGCCCTATAAACATTACTATAATCCATTTGTCACAACTAATAAACCAATATTGGTACATTGTTATTATCTAAAGTCCATATTTTATTCAGGTTGCCTTAGTTGCTCTGTTCCAAGATCCCATCCAGGAAAAGACATTACTTTTTTTTTAATTTTTATTTATTTATGATAGTCACACAGAGAGAGAGAGAGAGGCAGAGACATAGACAGAGGGAGAAGCAGGCTCCATGCACCGGGAGCCTGACGTGGGATTCGATCCCGGGTCTCCAGGATCGCGCCCTGGGCCAAAGGCAGGTGCCAAACCGCTGCGCCACCCAGGGATCCCCAAGACATTACATTTAATTGTTAAATCTCCTTAGGCTCTTCCAGACTATGACAGTTCCTCAAACATTCCTTGTTTTTTTTATGACATTGACAGTTTTAAGGAATACTGGTCATGGACCATGTAATATGGCCTTCAACTGGGTTTGTTTAATGTTTCTTTCACGTTAGACAGGAGTTATGGGTTTTCAATAAGAGGACTACAGAGGTAAAATGCTATTTTCATCATACCTTATTAAAAGTATATGCTATAAACATTACTTATCACTGATGATGTCAACCTTGAGCACCTAGCTGAGGTAGCTTTTGCCAGGTTTCTCCACTGTAAAGTTAACATTTCTCACCCCTTTCCATACTGTACTCTTTAGAAAGAAGTCATACTGTGTGTGCCATACTTAATGAGTTTGGAGTCATGCTCCATCTCCTTTAGAGAGGAGTATCTATAAATTAATTTGTTATTTTTTGGTACAGAAGAGTTGTCTAGTTTTCCCTACTTATTTACTTATTCAATCACTAATTAATATTTACTTATTTACTGTGGATATTCATTTATAGAACATGGGTTGTGGGAGACAAATTTCTCACTTTTGGAGAGGGAGGTTACAGACAAGCAAGTTAACAAGGCTGGAATAAACCACATGGTTCTGGATGAGAGCTGGAGACCTTAACATGAATTCATGCTTAGCTTAACATAAATCCTGATGGATAGAAATAGAAATACTTATAGATGATCATATATACATATATGATATACACACGTGTACTTCCTAGCTCTGTCTGCTGAGAGGGTCTACAATACCCCAATAGCAATGGGCAGACCCAGTGCCCAGATCCAAGTATCTTTGGAGGAATGGCTGATTCTAGCACTGGGTAGGAAACATGTGAGATGAGCCTAGAACATCTTATGATACCAAAAAAGTAAGGATGTGCTCAAAAGCCCCCACAATGTTGGGGGTATGTCAAAGGGACACAGAAGCCTTCAGAGCTCTCCATGGCCAAAGGTAGAACAATTTGAGCAACAAAATAAATGATGGTCTATTGGAGTATAAAAGAAGGTCCCAGAGTATATATCAATATATCAATATTCTCCTAGAGTATCTTCTACAAGTTTTCTAGGCTTGTATTTTTCTATTTAAGCCTTTAATCAACTTGCAATGAATTTGTGTGTACTGTTTGAAGTGGAGATATAATTGAATCTTTTTCCATGTGGATAACCAATTTTCCAGCTTCTTGTATTGAATAGTCCCTTCTTCCCCCTACCCCACCTCCCCACCCACTAATATGCAATACCCACTCTGTCACAACTAAGTCTCTACATGTGTGGGTTTGTGTTTCAATTCTGGTATCTTGGTCTAGTTGTCTTTCTCTGCCTTTCACACACTGCTGAATTTGGTTTGCTAATATTTTGTCTGAGACTTTTCTGTTTATATTGATGAATGAGATTAGCCTGTAATTTTCCTTTTTTATACTGTTTCTGCCTAGTTTTAGTATCAATGCTATTCTAGTTTAATAAAATGAGTTGAGAGATTTTCTTTCTTAATCTATTGTCTATAAGTGCATGAGATTGAAATGATGGGGTCCTTGAGTGCTTTCTAGGATTTACTATGTGTATCAACTTCTGTGTCCCACATCACATCCTTTTGGCTCTCCTTTTATTCCAGCTATTGCAGTGACAACCAGCTTCATACAGGTGCAACCTCATGGCATGTGGTCTCAGCTGCCCCACCTATCTGTCACTTTCTGTCCTAAAGCTTTTCAACCACTGCTGTGAGGGGAGCTTGGAGAAACCCGTAGCACTTGAAGGTTTGCAAACCTGGAAGTTCAAGAAAGTTAACATCCTTTGGAGCAAACCTTGACAAACAAAGGGTAGAAGGTGGGGGATAAATTCTTTCCATCCCTTGGGCAAACAATGTTAAGATACATTCCACCTAGCAAAGTTGAGCCTTAGTTGTCTGTAGTGGTGACACCATTGTGTTGGCTGTTTCTCTTTCTGTGTTTCACTTTTCCTGGTTCCCCAATCCCCAAATTAAACACCACACTTTACAAAATAACCATCTACACTTAAGCCATGGACTTGGGCTCTACTTTCTGGGGGCACCCAGACTACCTATAATTAAGTTGTTTGGTCTGGTAATTTATTGGTGGGAACATTTTAAACCATCAATTCAATTCTTTTTCTCCAATGCTTAATATAACTATCCCAGTTTCTATTTCTTCTTTAGTTTTAGCAAATTCTATTTTTTAGGCATTTATCCACTTCCACAACTTCAAATTTATTGACATAAAATTGTTTATGATATTTTCTCCACTGTTTAATTTCCATAGCATCTCTAATGAGATCTCTTTATTGATTCCTTTGCATCATCTTTATTTTGTCTGTATTAGTCTTGCCATAAATTGTCTATATTATTAGTTGTTTTAAAGACCCAGCTTTTGATTTTCTTGATTATTCTCTTACATCTTTCTCAACTTAGTTTTTACTTTTATTTTTTTTTCTTTTCTTATACTGCTTTATGGGTCATTTTGCTTTCCCACCCCCCAACTTCTCAAATAAGATCCTTCATGAATGAATTCTGAGCTTTGAATTTTTTCTAATGTAAGTATTTGCAATGATCACACATGGACTCTGCAGCCAGAGTGGCCGAGTTGGACTCCTGGTTCTGCTGCTTGCCTGCTGTGTGGCTTCAGGTTGTTCCTCTGTGCTTCAGTTTGCTCATTGACACCTGCCTCAAGTGTTCTTGTGAGAATTAAATGAGTAAAATATGTAAAGCACATAAAATAATGCCTGGCATAGCAAATGCTAAGTAAGTGCTAGTATTGTATATTACCTCTAAGTACTACTTTACCTGCTTCTGTAAGTTTGGATACATAGTGTTGTTAATGATTATTAAGCTCTATGTATTTTCTCTTTTATATTATAATTTATTCTTAAAAAGTATGTTTTAAAGTTTCTAGTTGTAAAAGTTTTTTCCTGAGCTTTTTGTTATTAACTACCGTGTTCATCAATATTTCCAGTGCTCCCCTCTTCCTGGACCTTTGGGAGGATTACAGTTTGCTGACCTGTGACATTAGGAACAGCTAAAAGACTTACTTTGGTCAATGGATTGTGAGTAGAAGCATTGAAGAAAGCAGCATGCAATTCTCCATGCTCTTTCCCCTTCTCCATGCTCACTTCCCCAGGGATTGGAGAAACACATATTGAGATGCAGATGTCATCAGATAAGAACAGTCTGGAACACTGAGCCCCATAATGTAGGCAGTTGCCCTGGAGGACTGTCTATTACCTTGAGCAAGAAGTAAATGTCACCGTGTCAAACTCCTCAAGTTTTGATGTTGTTACTACAGCATGAGCTATACTATTCTATCTGATATTATTTCTGTTCTAACTGAATTATGGTCAAAGCATACAATCTGTCTGAAAGCAATCTTTTAAAGCTGTTGAGATGAGCTTTATGGACTAATGTGGCAGATTTCCATAAACATTTCATGTAGGGCCTGCAAAGAGTGTTTATTCTCTAATTGTTGTGTGCAATGCTCCTTTAATGAACATTAGATCAAGCTTGTTAGCTGTCTTCTTATCCTCACTGAGTTTTTATGTCCTTAGTCTATCACTTCCTGAGAGAGATGTTAAAATCTCCATTATGACAGTGGATTTATCATTTACTTATCATCCTGTTATTTCATTCCATATTTTTGAGGTTACATTATTAATGCATACACATATAGAATTATTTTAGCTTCTTAATTATTGTCCATATCTTTATCTTACTGGGCTACATTCTAGATAATTTTTCAGTTCTGATTTCCACCTTACTAATTTTTTTCTCAGCCATGTCTAATCTGCTATTTAATCAATCTACTGAGTTTTAAGATTTAATACTTACTACTTTTTATTTATAGAAATTCTTTTTGGTTATTCTCCAAGTCTGATTAGTTTTTTATAGTCTCTTATTCCCTGATCACTTTTTTGAGCTTCTTCTTCATTTCTTTAAGCCTATTAAACTTAGCTATGTTATATTCTGTGACTAAACATTTAAAAAACTGGGGGCACCTGGGTGGCTCAGTCCATTAAGCATCTACCTTCGGCCCAGGTCAGGATCTTAGGTCAGACACCTTGCTCAGTGGGCAGTCTACTTCTTCTTCTCCCTCTGCCCATCCCCTCCTCTCTCTTTCTCTCTCAAGTATATAAATAATCTTTAAAATATAGACATCTAAAGACTTCGTGGACCTTTTCTGCTCATTTCCACTCAGTGTGCTTTTTTCTAGGTGTATTTTGTGACTTAGACTATGAGCTATACATTTCCTTGAAATTTCACCCATGACAAATCTTTGAATGCTGCGATGAGGATGAGTTCCCAAAGAGAGGATTTACTTATGATTCAGCCAGTTACCTAAGTAGTACCAACTTAAGTTCAATTTAAAATTTCTGCCCGATGGGTTTTTTTGTTTGTTTTTGTTTTTCTTGTTTGGATCACACAGCATATGAATTTGCACTACAAACCTGGGGGTGCCAGTCTGGCTTAGATGGTAGAGCATGGACTACAAACCCAGGTTTGTGGTTGTGAATTCTTTTTTTTTTTAAGATTTTATTTGTTTATTCATGAGAGACAAGAGAGAGAGGCAGAAACATAGGCAGAAGGAGAAGCAGGCTCCCTGCAGGGAGCCTAATGTGGGACTTGATTCCAGGACCTCAGGATCACAACCTGAGCCAAAGGCAGACACTCAACCACTGAGCCACCCAGGTGCCCCAATGTGGTTATGAATTGTGAGGGGATATTTATTATTTTTCCTTCCATCTGGAATGACTCAGATCAATTTCCTTACTGTTTCCTTCTGTGTGAAGGTCTATTTCTCATTCTCCTTACACAGAGTTTTGGGGTATACCCTTTGAGGGCCCAACTCTATGCAGGATAATACCTTGGCTGTATCTCTTGTCCACATACCCTGTGAAGCTACCAGTATAAAAGCTCAAGGTTCCCAGGATTCTAAAGATACTCTTGGAGTAAAGACTGTCTTTGGTCCTTGCTCACCAATCTCTGCTCCTGCTTTCATTTTATTTTGAGTTCTTCAGATTTCTTTTTCTTCTTTCTTTCTTTCTTTCTTTCTTTCTTTCTTTCTTTCTTTCTTTCTTTTGTGCCAGCTTGGTGATACATTTAAGGTTAAATGTTGTTTAATTAAAATTGTTTTTGTTAAAACTGTTATTTTAGCTGAGAGGGTCATTCAGGGTATCTAATCCATTGTACTGTTAGAAATGAAACATCTTTTTCAAGGCTGGGGTTGAGATGAAGGTAAGCAACCTTGACACATACAATTCTTTGTCAATTGTTCTGGTTCCAACACCACTTGTTCTCAAATGCCCTCTATTTGTAGGGTGTATGCTGTTTGGGAGAAAGAAACATGGCAATAAAACCTTAATTATTGCAGATCAAATGTCAACGGATAGTCTAATGCAGTAAGATAACAAGTGATTAGAGGGGAAACTATTATTAATCACAAAGCAAGGATTGTGTGTACTTGCATTCAGGGCTTTGACAAGGAAGTAAACCAGCTGCAGGCATCAAATCAGCCTATCTGGCAGATTGCAATGTCACAACTGACAAGGGTATACCGAATCAGTCCAAAGTTTAAGTCTCATGGAATGGGGGAGGAAATAGGGGAGGGGAAGGTGATGTAGAGACATTCTCTAGAGTTCCAGTTCCCAACATGGTCAAAGTGGTTGAATTACTTTAGTCATCTCTAGGAAGCAACAGTGGAGATTTTGACATTTGCTTTTGGGATTTGCTTCTGATTCCTGTCAAGATCAAGCATAAGGTTCCTGTGGGGAGGAAAAGAGGACAGGAAACTGGGATACTGAGATTACTTTGATGGTGTAGAACACAGACTCAGTTGCAGTTATTCATTGCTCTGGGTCCAGCATCCTGTTCAGAACCTCTATCCCAACCCAGTGAGGAGCCAATAGCGGGCACGTTCATGATGGGGCAACTGAACTACTTGTTTTAGTGTTTTCTGTCGACCTATCCTTACCCATGTTTTGGGTTTCACTAGAGGGAAAGGCACAGAGAATGCAGGGAAATGTCGGTAACCAGAATATTATTCTCCTATCTGGGCAGGTCCAAGTCATAGACTCACTAACCATCAGCTCTTAAACTCCTCACCACTTGACAGATGAGGAGATTGGTGATGAATAAAGTACAGAGATATATGAGGTAAGCTGGGAGCAGAGGGAGGTCAGGAAAGGAAATTCTTAGGAGTACTTGGCTTGTCTGGAGAGAGAAGGGTGGGGAGGATGGTTATGGGTAAGATGTGCCACTGAGGTGAGGCCTGTGAAGAGGAATTGAAACCCCTGGTGGTTCAGGCCTCTTCATCATGCTCTTTCTGGGCTTGGCCACTACCACTCAGAGGTCAAGCTGGACACCCTGGCTCTAGCAACCCTAACTGAGTGACAACTATCCTTGAGAATGTGGGTTGAAGGAAGGTGGTGGCCAAGTGAAGAATGTAAAGGCTACTCTTCTACTCCTAATTACCTACAAGTGGTCACCACAACCTTTCCTGCTAGTAGCCAGTGCCAAGAGAGCATGTCCTGTTTGCCTCTCTGTTTTAGTCTGTTGGGGGCCTGTGGCATCAGACTATGGGCAGCTCTGGTTCCAGACACAGTCCACAGTAGGTTCTACCTGGATCTTGCCTCAGGCTTTGCTTCAATATCCACGTGGATCAAAGAATGTAGCTTCTTAGCCTTCAAGGGAGTCTCACTCTCATATATAGTGTGCCTCCATTTCTTCACAAAGCAGAGGAGAGAGGAGGCACAGGGTGATGCAGAGTGAGACCTGGATTTCATGGCTGTCGATCTGGCCTCTGGTCCCTGCCTTGTAACTCAGCAATTGTACACTTGGATGGGTCACCCGAACTTGCTGAATCCTCGCAGTCTAAAACCTACTTCTCCATTCTCTAGTGCAGATGTCTACAAGGAAGGATGGACCACATGATCTACTGGGTACAGGAGGACAGTGTTAAAGCCTTTCTTTTTTTGTTTTTTTATCCTTTAAAAATGAAGCTTTAATACCTTTAATATACAGATTGACACCAGCACCCTCACTTGGTCCTTTTATAAGATTGCCACGTGTGAGGTATGTTGGATGAAGTATCCGAATGGAAAGATGGAGTGTCAGGGAAGTGAGTGAAGAGCTTCAAGAGTATCAAGAGCATCATTTGAAACATGAAAAATTATTGTTTGAAATACTTACATTTGCTAATGTTGATAAGGAATCCCACCATAACTGTATAGTGTGACTTGAGCTATGAGCTAATGATAGAACTTTAAGAATCATATTCATGTATAGGGATGGCAACTTTTTTGCCAATAGGTATTTATAATCAAAATATCTAGAGACCACTTTTTTGGCTATAAGACATGTGGATGATACAAAGCAACATGACACCACTATCGAAACTCTATTGGAAGTGGAGGTGGACACCAGAAACAACAGTTTCAACAATGGTGGCATTTTTAATGACAAAGGACAATGAGGCACATACAACAAAGGGGCATCCATGCTATGCAGTGTTTGTCCTAGGCCAGAGGCCAAAGGCAAAGGAGAAGAGCTGTCAACAGCCACATCTTTCTGGAGTTGGGGCCCCAGGGGAGAGTTGTTTAATGCATTCCTGGACTGCTTACGGAATGTCCTTCCTGTTCTTCTGGAGAAAGAAGCAGGCGTGCCCAGGATGAGGCTTGTGGGGCTTCTGCTCACTGGTATGAAGGAAAAGGAGCTCTTTGCTTAATTGCCTTAGGAGACTCCCCTCTGTGGAATCGGGGCTTCTTTTGAGAACAGTCAGCTTTCTCCTACTGACCTTTGTAGCAGTGATGTGACTGCCCGTGCTCTCACCTGCTCCCAAGACACCTACTCCTATATGCCATGGGGCCCTCCGTTCACCTCCCCTACTAGGCTCTCCCACAAGACACTCTTCATTAGAGGAGCAGAATAAGAGGAATAGGGGTTAGGGGCCTCTTTATTTCTTTCTAGAGTGATTGTAGTTGTTGCAAAACTTAGAGCCACAGGCAGTTGTAGATGGGAAAGGACCTTGAGCTTCTAGTTTATTCTGTTGGTCTCTATGGTTGGGGTTGGGGCTTGAAGAGTCATCATTGTCTGCTGGGGTTTGGATGGGAGCCCAGCAAATACCTGGGAGCCTGGGAGAGCTCGGAGCTGCCTCTGTTTGGAGGTGCAGGTGGGAGTCTATACCCTCCTTCATCCGGCCCCTAGGCTCTGCTTTACCCTGCCAGCAGACACTGTGTGTGGGCCAGTAGGCTGGCAGCCTAGGGCTCAAGGATGTTGGAGCAGGTGGGAAAGACAAGCGCCAAAAGCCCAGGGGATGGAGACATGAGCTGGGCTACTGGGAATGGAGCCCTGGAGCCAGATGAATTTGGATTGAATAACCATCTGTGCTCTACTCTTCCCGGGCAGGCCAATTCTGTGGACACTCACTATCGCATTGCACACAACTCCTCCAGAGCTGTCCTGTTCTGAAGTCAGGATTTCTGAGATGCCATAAAACCTCCTAAGGCAAAAAGAACCCTTTGACGCTGGAAAAGACAGGAGCATGGTAAGATAGCTGAGCTAAGGCCACAAAAATTGAGTGGATACATGTGTCTCAGTGACCTACCTTGACCATGTGGCCTTGGAGACAGAATCTTCCAAAGCGTTGGAGCCACCATGGAGTCACTACAGAGTTCTGAGGGTGCTCTGTGTAAGCCACGCTGGTCTCTCAAAGCCCTTTCCGGGAATCTCATGGTGAAGGTTCTAAAGGAGGGGATCCCATGGTGAGAGGGACTTTCCAAACTTTAGGTTAACAATTTGTTGTTGGTTGTGAAGTCAGTTTGATGGCTTCCCAAAAGAAAGACAGAAAGACAGAAGGCAGGCAGGCAGGCAGGCAGGCACGAAGGATGGAAGGAAGAAAAAGAGAAGGGAGTGAAGGAGGAAAGAATGGGGAAAATAATAGAAAATAATGCAGGGCATTTCTTGTTTCATAAAACATACATAGGCATGGGTATCCTAGGTCATGATAAATACTTATTTGTTACTATGGGTTGCAGTTAAAAATTTGAAAAACACTGTCCTGGGAAGACCCTTTTGTTTGGGTTGCTTTCACTGCTTACAGCTTCTTCCATTTATTCATTCCATTTTCACCATCTGGAACATAAACAGAGTGAACATTCCTAGCATGGGTTAGAAAAGACAAATGGGTTAACCTTTCTGGACTTGATGTTTTTTAATCTCTAAAACAATGGAACAGAAAGGATGCCTGGTGGCTTCTGTTTCTATGAATCCATGAATCTCTGTGTCTCTCAGAATGTTCTTTGGGGGCCCCAGGGTGGCTCGGTCGGTTAGGTGTCTGCCTTCCGCTCAGGTCATGATCCCGGGGTCCTGGGATGGAGCCCCACATTGGGCTCCCTGCTCAGCAGGAAGTCTGCTTCTTCCCCTCCCTCTGCCACTCCTCCTGCTCTCTCTCTCAAATAAATAAATAAAATCTTAAAAAAAACAATGTTCTTAGGGAGTTTACTGAGAGTCTTTCCTTCATTTCCATCATGCCCATAACTCTAAAATATTTAAGAAGGAAAAGAGCCCTAAAAAAATGGAAAGCAAATAGTTAGATGGGAGTGCTCCGGGGAGTTCAAAGGGCACATTTTTATCTGGAGTGTAGCCTCTGAACAGCTTATAAACCTCTGTCCGTGGGGACAGGGTCTCTGGGAACCTCACAGGGACAACATGGTCCACTCCAGCTCTGGAACCATGGCAAGAAGTTCAGAGAATACCAGTCAGCCTCAAAAGGGGAGTGCAAAAGTGCAAAAAAGGGGAGCTTCAGGGGATGCCTGGGTGGCTCAGTGGTTGAGCACCTGCCTTCAGCCTAGGGTGTAACCCTGGAGTCCCAGGATCGAGTCCCACTTCGGGCTCCCTGCATATAGCCTGCTTCTCCCTCTGCCTGTGTCTCTGCCTCTCTCTGTGTCTCTCATGAATAAATAAATAAATAAATAAATAAATAAATAAATAAATAAATAAATAGGAGCTCATCAGCTGAGGATTGGCTACAGGCCTGCCTAGGCCACCGTAGACACCAGAAGCCTGGTAGAGAGGTCGAGAGGCCAGGCTCTGCCTTTCCCCAGATTTTGTGAAATGAAGTGCACAGGGGTGACCTCAGCCTGGCACTTCTGGAATCCTTCCTCCCAGCCAGATCATACCTGGAAGGGCTCTTTTGTTTCTCTACAGACCTTTGGGTCTATAGCACTACAACATGGCAACTTGCACAGAGCAAGTGCCTATGAGATATTCTCTGATGTATTGACAAAAACACGATGTGAACATCCTGGAAGGACCACCACCCCTCCCGGGGACAAATGAGAGTATAAGAAATGTTAACTTCAGGGAAAAGGAAGAGAAAATTTGTGTTTTCTGTGGAGGTTCTAGAACATGTGTCAAGTCGCAGTCGAACTAGAGGAGTTCAAAGCTACTCTGTAGCACAGGAATGCTGACTGTCATCAAAGTCTTCAAGAGAACAGGGTCTGGAGAGAGCAACCACCCTTCCTATCCCTGGCTCAGGTGATGTAGGATCAGCAGCTGATTATTGATTACAACAAAACTGGGAGAAGTGAATCTCACGGATTCTTGCGTCTCTATTTTCACAAAATGACATTCCTAAGAATAAAGCTGAGGTGAAAGATCCATCTTTGTTCAATGTAAATACAAACAGGCTCATTTTCAGGTGGTCAACCTTGCCATAAAGACAACAAACACTTGGGACACCTGGTGGCTCAGTGGATTGGCGCCTGCCTTGGTCCAGGGTGTGATCCTGGAGTCCTGGGATCGAGTTCCACATCCAGCTCCCTGCAAGGAGCCTGCTTCTCTCTCTCTCTCTCTCTCTCTCTCTCTGTCTCTCATGAATAAATAAATAAAATCTTTAAAAAAAAAAAAAGACAAGACTTGCTACAAAGCCCAGAGAACTGACAGTTATTTTGGCCAAGAGATGTCACCAGAGGTTTGACAGGAGAGAAAAAAGCGGACAGAGGATTGGTCTGGAGATACAGATGAGAGAGAGCAGTTCAGGTGTTGGGGGAAGATAAAAAGAACTTGGTTAGGGACAAGTGATAGAGCTGATGGGAGCACAACATGTTGGGGACTCAGATGACTTCTATGATCTACAATTCTGGGTTATCTAGATTGTGGTCTAACAGGTGAAAAACCCATGGAAATAACTGGGGTTTTTTTTTTTTTTGAGAGACACCATGAAACAATGGAAAGTGTAGAGAGAAGACCTAGATTCAAGTTTTTGTCACTCCCAAACTGCAAGAACTTTAACAACTCTGTCCCTGATGGTGCAACAGGGAGAGTTATTTTCTACTCTCCCTGACTCAAAAGGTGGTGATGAATGGCAGATGAAGAGTTGTGAAAACGGACCAATAGTCAATGGTTATGGAATACTCACCAGTCATCTTCTACCACTTTTTGATGAGGTTTATTTTTTTTATTGATTGATTGATTGATTGATGAGGTTTATTTTTAAGATGCCAGGTTCACTCATCTGGCCAATAAAGCACCACAAAAGTGACTTCTTACAGAGGCTCATGAAACTTCCTGAGAAGGTCCCAGGGTCCCATGGTATTGGTTATTAGAGATCTCCTCTTGTATTTTTCCTCCCATGAGAATCACTGCTGGATTTCCCATGATGCTCTGGGCAAGGGGCTTCTTTCTTTTATTTTCATTACAAGCAGGGAATCCATTCATCCTTCTGGCAGGATCTTCAAAGGGGCACTTCCTTCCATCTGCTTCTCGGAATAGATGGTCCATCCCCAAATTCAACCATCCCCAAATTCTCTTCTATTTTTTTAAACCTTTCCAGGTTTAAAGTTTCCATGATCGTCTCTTCGTGAACTGTGTCAGTGCTTAACAAATTTTGCTGTTTGATGGTTCTTCGTTCTGTTCAGCCTCAGCACATTTCTCTTAATCCACTTACTGAGTTTGAGAGGAGCTGGTTGCCATACAGTCCAGCATGACTGTTCCATAAATGGTTCAGAGGCATTATTAGCAGACCGTCCTTCACTGAGTAGCTGTGTAATGTTGGGCAAATCACGAAATCTCTCCATGCCTCAATTTTCCACCTGTTCAGCGTCGCCCTGCGTGCCATGGTTCCCTCCCCTGCCTAGAAGAGCTCACCAACCGCTGGATGGCTTTGTGGGCATCTCCATTAGAGAATATCATGCTGTAACGACCATTTATTTGTACATTCTCCCCCTGGCCTGGGAGCTCTAAGGGGGGGACCACATTTTTTCATCTGTCCTCTAGCACCTACAGTGGTCCCTAGGGCATAGTCAAGGAAACAGAGTAATTTCTAGGCAAAATTTCCTATGGTTTATTTTCCCCGTCTACCTACAGTTCCAGGTCTCATGATAGACTCTTTAACTCCTCTCTTCACACCAGTGTCATATGGGGCGGGGGGCGGGGGGCCTGAGGACCAGGTCCCAGGGAAGCTGAGACTAACAATGCTCATTGGATGAGGTTTGCAACAGGGCCGAGAACTTGATCAGCAGCGCGGTCGCAGCGAGGGAACTTGGGGCGTGGGGGGGCAAGGGGACGACAAGGCTCCGGGCTCCACTGGGGCCGTTTTTCCGTTTGCTTTTTTTTTATTCTTTTTTTTTTTTTTTTTTTAATTCTATTAATTTAGCGTGTGGCTTCGGGCTGGGCTCCCCGGAGCTCCGCAGAGGCACCGCGACGGCTAGCGGCACCCGGGATTTCCCACGAGCGCAGAGGGAACGGGGGGTGCCCGCGGCAGCCCCGCGCGGGTCGGCCCAGGGAGCGGCTGACGCACCTGGAAGAGGCGTCCGCACCTGCGGGGCAGAACCCGGGCGGCGGGGGGCGGGCGGAGCGTGGATCCGCACACGCAGACCCACGGCCAACGCCCCCGCACCGAGGCCAGAAGCCCGCCGGGTCCCGGGCGCCGCAGGCGAGGAGGACGACCCCGGGCGCGGCCTCCCACCTGCGCATCCCGAGGCGGGGAGGCGGGTCCCTAAGCTGCCCGCGCGCTCGCCGGGCCAGCGGGCCCTCTGGGCGGGGCCACGGGGGGCGGGGCCACGAGGGGGCGGGGCCTAGGAGGGGCGGGGCCTAGGAGGGGCGGGGCCAGGTGCTGGGCTGTCTCTGCTTGTCAAAAGGCAGAGGCCGAGCGGGAGGCGCCCGGAGCGCGGAGCAGCGTGCCCACCGCGGACCAGGTGCGGACCCCGCGCGGCGGGGAAGGCGGGGATGGGCGGGGGTCCGAGGATCGGGCCTGGGCCCGGGGGCGGGGCGTCGGGGTCCCGGCCGGGAGGGTCCGGGTGCACGCACGCCAGAGTCTAAATCGCAGCAGCAAGCTCGGCTCCCGGGGATCTGGGCTGTCGTGCCATGCGGCAGAGGCGCGGACGGCGGGGACAGGGAGGTCGGAGAAGGGGCTCCAGCGCGTGCCTCCGCGCCCAGGCAGTCCACGCACACTTGCTCGGCTAGCACAGTGCTCAGCACTTGGGCAACAAGAAGCATTTGTTTCCTTCCTCTGTTGGGGAGCCTGCGCATGGAGTGGAGGAATGAGAAAGGGAGAGCGGCCGTCGGGGGTGCCGAGGTCTCAGGTCTCGGGGAGGCGTGTGCGTAGCCTTGTCACCTTCTGGGAGCTGTGTAGGGCCACCTGCGGTGGTGGAATTGGATCTTTCAAGTAGAGTTTTTCCTTTCCTTTCTTTTCTTCTCCAAACCACCAATGATTTTAGACCTGATTGGCCCTAATACCCTGGATTTAGTTTGTTTGTTTTTTTTTCAGGAGAGCCTAGCCATAGCTGTTGAGAGGAACTCAGGCGCAAGCACCTAATCGAGGAGGGGGCTCAGGGAGTAGTTTCTGTCTGGGGAGTGAGGGGTCCCACATCTGTGGGTGGTGGGGGGAGAATTCAGGAGAAGTAACTAGGAGGGAACAACGCGTGATCTGGAGGGAGCAGTGGACACTGCCCCCCCCCCCCCGCCATGGACCACTGAGGCTGAGACCCAGACTGCCTGGGCTGGGAGAGCACTGGGTCTCCCAGCAGAGGCCCTTCCCGCATCTCCTCCTCCTCCTCCTCCTCCTCCTCCTCTTCCTCCTCCTCCCTGCGGTGAGTGAGTCAGCCTCCTGTCTGGGCTCAGTTGCAGCCAGAGGGGCCAGAGCCCAGGCAAGCAACTGGGCAGGCATTTTCTGAGCATTGCAGAAGCTCTCCTGGGCAGAGTCAGCTCCAGTCCAGCTCCCTGCTGGAAGGCTGTCTTCCTCGTGGCCGGTGGTGGCCACTCCTGCGAAGGGGACACCCAACACAGCAATGATTATGGGATGGCTGTGGTAGGATTCCAGAAAGGGTTGACTGTGAAGAGATTGTGGATTTGCAGTAAATCCACCCCTCTTCTCCTTCTCCCAGGATCGGGAGGTGCACCCCAGCGCTGTAGACTTCCAGCCTTTCGTTCCATTTCTGCCTAGTGATCTTGTTAGCGGCTCATCTCTGTTAACAAGGTGGGTGTGCACAAGAAGTCAGGAAGATTCTGGGATTAGGGAAGGCATGGTGTTGTCAACGACAGTTTTGAGCCAAGCTAAGAAGTGGGGGTGGTTTGTTGAGGTGGAAATGAGTAGTCTGGGCACTGGCACATCCACCCTGTGAACTGCGAGTGTTGTGTATTGGGGGACCTTCCTTGTCCCTTCCCTGTCCAAGTGCTGGAGGAAATTGAGAATCCTTCTGGAATGGTATGCAGCCAGACCAGGAGGTAACGAGCCTGTAAATTTCTCTCTGGCTTTTGTTTTGGGTGATTCAGATCCTTGAGGAGAAATAGGAGCCCCAGAGTCCATTACCTGCCACTCAGCAGCCTCTCTGGATCCCTATGAGTTGAGCCCACAACCAGGCTGTGGTGTGGGGCTGACTCAAACTGAAAACGGCTGGAGATTCATAGTCTGTACTCTAACTGGGACCCAGGGCTTCAGTTTGGCTGGTCCCTCATTAGCCACGACTTGGACCCTTTCCGGGGTAAAAAGAAAGAAAAGAGAGAAGAGGAAAAAGGTAAGAAAAGAAGGAGAGTGAGATAAGGAAGGAGGAAAAGAGAGTTAGGAAGCTCTCCTGACCTTTCAAAGCTCCTCAGTCAAGGCCATCACACTTTATTTGTAGAAACACTGTGGAAGGTCTGGTACAGTTTGGGGTGCCCTGGTTATTTGTATTTATGGGTTTTCAGTCTTCTCCCTTATCCCACATCAGAACTCATTTAGCCCCTTTTGGGGGCTAAGTCCCAGAGGAAGCACGAGGAGGACCTCCTGGACCCCACCCTCCACTCTCACAGCAAGGAGCCAGTGTCCAAAGCCAGTGTCTCCCACATTTGGCCTGGGGCTTGGGGGCCAGACCAAGCAGTTATCCAAGCAGGAGAGGGAGCTCCAGCTGTTCAGTTGTGCACCCCACATGCTCAGGAAGCAGCAGCCATCCCAGCCGAAATCTGCTTCTGGAACCTCTGCTAGAAACCTGCTACTGTCTTTGTCCAGCAGTTGGGTTCTGGTGGCCAGAGGGCCAGAGTCAGGAGCATCTGGAAGTCTGAGCTTGGATGACATTCCAGTTCGTTTCTGGGCAGGAGGCACTCTGGCACTCCAGTTTTCCGTTCGTCACTGCCTCGAGTCTGTTCTGGATGCAGGTAGAAGGAAGTAAGGAAATGACAAGGTTTGATGAAGAGTCTCTTGTGCACCCAGCTTGGTGCTAGGCCCTCTGTGGGATGACAGGAAGCAGAACCCACCAAATTGGGCCTCTTCCCTGAGACAGTGTGAGCCCCAGGAGGGGCAGCTTCCCTCATCTGTCTCTCTACTACCATCTGGTTCTGAGAGGATCCAGGACAGGAGCTAGCCTGCCTGTCGCTCTGGACCGCAGGGCCTTGCTTCCAGTCATGCTTTTCTCTAATTCCCTCTCCGCCCTGTCCTGTGTCACTGCCCTCTCAGATGGGCTCGAGACAGTGACCATATAATCTACTAACCAAACTGGGGACTTCATGTGTGACGGGGTGCTGTCAATCGCTGATGTCAGGACAGTGGACATATGCTGCAGCTGTCCAGGCCTCACTGGGACATTTCCAAACCTAGCGAGGTCATGCTGGTGAGGGGAAGATGGCAGGGAGTGGGTTTAATGAGAAAGAGAAGGTGGGAGAGGTCCTTCATGATGAGGGGATGCTGGCTGTAGCTTAATTCTGAGGGCAGCCCCAACACCCCACCTTGCTCCCTGGATTCCAGGCTTTTCCCTGAGGGCAGCACTGCTCCCAGCCATCCTCTCCCGCAACCCAACCTAGCACTCACTTGTGTGACTTCCCTTCACCCTTGACTTATGACTGGCTCCACCTTTGGTTTTCCTGCCCCACCCCTACCTCAGACAGGGACAGGCAGGCCTGCCAACTCCCCTTCAGCTGCCCCCAAGGGAATTGGGATTTATAATGGAGCCAAGACTTTGCCTCACGCTTCCTCTTCCCTCTTCCCCCATATCCGCAGCCTCTTCATTTTGTCTGTCCAGTTTCCCAGGTCTCTGGGGGCCACACCGTGCCACAGGGAAGTCCAGCTCTCAAGCGTGTAAACAACAAAAAGGAGAGGCAGTCAAACCTTGCTCGTGTGGGTAAAGGGCACAGGTCACCTGTAGTCAGGTTCTGGGGAACTGGTGAGCAGAGTGGAGGTCAGAGCCAGAGGAAAACTGCTTAGCAGGAGATGGAGTCAGTTCCCCATGGACACTGGAGTTTGACTGTCTCTTCTGGTCTGACCATTGGGGAAATGGTCCAGGGTGGGGACAAACTATTCTTGCTCAACTCAAGCTCTAGGCGTTGGTGGCAGCGACTAGCAGGCATCCTGCTGCAGTAACATGTAAAGAAATTGCTCTCCCTTCAGTGTCCTTGGTCCTCGTGGTGTAGATACTAAGGGTGGGCTCTCTGGAGACCCCCAGAGGTCCAACATGAGAGTGATTGGGGAGCTGGTATGGGGGCAGAGCACCACTGATATGGAGTAGGCACCGTCTACCCTTGGCAGGAAGGAAGTTGTTCTCAGCATCAACCAACGAAGAAGACAAATGAAGACTTCTTGGGAAGTCCCACTCTTTGAGGTCACTTGTAGGGAGAGGGAAGGGAAGAGATCTCCTGGGCTGGAGGGGTGAGGGGTGGCTGGTTCGTAAAGGCAAAATCGAGAAGCTGAAGCAGCAGACGCTAGGGGAATCTCAGTGTGTGTCATGCTTTTGCGAACCTGCCCTGCAGGTCCCGTGCCAGGGAATAGGCCAAGCAGTGTTTCCAGAACCAGATGCCGCACAAAGTCCCCATTCTGCACAGGGGAGAGTCCTGGTCCTGAGCAGGGTGTGGGCAGCAGTACCAGCGGGCAAGTGGAGTTTGGGCAGGACCCAGAAGCTGGTTCCTGGGAAGCTGCTGCCTCTCACTGGCCTACTGACCACAGGTTGGAGCTTTGAGGCATTGTGCAAGGTGTGACATTCCAGGCACTGTGGGGCACCTATGAGGCCCAAGGCTTTGCTGGTGACATGTCCAGTGTGTGCCATCTGCTGGCATTGGACTTGTAGCTCTAGGAATAGCTACTCACTGACGGCTCAGCTCTGTTGTACCAGGTGCTGTGCTAGGCCTTCCAGACCTGCCACAGCCTTGTGAGGTAGGAATCTCTGCTACGCTCCTTTTACAATGGGAAACTGAGGCTCCGTGAAGTTGAGCAATGTGCCATAGCTGATGAGCGGGACAGTCAGGACTCACATCTGGGTCCCTCTTAACCTCTTCTACATTCATGGGAAGCCACAGGGCATTTAGTGCCATGCCTTGTACATAATAGGCCTGCAATAAATGTCTGTGAGTGGCAGGGTTAGATTCACTAACTGGTTTGAACAGGTTGACCTGGGAGCAAGCTCGCTTTGCCCAAAGGTTACTCTGGGGACAGTGACCTCTCAGAAGGAGGCTCCCTCTGCCAGCACCCTCAGGCCTCGGGGCCTCTCCAGCAGTCTTGGGTACCTAACTCGGGTAAAAATTGCAGACAAGAACTCAGAGAGAGAGCTCTGTGCGGAGAGATTGCATGGGATCGAAAAAGACTCGAATGGTCTGGAAGGCAAATAACAAGCACTCTCTTAATTTCCAACAAACTGCTTGTTGACAACCTACTATGTGCTAAGGGCACCAAGGGAAAGTCATTGTCCCATTGGCCAACCGGGAGCTAATCTCATCCTATTTACCCTTCCCCCTCCTAGCTCCCCCTCAAGAAACCCTCCTGAACCCAGTCCACCTGGAAGGAGAAACAGACTCTAGCCACATCTGACGACCTCCGCCAGGCATTTGCAATTTCTTATTTCCTTTAACCTTGATAGCTTCTGCTTGGAAGAAGCTGCTGTTCCTCTCTCCAGCATGTATATGGAAATCTGAGGTTGAAGGAGATGCAGCAGCCTGCCATGCTGCAAAGTTAACCCATGACCACTGCTCTACACTGCTTGCTGGTGCCGGGCCTGGCCCTGCCAAACCACTCGCAGAGCCAGAGCCTGGAGACAGAGGAAAAAGGAAGAGAAAGTGCTCAGGCCGCCCTTCAGCGGGGGCCTCAGGGTTCCTTGGTGTACGATCGAAATGCTCAGCTGTGCTGGTAGAAGCTGTGCTCTCAGAAGAGGAGGAATACAGGGTTTGAGTTAGACATACTTGGGTTCAGATCCTGGCTTTGTGACTTTCTGGTTTGTGACCTTGGGCAGGTTTCTTAATCTCTCTGAATCTCAGTTTCCTTATCTATAAACTGGGGTAAGAATAACTCCCTTATGGAGCTGTATGAGGATTAGAGATGACATAAGCCTCTGGTACAAAGTGAGTCCTCGAAAAGCATGGGCAGACAGTCCTTTAGCAGATATGCATTGAGGGCCTACTGTGTGACAGGCACTATTCAAGATGCTGGGAATTTAACAGTGAAAAGTAAAGATTCAAACAAACAAGGGGTAGTGGAAAGGGAGGTGGAGGTGGTTGGGGTGAGTGGGTGACGGGCACTTGATGGGATGAGCACTGGGTGATATGCTCTATGTTGGCAAATTGAACTCCAATTTTAAAAAAAGAATTTGAAAAGAAAAGAAAAGAAAAGAAAAGAAAAGAAAAGAAAGAAAAGAAAAGAAAAGAAAAGACTCTTGCAACTGTTCGCAAATTTACAAGACCAGAAACTCATCGTTGAGAGAGGTCCCTTTAGAATCCAAGAGTGACTGCCTTGGCACCTGGCTGAACTCAGATTTGGTACATTTCTCTTGCGGCCATTTGTTAGCTAATGAGCTTGGGAAAGTTATTTAGCTTCTCTGGGACTCGGAGTCTTCAATTCCTTTTTTTTTTTTTTTTAAACTGTGAACTATACCCACAATATGTTTATGTATAGATTAAAAAATAATATAATATCTATGTCTTATATGTATCTTGTACACATCACCCAAATTCGGAATGGAACATCTGTAGTGCCTTAACAGCTCTTGTTCTTCCCCCCCATTTGCATCCCCTTTGTCCCTCTCCACCCCTTTAATATTTTGAATCTTAATGAGTTATTTTCTTCCTTTTCTTTTTCTTTTTTTTTTCTTCTTCCTTTTCTTTTAAAGTTGTCATCTATGTCAGCTTTACAAAGCAGTGTATTGTTTATCTTCACATGTCTTGGGGCTCACCCACATGCATGTTCTCTGTGATGTATGGCTTTCACTCCGGGTCACGTTTCTGAGATGCTTCTGTGTTGACACACCCAGAGGCAGTTCACTAGCTTTCACTCAGTGTGGTGTCCATTGCAAGGATGTGCCACAATTTGTACATCCTCCGTCTCGGTGATAGACGTTTGGGTTGTTTCCAGTTTGGAGTTATTATGGCACCACTGCCTGGACTACGCTGTGCTTGTGTCCTGGTGCACGCGTAGGTGTTTCTCCGGGGCACACACCTGTGGGTAGAGCTGCTGGGGCACATGGAATTCTGTTTGGCATTGCTCTGCAGTGCCAAACCCTTCTCCACAGTTGTACCGAAAAGCACTCCCTTCAGCAGTGGATAAATTTCCCCTTCTTCCCCCATCCTCTTCAACACCTGATATAGACTTCATTTCTAAAATGAAAAAGTTGCATAATTGAATCTTCCTTGACCAGCTTCTGTGTCCACCTATCTGGTGTGTTGTACACAGGTGGCCCTGTATTGGCCACGGCCTGACTCTGCGAGCTCTGTGCAAGCGTCCCTGGGTGCGGTTGAAGTCTTCCTTGTTGGGCTTCCAACAACAGTGAGGGAGGGATCCCATGTCTCCAGGCCCATCCAAACACTTGGCATTCTGTTCAGTTCGACCCAGAGCCTGGTGGCAGTGCTGAGCGCATACTAGGTGACTGATTAATAACCACTGAATTGCATTTTGTCAGGGGTGTTGGGATGGTTTATCTTCTCTGGGCATTGATTTTGAGAAAAGGACATGGAAATATCAGAACTTTGTGCTTATTAGCTAATCAGAGCTCAGGGTGCTGGGGACAGTGAGGGATTTACATCTGTCCAGGGCTTTTTGAACATCTGAAAGCTTCAGGTGAGGTTCAGAGTCTGGCCTCAATCTTTGACCCTCTGACTTGTCCAATCTGAGGAGCAGGGGATGCAGAGAACAGAGGAGGTGCCCTGGGGAAAGGAGCAGAATGTCCACGGAGAATCCTTTCCCCTTCCAAGGTTGAACACTCTGCCTGGAGGTACTGGGGTGAATAGACGTTCGATAGAGCCAGTGTCCTGGCAGCCACATAAACAGCCAGCTGCCCACTCACCCAGCCACCCACAAAAGAATGTGGCTGGCTGGGCAGTTGCATGGGCCACCCCAGGCCGCAATCCTGTAATTACCCATCTAGTCTGTGCCTGTCAGCTCCAGGGCAGGCGAGTGCCTCTGCCCTGGGCCTCATCTTGGTCACTAGGCCCGCGCCAGGTTTGGTGGTAGGGCCCCACCTCGTCTCCAATCACTTCCCACCCCAACTCTGCCCCCATTGTCTCTCTCTGCACCAACCTTTGACCTTTGTGAGGCTAACATATCATATAAAAAGCTGACAATCATAATAACCCAAGGGTTATTATAACTCACACATTCCAGGCACTGTGTTAAATTTTTTCATGCATTTTCTCACATGTGCTCCTTAATAGTCCTATGGGGTAGGAAATACTGTTATCTCCATTTTATAGAAGAGGAAACTGACATTCAAAGAAGTGAAGAGGGGGGCGCCTGGGTGGTGCAGTCAGTTAAGTGTCCAACCCTTGGTTTTGGCTCAGGTCGTGATCTCAGGGTCATGAGATGGAGCCCCACGCTCAACGTAGAGTCTGCTTAAGTTTCTCTTTCCCTCTCCCTCTACCCTTTCCCCTGCTCTCTCTTTCTCTCTCAAATAAATAAGTCTTTTTAAAAAAGAAGAAGAAACAGGTATGAGGCAGGACCTTGACAAGGAGGAGGAGGAGGAGGAGGAGGAGGAGGAGGAGGAGGAGGAGGAGGAGGAGAAGTAGTTAAATTTCTTGCCCAAAGTCATCGAGCTTCTCAGAACCAGAACTTAAATTCAGATCTTCTGAAGTCTAGAACAGCTGCCCCCGCTTCACCTGCCCACCACCTGTCCTGCACAGTCACCTGGTTGTTAGGCTCCATCTTTTCTCTTCCCTTTCTGTCTGAGGAGGGCCGGAAGAGAGGCAGTAGATGGTGCCAGTAGAAGGTGAATGGGACAGTTCCAGGCTGGCCAGGATGATGCTGGAAAACACCTTCGGGGCAGAGTTCTTTGTTCCAAACAACTCTGAATTTCCGGACTTCTGCCAGGGGTGGGAAGGTACCTCTGCCCAGCCTATTTGGCAAGCACCCCGACATCTTGGGTGCCATGATGTTAAGAAGTGGGGGATGACAGCCTCAGGTAAAATTCCATTATAATGAACTCCATCTGAGATCTGAATGGCTTTGTTGAGATGAAATTATGTTAACCAGTGTGCAGTAGAAGAATTCAAGTGTGGAGCCTGAGAAACTGGAGGGGAAGTGGGGCTGATTTGCCATTAAGTGTTTCTTAGTAAAGCTCTGGAAAGTTTTGGAACTTAGAAGGAGAAAGAAGAGTCAGAGGCACCCCTGGTGCCATCTTGAATGCCAAGCTCCTGGATAGCTGGGGCAGGGCCGGGAGGGGAGAGCTTTATGCTCAGCTGTACCTGACAGGGCTGTGGCCTTCTGTTCAGCTGTCCATGCCTCCTCTGTGTTGTCTGGGAACAGGGCTGGGTTCCATCTCTGAAGTGTCCCTACTCCACACAATACTTAACTCAGATATGCTCAAGAGTTGTTTGCTAGATGGAACTATGTCTGTGGGTAGCCTGGGAGCCCTGAGCTATATAAAAGAGACTTTAAAGGCAAATGCTTTGCATGACTAAAACACTCTAAAAAGCTGGGCTGCAGCTCAGAGGACTTGGCCCCGGCTATTGAAGCAATCCTGCAGAACAGCTAAGGTGTTTTTCGAGCAGGTGCCACTGCCAGGCACCATGCTGAGCACTTGATGGGCATTATCTCATTTGAGCCTCACAGACAAGGAGGTAGGTATTGTTCTTTTTCTCATTTTGCAGGCTTAGAGGGCTCTGATGGCTGGTTCTGAGATGCAGCTGGTGGGAAGTGGCCAGGAGGCAGGGTTTGTGCTCATGTAGGCTGCCTTCATGGCCTCTTCTCTTACCCCTATCTCCCTGAGCACAGAGCTCTGCTGAGAGTGGTGGGCAGATGATGAGTGAGGCTGGAGGCCTACAGGCCCTGGTGGGGTGGGGCAGAGGGCACAGCCCGGTCTGGAAGAGTTGCTCCATCTCAGGGCAGTAGGGTTGCCAGTGGAACTACAGCCCAGTGTGGCCAGATTATTCCCATTTTTTTTTTTAACAGGCAGCTGGACATCCAGAGTTTTTCCCAAAGTGAAATCTATCTATTTTTCAAAAAAATTGGCAACTATTTTAAAAATTCATGATGGCCTGTGGTGATGGTGGGGAGTGGCACACAGAACACATTCATGGCCAGGTTTAGCCTGTGGGCCTCCAGTGCGTCCTCTGAACATGCATGTGACTGTTAGACAGCATGGAACCAGGACAGCCCTTGTTGATATAGAGCTCCTTAGTCGGGGCATGCTCGCTCTCCAGGGGCCCCCTTCCCAGCACATGATAAAACTTCATAGGGTCGAGTGTCTCTTTCTGGAGAGTTAGAATGAAATCTGTCCAGTGATATTCCATGAACAAATCCCCACCACCACTCCCTGACTCTGTATTCCCCGTCAGATATTTTCCCATAGGTATTAGAAGGAAGGTTCTGCATAGAGAAATCAAAAAGAAACAAATAGTCAAGCAAAGGTCTCTAGGAAAAAAGGAAGAAAGGAAGGAAAGAAGGAAGGGAGGAAAGAAGGAAGAAAAAAAAGAAAGAAGAAAGAAAGAAAGAAAGAAAGAAAGAAAGAAAGAAAGAAAGAAAGAGAAAGAGAAAAAGAAAGAGGAATTTGGGGATTGGGCTCAGCAGGCACTGAATGATGCAGAAGTTGCACTTCGGGCTCTCCCAGGCTGTGAGGACCTCCTCACAGAGAGAGTCATACCCCCAGTGTTCGAGCTCACAGCCTTCTACTTTCATACCTGAATTTCAAGCTCCTTTTTAAATTATTATTTTTTTATTTTTTTAATTATTTTTAATTTTTAAAAGACTTTATTTATTCATGAGACACAGAGAGAGAGAGGCAGAGACACAGGCAGAGGGAGAAGCAGGCTCCATGCAGGGAGCCCGATGTGGGACTCGATCCCCGGACCCGGGATCATGCCCTGGGCCCAAGGCAGGCGCTAAACCGCTGAGCCACCCAGGGATCCCCTCATCCTCCTCTAAAAACCTGGGGGGAATAATTGTAAATTAGTAACTGACGTTCTTATGGAGTCTCACATTATAAAACACTTTAAATCATTGATCTCCGCCGATACAGCAGTGCTGTATAGTGAGATAGGCAGATGGATAGCAGCGTTTTCTCTTTCTTCTTCCTTCCATTCCATGAGAGGAGAAACCATGGGGGATTGAAACCCAGGGTGCGGGCCGTACCAGGTTCCCACAGGCCTGCCCTTCCCTGCCGCCCCCACTCCTCACCTGGGGTTAACCCAACTAAGGTCTCCCCCCCCCAAAAAAAAAAATCCCCCTCCAGGGTGGGAGTGTGGAGTGAGTGCGGAGAAGGCCCTAAACCAGTGGGTGGCCCGTGGCCAGCTTCCTCCCCAGGCCCCCACTGCCTGCCACCTTGAGCTATTGTTCCCAAAGCTGGGCAGAAAATAGCTCACTCCAGGGAATTATTTTTGTCTCTGTTAAACTTCAATCCTGAGCTACTGAAGAGCCTGGCTGCAGAGTTGTTTTTCAGGTCAGGGGGAGCTGAAGTGAGGTATCCGGGAGTGTGGGGGAAGCAGTAGGAGGAGCTCCCCCGACCCCCTGGGCCACCCAAGCCAGGGGCAGAGATGGGCCACAGGCCCCTGGCCTCCTCCCCTAGAAGGCTGCCAGCAGCTGCCTAACCAGCAGCAGCTCCAGCTGATGGAGGGGAGCCTGCCCCGCCAGCTGGAGGGGGGTCCTTCACAGCCCCTTACCTGAGTACAGGCTCTGAGCTGCTCCCTCACTAGCCTTTTCCAGGGATGTTTGCTGCTGCAGGGAAAAAGCAAAGAAGGTTGAGTGAAAGGAGGGGCAATTCTGTTACCTGGTGCGGAGGCGCAGGTGGGCAGCAGGCTCTGGCCTCTGGGCAGCTGGGGCCTGCAGACAGGTGACTGCTGAGGAGGGAAGGGGGTGCTTCCTCTGGAGACCCCGGTGTAGCTCCTCCCTTGCCCTGCAGCACCCCTGAAAGGTGCTCTGTGTAGCCAATCTGTTCCATCTTTGCCCCTGGGTGTCAAAGAAAAACAAGGAAAAGGCAGATGGCTAGTGGATAGGGCCGGGAGGGGATTACAGTTTGGAGAGAGTTCATGGGTTAGGACAAAGGCAGTTATTTCCTACCACTCTGTGGCTCTGGGGAAGAATCTTCCAGAGAGATTTAGACGTTTTGGCCTGAAACCCTGAAACAAGGTCATCTTCAGTGACAGCTCTGAGGGGAAGGCCAGGCTTGTGTTGTTGCCAGCAGCGAGTGTGGACATTTCGAGGCAGGGTATGGGCTGGCGTGTGCCCACACATGTCGGGGACTTTCCACAGGTGTCCATGGACAAGTTGTTTGTGAGCATTGTGTGTTTGTGGCTGATGCCCTTTCCTTACAGCGATTCCTGGCAACAAGGAAGTGACCTTGTTGACCGGGAGAGAGCAATGAGCCAAGCGGATCAGTGGAGGCAGGTTTGGGGATCGGGTGGCTGTGTAGAGCTCAGCTCTCCCCATGCCCAGCAACCATATCTGGCCACTCTGGACAGATCGGTGCACTCAGTATGGATTGAACTGGTGACATGCAGCTGGGCGCTTCACCTACTTCCGTCTCCCCTTGCCGAACCTTCTGTTCTTTCTTTGGTTTTCTCTCAGAGAACATATATTTTCCTATTGAGCGGGGCTGAGTGTTCCAGAGCGCTCTCCTTTATCTCTGCCTTTCAGCTCAGTTTTGATGGTCCTATTCCTGGGCTAGCGCATTTGCCCCAAAGGAGGATGGGGGGTGGGTGGCTCTGCGTGTGCACCAGCTGGGACTCAAGTGTCTAAAGAAGAGGCCCACTGTTTGCTGACCGTGGGGCCTTTTCCCAATAAACTCGTGGGAGTGGGAGAGAGCCCTATTTTAATTTTCTGCACAGCACTCGAGCTCGATTCAGGGTGGAGTAGGACTCTGTTTGGAGTCTGAAAGTCTTCAGCTTAAATATCATTACAATAATTTACAATTCCTGGTATTCAGGACTCTGGGTTTACCAGAAGAAGTATTCCGTAGAAGGAAGAATGGAATACACTTCCTATGACAATGAGCGTGGCCAGTTGGTTCATCTCTTCCTGGAGGCCTCTCTGGCTCTCCGGCCGTGCAGAACTCCTGCCTCCAGTACGCTCTTTCCCTTTTGCCTCTCGGCTTCTGCATGAGTACTGCCTGCCTGGGACCCTCGCTACCCTTCACACCACTGCCATGTTGAACTATGATCCTTCTCGTCTCCGCTCGCAGGCCTCCCCCTGAAGAGCCTTTTCTGCCTCTCCAGCACAAGGCCCGGGGCTCTCCTGCACGCTCTCGGCATGTGCGCTTGCCTGTGTCACAGCATGGACTTGTCCTTCCTGTTTGTCCTCCTTGGTGGACTATAAGCTCCAAGAGCACAGGGTCTCTCCGTTGTGTCTCTGACGTCCAGGACAGGGCTTGCCATGGTGTCGGTACTCAAAGCCAGCCAGGGGTCATCATCAAAAAAGATAAGGCATCCGAAGCCAGAACCAATGCCCAGCATAGTGTGAGGCCAAGAGGAAATGTTAGAGTTCCTTGGCCATCCAGGGGGGGTCCCCCAAGAAGACATCTACACAGAAGGATGCCTGGAATCCCAACAAAGCTGAAGCTCTGGAAAAGATCTTTAGGGGCAAATCATTCTAATGGGAAACTGAGGAGCCCCTGGTGTCACCTTGGGGTGCTCCCAAGGCGCTCTGTGCTCTAGAGGGAATGGGAACCTTTCTATTTGGCCCAGGCCCTGAGAAGCTTCCTGAATATATGGGGAATGTCCACCCTCTCACTAATAAGACAGAGGGGCTCCTCTGGGTAGATCAGCACCTTTGGGACTGGAGCCACCCTACCTGTCTCGGAGGACCCGGGATCCTTCACTGTTTCTGGCCCAGGCCTAACAGTCTATCCCAGCATAAGGGAAAGGCTTTGCAAGGCCCCTGAGAGCTGGGAGCAAACAGGAGTCCGGGCCCAGTGAGCCAGAGCTAGCCCAGTGTCTGGGTTAGGGGCCGCTTTGGTCAGGGCAGCTGCAGCCCTCACTGCCACCTCTGGGCCCCAGCCCCTGGCTTGCCACTTTAGTCTTTCCCTGCACACTGTGCATTCACATGGCAAAGCAGGTGAGGAAGTGCCAACTGCCCTGATGACACACAGGTGGCATCACAGGGCCACTGAGCTTCAGGACCCACTAGGAGAGAACAACCAGGTGACAGATGCTTGACCAGCCCTAAGGGACAGAAGAGGTAGGAGAAGGATAGCACTGTGGGACAGAGAGAGAGGAAGGGAAGGGTGATGGGCCGAAGGGCTTGATAATTGGTGGCATCTGAGGAGCCGCGGGTCCTTGCAGAGGAAAAACGCAGATGTGTAGCTCGGCTTCTCGGCTTGCAGGGGAGAGGTGGGAATGATCTATTTTTCCCCACTCTGAACGGCCAGATTTTCGGAAGCCACAGCCAAAGGGTGGGATGGTCCACTTTTGCCCAGTTCAGGGGAAATGTGGCATTCTGGACAAAGTTCGTTGGGAGTGGTGGGTTTGGGACCAAGAGCAGGCTTTCTGCCCTCCGTGCACCTCTCTGGAGCCTGTAAGTCTCCTCGTTTTCCAGGCTCTAGACTCTCCAGTGACTGTCCCCACAGCAGTTCCAGCTCCAATGAGCACAAGCTTACATCAAACTGCAGTATGCCAGGCGCCAGGCACCGTGCTGAGTGCTGCGCAGAGAAGCTGGTCCCTGCAACAGCCCCGTCACCCAGGTGCTCTGGTGGCCTCATTTGTCAAGGAGGATGCAGGAATGGGCTTTGGGGAAGCTGGATGGTAGTCAGATTGCCAAGGGTGTCAGGCTGGCCAGGTTGGTTGGGGACATAAGCAAGGGATCTGATGCTAAGAATCCTGAGTATCTCTGAGCTGGGGGGGCCTGGGGCCTGGGTACTGACCTTTCGCACAGTGCAGGAAGACTCTGCGTGATGCAAAGACTGCATTGGTCCCAGAGGGAAATGAGGAAAAGAAGCCTGGCCAGGGGCCCACCCCAGGGTGGACTGGCATAGGGTGGGCCCCAAAGGCATCTGTCTGGTCAGGGGTGGACTCAGGCCTACTTGGACTTGGGCTGGGGGCCCAGCAGTAAGAGATAATTAGTCGGGGTAGAGGTCTGCAGAGACTGGACTTGGGACTGTCTCTGGAGGGAGAAGCTTTCTCCTATTGTCCTGAGGCCATTATTGCTGTTGCTTTAAATCCCATTTAGCCATCAGCTACATTAGCCATAGTAGGAGTTCAGGTCTCCCCAGAAGAGGGCTAGAGCCACTTGCCCTATATTCTTGGTATTCTCCATGGGGGCGGCTCCAATTTCTATCCCTTGGTCTTCAAGTCAGTGGACCAAGAGTCTCCTTGTCCCATCAACTTTGGCCTGGAGCAGACGATACCCCAGGGAAGTACTCCCACCCTAGCATCCCAGGAGAGCCTCCCAGAGTAGGGAGACAGCAGCCTAGGCACATCCCACTTCCCTCTAACATATTCCCATACTGCCTTGAGTCCTGGTCCATTTTTTCGGGCTGTGGAGGCCAGAGCCAAGAGCTGGAGCTGGTTGGGCAAGAACAGGTGGGTAAGCTTCACCCACTTTGTCCCTCTGTGTTGCTTGTCAGGATGGCATCAGTGTTGGGTAGCTCCACTGCAAGCAATGTCAGGGCCTCCTCTGTGGCTTCCCACAGCTCCCTTCCTTCAAAGGATGACATCCAACCTTCCTCCCATGGCCCATTTCTGTCCCACACCACCCTGACCCCCTGGAAGCTGCCCAGGCTGATGATGAAAGGTCTCAGAACTTGCCCAGGGTGGAGGTGGAGAAACACTTGGCCTCACTTGTGGCCTTGGGATGAGTCACTCCCTCTCTAATGGCCTCAGTTTCTATGCTCTGAAACCAGAGAGATTGGGCTGCAGCATATGAAGGGGCCGGTTCCTTATGCTTCACCAGACACTGTCACTGCCCACACTTTCCAGCAGTGACAGGGCCTGGCCTGCTTGCTACCTGGAGAGCCGTAATCAACCCAGAAATCTTGTTGACAAAGCTAAGGGCAGAGTTTCCACTGGAAAAAAGCAGCTTGCAGGAATAATTGTTGTTGATAAGAAGTGGAAATATATCTCAGTAAGCTATGTTTCTCCAGCCCCACTGTCTGGGGCCCTGTGGGTTCCTCCCTCTGGGTTCTGCTCAACTCCTGGAAGCTGCCAGTGCTCCCAAGGGTAACAGGACAGTCAGCTAAGAAAGAGTCTTGGTGAATGGCCTTGGGAGTGGAGCTGGTAGGATGGTTTCGGGAGTGGCCCACTAACCCTTGATCCTATATGGGATGGCAGTCCATGACCTTTATCGGGTTCTCGAAGGTGATGTATATTCCTCAAAGGTTTAATTAAGAAGCACTTTCAGGAGCACCTGGGTGGCTCAGTCGGTTGAGTGTCTGACTCTTGGTTTCAGCTCAGGTCATGATCCCAGGGTCATGGGATCGAGCCCTGTGTCAGGCTCCGTCAGCAGGGAATCTGCTTGACTCTCTCTCCCTCTACCTCTGCCACTACCCCCTCCTCAAATAAATAAGTAAATCTTTAAAAATATAAATAAGAAGTACCTTCAGGGTAAATTCTTTCCTACAACTGCTGAGTCATCAGTCACTTAATTTCCCATTGTTCGGTCAGTCGTTCAGTGGTTTAGGATGCTTTGCCTGTGTTCTTAGTGCTGCGGTGCTGGGGGCCAGCCTCCCCTGGACACCGCTGAGCTAAAGCCGGAGGAGGCAGGCGGGCTTGGGGGAGCTTATGCAGCTACTCACATTCTCCTACAGAGCCCTTGCCTTGCCCTGGAGGCTGTTCTCTCCAGGCGAAGGCCACGGAGGCAGACGCTGCATTCGCCCCCTTAATTACTGCCCTTGTGGGAGTCATGGTCATACCTGGGAAGTTCAGGAGGTCTGAGCCAACGTTAAGTGTAGCCCCCGGTATCTTCTCTGCTTCTCTCCTGCAACCTCACTTACATTATAAACGTCATAAAGTTTTCTACTTTTTATAACAGTTTCCCAGCGGGTGAGGAATGGGCCCTGGTCTAATCTGCACGGTGGCACCATGTGGTGGTCCCGCCAACCCTTCCTGCAGAAACTCTGTGGGAATGGCCTAGTAACTTCAACTTACGGCCACCTTAGATGGCTGTAAAAGGCTGGTCTCAGCGATGGAAAGCTACAGGGGCTATTTCATCTGTGCATAGTGAAGAACTTTCTAAGCATACAGCCATCCAAAGAACGTGGATTGCCATGGGAGATAGTTCTCCATCAGGAAAAATACTCAAGTACAAATTGGAGTATTATAGAGGGGAACTTAAGATGGTTGGACTGGGTAGAGTTTCCTTCCAGTCTTGAGATGTCTGAGGTGACGGATGTCTATTGGGTTTTACTTTGGACATTAGAGTCTGCAGAACATGATTTCCAACCATTCTCACTGTAATTGTGTGTGTGTGTGTGTGTGTGTGTGTGTGTGTGTGTGTAGGGCTTGGGGACACAATGAAGCAAGAAATAGTTTGGACACAAGTTCTGTTTATACAATATACTTTTCCTCTCCCCTTTCCCTCTTTTTCACTCTGTTCCCCCTCAGCTCCTTCTGGGAGGTGATGCTGAGACTGTTCTGGAAACAAACAAACAAAAAAAAATGTGGATACATGTTGAGGATGGTGGGAAGGAAGAAAAGGCATCACCTTAGCTGGCCGTGGCATTGCTCTACCTGAGTTATGCTAGAATAAAGAGATGACCAGAAGTGAGGCAGGTCCTATCGCGTTCAGCACCCTGTGGACAGAGCTGAAAGATGATGAAGTAAAAAACACCAAGGAAAGGGTGTGCATGCACAAGCTCGTGTATAGCATGGCTGGCACACGCACAGGCCCATTTACTCCAGAGAGTACTACTCCCACATGTGGTTCGCTCTGTGTGTGCTGATTTCAGGAAGAAGAATTTTCTTTCCCTTTTCTGGGAAATCACTTAGCTTTCCAATTCTTTCTAGAAGGAGGGGGAGCTCTGAGCCAATGTCAACAATTAGAAAGCTCGGTTTTGATGACTCCAGGCCTAGCTTGGTGAGCAAGAGCCCCTCTCCTGGGCTCCCCTTCTCCGTGGGGCCCAAGAGGGGCCCCACCACTCAGGCCCTCCCTGGTCCTTAGCATCTGAGGGTGAGTGAACCTCACCTGTACTAGCATGGTGCTGGGGCCCAACGGGTTCCAGAGGGGGTCGAAGAGGAAGCTCAGTGAGTGGTCGTATGGCCTCATTGTGATGGGAAATCCAGCCTTGGAGCTGCACACCTTCAGGGCTGGAAAACACTTTAGAGGTCAGACCTCTTGTCCACGGCTTATCGGATATTTCAGGGTCATAGCTTTATCGCCCTCAGGACTCCGAGGAGGGTTCAGTGAGTGTGGTGGGGTTAAAGAGCCCAGCGGCACTTTGATCCTTGTCTTCCCTGGCTCTGCCCAGCACACCCTGCAGCCACCACCCCGAGAGACTGTTCTGGGCGAGCCTGCCTGGGGATGCCCATTTAGCAAAAGCCCTGGAAGAAGGGGTACGTGTTGTGTGAGCTAACAGACAGACAAGTAGGAGGGGCAGTGGTTGTGGCTTCAATGACTGGAAGGAAACACGTTATCTCCTCACTTCTTGCTAAGGCAAGGTCAGGACTGGGTCACGCTCAGGCAGGGGTTTTGATGTGGGATGCAGTCCCCAGGGGAATGGAAGCCAGGGGCTTTCTGCAGAGTTGAGCTCCTCACCCCACGTCTCCAAGGCTCAGTGCCAGGGGTTTGGGTATTTCTAAAGCAGGGCAGGAGGGGGTTGCTCTGGGGACAGTCCCAGCAGAAGTAATAGGACGTTCTGTGTACTCAGAACATGAATTGTAAGGAGGGGTGGGGGTTGTGTGATGTGGCAAAGGGGGGTGGCAGTAAGCACTTTTTTTCCACTTGTCCTTTTCCTACCCTGTGCCTTTGCCCCACTTTCCATGCACATGAACTTCAGGCTAAATCTAGGTTAATCTCTCCTGAAAGGACCATCCAGTAGTGCACAGTCGCGTGGGGAGGAGGGGCTAGTCTGCTGAATGGGGTTTGCCCAGTAAGAGGGGCTGACTGGCAGGAAGGGGATCCTGGCTCATGCGTGCCATCCTCTGACTCCGGGAGCCGTGGAAGGAGAAGAGCCATGACGTGCTTCCATCATGACCAGGGGATTGTTCTCTTCCTTGCTCCCTGACTTAGGGGAAGCGGAGGGCATGCAGCGCTCCGGGCTGGGGAGAGGACGAAGCCCTCTCCCTTAGGAAAGGCAGCAGAGGGGGGACTCAGGGACCAGCTGCCTAAGTTCAAAGCCAGGCTCCAGAGACAGCCCACGTCCCTGTGCCTTAGTTTCCCCATGGCTGAAACAAGAATGATAGCAGGGCCCGCCTGCTGAGGTTGTCCTGAGGCTCGAATGAGTGAGCATCCCGGAGAGCTCGGAGCAGGGCTCAGCACAGAGTACGGCGTGGCGGCTGGTGACTGTCGCTGGAGCGGGAGGGGTCAGCAGGAGTCGGGGGAAGCATCTGGGCAGGGAGCTCAGTTTGTCCTTGTTTGGCCCCTGGCCCCACCACTTGGCGGGCCATGGCACCCTGGGCAAGTCACTCAAAGTAGTCTGGACCTCGGCTTTGCCGTCTGGAAAGTGGGACTGCTCCCCACCTCACAGGATTGCCATGAGGCTTCTGTCGGCGGTACGTATAGCGCCTGGCGGCCTGGCACATGGTAGATACTCCGGACACGCTTTTCTTTTTTTTTTTTTTAGATTTTATTTATTTATTCATGAGATACATACACAGAGAGAGGCAGAGACACAGGCAGAGGGGGGAGCAGGCTCCATGCGGGGAGCCCGATGCGGGACTCGATCCCGGGACCCCAGGATCACAACCTGAGCTGAAGGCAGATGCTCAGCTACTGAGCCCCCCAGGCGCCCCAAGACACTCTTTTCTTAAGCTCAAGGGTGGCAGTCTACCTGGATCTCCAGTCTGATGTGAAAACCTTAGGGGTTGAAGGCAGGAAAGCAGTGGTCCTTTCTTTTTTTTTTTTTTTTTTAATTTTATTTATTTATTCATGAGAGGCACAGAGAGAGAGGCAGAGACACAGGCAGAGGGGGGAGCACGCTCCCTGCGGGGAGCCCGACGCAGGACTCGATCCCGGACCCCAGGACCACACCCTGAGCCGAAGGCAGATGCTCAGCCACTGAGCCCCCCAGGCGCCCCAGCAGTGGTCCCTTCTGTACCGGCTCAGCCCTCACCTCAGCCCCCGAGGAGCGCAGGGAGTCTGGGGATCCATAAGGCCGCGGCCGGAGCCCAGCGGAGTGGTCAGCTGCGGGCTGTGGGCAGGACCAGCAGGGGGAGCAAAGGAGGGCCTGGCTTGGGGGTAAGTGACAACGTGTCTGTCTCCACCAGGTGGGCCTCCGGCCACCCACGGCCCTTGGGAGCAGGCCAGCCCGGCTCAGGTTGTTTCTGCTCATTGACCCCCCACCCCGGGCATATTCCCTGGATGTTCCTTGGGGGCTGGCTCGGTGGGCTGACAGTCCCAGGGCCCACCTCTCGGAATTGCCTTGGGCCCTTCCCTTCCCTGCTGGTGGGGGCCTCGGGGAGGCAGAGAAACAAAGGCTGGGGGTCTGGACCTTCCCTGTCTGGGGTTTGGCTTAAAGGCCTTCGCCAGGGTTGGGTCAGGCACCTCCTGCTGGCATCGGGGGAGGGAGGAAGCGCACCTGTGTGTGTGTGTGTGTGTGTGTGTGTGTGTGTGGCCTGTCTGTCTCCTCGGTAGACAAGCAGGCTGGGTGTGGGTAGGAGTGGGAAGGGTGACTTTCGGGCAGCCCCACCTCAGTGACCCAGCATCTACTACCACATGGCCTCTGGGCCCAGAGTCAGCCCACCTCGAGCCTCTGCTGAGGCCGGGGGCGTGGAGCCGGCTCAGGAAGAGCTAAAAGTGGCAGAAAACATCCTGTTTGAAAGCAGTGAGTTGCTGTATTTAACCCCCTGCAGCCCTTGCTCCGCCCACACCCGGTCTGCAGGGACAGGGATCCCAAGCACCTGTCATTTTTTTTTTCGGTTAAGATTTCATTTATTTATTCATGAGAGAGAGAAAGAGAGAGGCAGAGACACAGGCAGAGGGAGAAGCAGGCTCCACGCAGGGAGCCTGATGTGGGACTCGGTCCCGGGTCTCCAGGATCACACCCCAGGCCACAGGCAGTGCTAAGCCACAAAGCCACCCAGGGATCCCCCCAAACACCTGTCTTTGAGGCTGTCCCAAGAGGCCAGACCCTGAGGTGTCTCTGCAGTACTAGCTGGGGGCGGGGGGGGTCCGGGGGGGTCCTTTCCCGGCAATGTGCCAGGCCGCCCTCTGGCTCTGCTCCCCACTGAACATCCCTCAAATCTTGGGGGGGGTGATGATGCCATGGGAGCAGCAGGACTCCCTCAGGAAGAAAGCCCTCCCTCCCTCCAACCCCCTCTGCGTGAAAGAAACAGGGGCACCCACAGCAGGGTGTTGGAGGCTCCTTCCATTTGCCACGTGCTGGGTGCTGCCCCCCACCCGTCCCCGCTGCTCCTCGCTACTCCCTGCCCCAAGGGAGGGCCGGTCCCGGCTGCTGCCTGGCTCCCACGCCCTCACCCCTGCCGGTGACGACTTGGCACCCTGACCTGGAGACTAAAGTCTCTGGAAGGAACCCCGCCTGCTGCTTCCCGGGCTCGTAGAGGACTGGCTGTGAGGGCAGTGTGAGCTGCGGGTAAAGTGTTTCCCTTGTTCCTTCCAGAGGCCTTTTGGTTGGACGTGTCTGTGACCTCCCAGAAGGGCACCCCTGGGCTCAACTGACCTGCCCCCCTGCTCCTTCAGGTGGGTCTTTCCTCATCAGCCACAGCTTCCCTGGCCTTCTGTTGGCCGCGCAGGTGCCGCAGGAGGGAGGGGTCAAGGGGAGGGAGAGAGCGCTACCCCTGCCCCGGGCTTTGCAAATGCGGGTTAGGCCCTGTGTCAGCAGAACCTGTGGTGCCCAGAGCCAGCTGAGACCCAGAGCCAGCTGCAGGCGGGCGGGGTGGGGGCGCAGAAGGGAGGGGCTCGCCGACTCCCAGGCCGGGGCCCCAGGGGACTGTCTAGCCTGGTGATGTTTCCTGCCCAGCTCCAGTCTTCTCTTTCTCTCTCCGGCTCCCCACAGTCTCTGCCTACCATTCCTGGGACGGTCAGCTGTCACGCCATATGTGCCTGGGCCTCTTTTCTGCCTCTAAACTCTAGGCCTGGGCCCTGGTTCCGTGGTAGCAGCAAATAACCCCAAGCGGGGCTAAGTTTTCTCTCAACTCCCCTGAAACGGTCCTGTTTTCTGTGGGCCTCTGGCTGCTGGGTCCAGCCTTCTGTCCGGCCTGACCAGGGCCCGGGCCTCTACCCCTGGCCAGCAGCCCTCCTGATGTCAAGCTCGCCCAGTGGCAGGACAGCACTGTTGCCGTGCTGGGGTGTCCTGTTGCTCCAACTCTCCTGCATCATGACATCTCCAGTGTGCCATGTGATGATGCACACTTGTTGGACTGATTCAACTGGTATTCCCCCCACGCCCACATTTGATTTCTCTTTTTTCCACCAAATCCACCAGATGTTTGGTCGCCTGGATGACACAGACTCTGTAGCAACCTCATGATGATTGAGAGTTGCAACATCTCAGCTGACCTGGGGTTAAGCCACAAGCATCCTAGACAGTTTCTCCTATTGCCCCACGATGGTATTGGGCCTCTGGGATCCCTGCCCACAGCCTGGACTTGGGATGGGCTACAGGGACAATGTTGACAAACCCACAGGCGCTTTTTCTTCTATTTTTAATTGTCTAACAATTGTGCAATGTTGTATATACACAGACGGGCATATAAAACATAACATCGTGTTTTAATAATAATAATAATAAATAAAAATAAGACGATACCATATACCCACCACTCGAAGAAATAGAATATAGTTACTACATAAGACTTCTGCGTACCTGTCCCCCATCTCAGTCCCTCAAAAGTTTCTGTTAATCATTCCTTTCTTTTTTTTTTTTTTAAGTCTCTCTCTCTGAATGTGTATATATATAAACATTGCAGTTGAACAAGTATCAGTCTAGCTGTGATGGGGACGGCAATAGTGTCACTATTAGTGCATTACAGTTCCCAGGAAAAGAAAAGCTGAGAGAGGCAGTTCAGGGAGCTACAGCCATCTGTGATCAGGGTTCCCTCTATCACCTCTATCCTTATCTGTCCTACTTTCTTCCTTTGGCTTGAAGCTTTTTGTGAAATTTTTAAAAATTAGGTATTCGCTTTGTGTATTTTGTAATCATAGTTGCTAGAGATACCTCAAGCGGTGGGCTTCTCGGGGCCTCGTTTATAAAGAGAGAGATAGTAACAGCACTTGTCTCTTTGGGTGATACGAAGAGTAAATGGGATAAGACACTAAGGGGCTTTGGTTTGCCAAACCTCAGCTCAGAGGTTACGTTGGAAAGAAGCTCAGAGCCTCTCCCAAGGGCCCCCCTGGAATCTCCCTCTCTCACCTCGGGGCAGGAGAACACGGCACTGGCTCATAACTGGCTTTCTGTCTTGTGTTTCTTCTGCCCCGAGGGACCCTCCTGCCCTGGGGCCAAGGGGCCACTTAACCCTGCAATGGCCCTTGTGAGGACCCAGAGAAAAGTGGGAGGCAGCAGGCTCTGAAGCATTTTAGGGAGGCCCGAGGAGCTCTGGGCCTGACATCGTGAAGCCGAGGGCTCAATTTGTCTACTGGAAGAGTTAAGTCAGCTGCTTCCTGAGAAGGGCTCCCCAAAGCTATTAGATTTTGTTCCCTCTCTCTTTTCTGTCTCCTCAAGTATGAAATCCATCTCTGGATGCTAATGCCTATTTATACAAGCCATCTCTGAAAGCCAAATTAGTTAATTGTATATGACTCACCTTATTCAGAAGGATGTTCAAATCAATGTGTTAAGTTTATACTGGGAGGGGGGGCACAAAGAAGAGGCAACAAGATTTTGATTGCCTTGGTGCCAGGACAGCAGGGACACAGGCCTGTCACTGCTGACCTGTGTGGCTGCGAGGCACTGGGAAGGAAAGAGGCCTCTGCCCTGCTGCGGTTCTGCTACGGAGATGAGCCAATGCTGGTGGTAGGCGTATGTTCACTCATGTAATCCTTCCTCACACCCTGTAAAGAAAACGCCATTCTTCGGGTGAGGGTGGTAGGGCACAGACAGGCTAAACACGTCACCCAAAGTAGCGTGGTAGGCGGCAGGTGCAGCCTGTGAACCCAAACCCTACCATAGAGCCGCTCCACCGCCGGGCCACCGCAGGTCTCTCCAGACTTGGGTTAGGGAGCCCTGCTTCTGCTCCCCATGGAGTCACGAGGTGAGGGCGCCCAAGAAATCCTGCTCAGGCCTGGGACCTGGGGAGCTGCCCAGCCTCGCCGAGCTTCGGGCACATGGGGGTGGGGGCGCGAAGGATGTTAGCCAGCCCTGGCACTGACTCCAGCGCTGGCCTCGGCCTGCCTGCCATTCTTACAGGGATGGAGGCGACGGCAGCCAGCACTTCCTTGCCTGACCCTGGCGATTTTGACCGGAACGTGCCCCGAATCTGCGGGGTGTGCGGAGACCGAGCCACAGGCTTTCACTTCAACGCTATGACCTGTGAAGGCTGCAAAGGCTTCTTCAGGTGAGTCCTCCCCAAGGGCAAGGGGAAGCAGAGGAAGCAAGGTTTCCCATGAAGACAACCCCTGCATCTCCCGTGTCTCCTTCCTTCCCATGCCCATGGAACATGCCAGCTCTTCCCCACCCTGGGAGTGACAGGGTCTTGGTGAGATCATCTCCCTCCTCCCTTCCCCTCAGCTCCAGCTCTGGCCTCTGCCCCTCTCAGAGATGATGTTTCCGAGGTTGTTGCCTACGTGCCCGTCTTTCCATTACGCCTTGGACCCACGGCCCCCTATCGGAACCTGTGTGTCTGTCCTTCTGGAGTGAACCTCTGAACAGATTGATGATCAGAGGCATGTCCTTGGGAAAACCCCAGAACTTGGCTTCGGAGCTTGTCCTCTGATCCAAATCAAACCATTCCTTGGAACAAGGGAAACTGCACCCTGGCTGGATCTCCATTCTTGATCTGCGCCCATATCTTCACCCGTGGCTTGCTGTCCCGGGTTAGAAAGCTCAGGCAATGTCAGCAAAGTGCCAGCATTCCTGTTCAGTCAGGGCCAGTTTCTCTGCCGGCTGCCTCCTCTTTTCTCCAATGAGCCCAGTGTCACAAGTATGAACAGTATGGGGAAAGTACTGGAAAGGCTGGACGCAGGGTGTGCCCATCCAAAGCCAGGAAGGGAGGATGGGAGAGTGATGAATTGCAATACAGGACTGGGAACCATGAGAAACGTGGGCTTGGCATATATTGGAGAGAGAGCAAGAGGGAGGATTGTGGAAAAACTTATCAAAAAGAGTGCTTCTGTATAATAGTCTTAATTGGAGGTGGATAAAAAAAAAGAACAGGGCTTTGGCCACCAAGAGAGGAAAGAGTGAACCAAGTCCAGAACAGGGATGCTGAGGTCGGCCTCATTCTCTGAACCGAAGGGCTCACCCAGTGGCTTTGAGGGCAGAGTGAATCAGAGCCTGGGACTTGTACGATGCCCGCCCCCCCCCCCCAACTCCGGGACTCGTGGGCCATCTATGAACACAGCCCGCAACCCACCTGCCCTCTGTCCCGGGAATCAGCAGGCCTAGAGTTTCATTGCCTTGAGCAATCGCTGGGCAGCGGGGTTTCTGTGGGTGCTAATTGACTGGCCTGGCGCGGGTTGCCCGCTTGGCTTCCTGGCAGGCTGCTCCCCAGCTTGGGGAACCAGACTGGCAGCATCGCTGGCTCAAGATCCTGTTGCCACGTCTCTCATTCCTGGGCACTTCCTGCAGAGTGGGCCTTCCAGAGCCCAGGTGCCACCTGGACCCTTTTCTGCAGGTAGAGAAGGGGGGTGGGTACACCCATGAGGGCTGCTTCTTATCATAAAAGGAGTCAGAAATGTGTGGGCTAGGGAGCTGACCATGCCATTGTATGTCCTTGCTCAAATCTTTCAACTTCTCTGTTTCAGTCACCTCAACTAAGCACATGAGTTTGATATCTGACCCCTTTCATACATATATAGTATTAATCTGAGGATTGATGAGATGACATGTATAAAAGTGCCTTAAAAGACATAAAGTAGGGATCCCCAGGTGGCTCAGCGGTTTGGAGCCTGCCTTCGGCCCAGGGTGTGATCCTGGAGTCCTGGGATCAAATCCCACATCGGGCTTCCTGCTAGAGCCTTCTTCTCCCTCTACCTGTGTCTCTGCCTCTCTCATATGTGTCTCTCATGAATAAATAAATAAAATCTTTAAAAAAAAAAGACATAAAGTATAGGGGTGCCTAGGTGGCATAGTTGGTTAAGTGACCAACACTTGGTTTTGGCTCAGGTTCTGATCTCAGGGTCATGAGATTCAAGCCCTGCATCAGGCTCAGCGCTCAGCACAGTCTGCTTAAGACTCTCTCTCCCTCTTCCTGTGCCCCTCTTCTCTCTCTCTCTCTTAGATAAATAAATCTTTTTTAAAAAGACATAAAGTACAATATGTTATTTTCAAGCTTGATGGGTCAATACTTATGTCCTTAATGGGACACTGCCCTAAGAAAATAAACACAAGTGTCTCCAGCCATCGCTCTTCTTTTGTTTTTTCTTTCACACACTCACTCACCAGATCTTAATGAACATCTGTGATCAAGGCACTGGGCTAAGAGCTGGCAATATGATGACTCTCACCAAAGGCCCTATGTCACCAGTCTGCAACCCAAAGGTCTCCAACAGTTCTTGGGGCTGTTTGGTTAATCCAGAGACTCATGCCCCCAATTCCCTTTTTCCAGGCCACCTATCCATGGGGTTCAGCTCTGGGAGATGGAACTCTTAGGTGGCTGCTTATGGGGTAATGACATATTGGAAGTCAGTTCCTCAAGAGTGGCTCCAATCCCCATGCACCTGTGCTTCCTGCCCTTGGACACACTACTAGGCCCCGAATCCTTGAGACAGGACCATGTTAGGCATCTGGGTGGAGAGAGGACAGGTTCCCTTATGCCCAGGGTCAGGTGTGGGAAATGGCCAAATGGACAGGGACCGTATGTTTGCACATCCATGTCACCACAGTGTGGCTCTGATGCCTGTGGTCACATTATGCTGTCACTCACCCTCGGCCCCTCCTTCCAACAATCCCCTACATGAAAGTGCTGGCATTATGGGCAGCCTGCTATTTGTCTTGTTACCCTGTCCTTATCCACCTTATATCTTTCCTGTCCCTGCCTTGATGACTGGGCCAGGCTGCACTTTCTGAAAAGTCAACATGTCTTATTGTTTATCTTGATCTTGTTTGATAAACACACACACACACACACACACACACATGATTGATCTTCATTATTTCAGGGATTCTGTATTTGCAAACTTGCCCACCTATTAAAATTTCCTTATAATCCCCACATCAATGCTTGCAGCATTTCTGTGGTCATTTCTGGACAAGCTCAGAGTGATGAAAAATTCAAGTCCCCTGGTGTACACATTCCCAGGCAAGACGGAACAAGGTGATATTCCGCCTCCTTGTTTCAGCTGTCATGCTACAAAAGAGTGTCCTTTTCATGGGCTGTCTAGAGCCACAGTTTTTGTGGTTTTTTGCTTTCTGATGGTTATCTCACTAAGACGGCCCTAAGCATGGTGCCGAAGTGCTGTTGAGTGCTCTTAAGCACAAGGAAGCTTCAACGTGCTTTGTAGAGAAAACCTGTGCTTAAGAAGCTTCTTTCAGACATGAGCTATAGTGCTATTGGCCAAGTTCAGTGTTCATGAATCAACAACGTATATTACATAAGGCATCTTTAAATGGAAAACACACATGAAACAAGGTTATGTATTGCTTGATTGATGAAAATGTTGTGACCAGAGGCTCGCAGGAGGCTAACCCTGGGAACAGTGGTTCCGGATGTGTTAGTTCTGTGTTCATGTTGACTTCACAGAACCAATGTGCCAATGAGAGGAATCCACTAAATATACACACTTGCTCCTCTTTTCTCCCCAATTGCCCTGCTTCGCCTTTGCTTCAACCAAATTCTATTCAGTGTTTTTCTGTTTTAGTCTAGTTCAAATAGAACCCTCTTGTCCCTTCTGTCTGTTTGCGAAACCCTGATCCCAGGAAGAAAGGTCTATACCGGTGGGAGGTACCTTCTCTGTCAGACTCCGCAACCTTAGAAACACAAAGATAAGTTCAACCATGCCCTTGCTCTCAGGGAGCTCACTCAGCCCTTTCATGGTCATTCTCAAGGAAAAAGCATCCCTTCATGCTGAGTCACGGATGATTTTCCCAGCCCTGGGGACCAGTAATCCCATTTGACCATTCATTGTTTGGTTTGACTTCGAAGAGAGTCAAACTAACCTGCCTGAGGATCTACTTGTGGTCATCCCAGCAGATCCAAAACTCATAATCAAACCAAAATGGGATTAGGAAGGTTGGACAGAGACCAGGTTCTATTGATCTATGATCAGAAATTAGAGACCATCATGGGCCAATTCCTCCTATAAGTTATTTCATGCTCTTTCTGCCTCCTGCTTCTCTGGAATAGATGGACATCCTCAGGGAAAAAATGATATTTCCAGTGTGAATAAAACATTGGCATAGGCAGGCTTGTAAAAGGCTATGTGTCCTGGTTATGTTAACACCAGCACATAAGGGCCAGAGGGGAGAAGTATGTAGGTCTACTACAAAGTGGATAGTGGGGTGATCTATGGATGTGAATGAATCTCGGGTCATGGGTGGCTTAGTCCAGGCTCTAATATAAAGGGAAAGGCATAAAGGACAGAGAAGAAAATAAGAGGGACCTCTCTGATGAAGAGAGTGAAGATTGAAGAGGTGGTCCTGGAAGGCAGGATTGAGAAACAGATCTAGCGTTTGCCTCTTCTGCGTGTCTTCTCCCTGCCTGTTGATACCTCCTTCATCCAGACCCTGAAGCCGTGCACTGCAAACATCAAGCCAACAAATACAGTGTGGAGAAATGCTTTCTCGTTTGCTGGCCCCGAGGCTCTCAGGGACCTCATTAACTATGAGTTCTGTGGAGTGCAGGGGGCAAAAGGGAGGCTGGTAAGGATCTGGGAACAGGAGGAATGTCCTGGCTTTCAGGAAGGCCTGATACTTCAGGATCCCCTTCAGGATGTGAAGGGGAGCAGAGAAATGGGGGAGATGTCCAACGACTTCAGACTCCAAGTGCTCACCAGCACTGGAGGAAACAGAGAGGAGAGAGGAGGAGCTGCCCAGGGCATTCTATGGGCACAAGTAAATGAGTCACCACGAAGTCAGTGTTGCTGGAGAAAACTTTGTCCATTCAGCTTGGCAGCCGGCCCCCTTCCGTGGCAGCTCAAGGCTGTGAATGAAAGAGAACAAGGAAGGTTATCTGTGGATGGGCCCAGAGGAGTTTTGGAGGCTTGAGCAGAGGAGGCCAGAATATTTGAATAGGAAATGTCACTGGGGTTGTCAAGAAAGGTAGCTGCAAGCGTGTGAAGAAGGTCTTCTGTATCTTTGGGAACTCAGCACTTTCAGCAGGGCTCACTGGTGTGAAGTCACTCTCAGCACACCTAGGGGGTCCTCTCTGTGCTATGGCATTATAGGGCCAGCAGAGAGGACCACCAGGGCTTACCCCACACTCCCAAACCACCCATCTCAGGGACTGCTTCTATCCCAATGGCTTTGTCCTAGAGGAGACCTTCAAGCAGCCTCTGCTGCATGCTCTTGGATTTTTTTTTTTCTTTAATTTACTTGGGAGAGAGCAAGCTCACAAGAGAGCACAAGTAGGGGACAGAGGGAGGAAAGGGCAGAGGAAGAGGGAAAAGCAGGTTCCTCGCCGAGCAGGAAACCTGACGCAGGGCTCGATCCCAGGACCCTGGAATCATGACCTGAGCTGCAGGCCGACACTTAACTGACCGAGTCACCCAGGTGCCCTGGACTTTAGGGGGCATGTTTGGACTGCTGCTCTGGCTTGGATTGGGATATGGTAAATTCATGCTGAGGACCATTATTGGGGAGGAATACCGGAAGCTTTGGAATCAAACAGATCTCAGTTCTGATCCCATCTTCACACTTACTAGCTGTATGACAAGAAGCAAGTGATCTAACTTCCCAGCGCCTTTCCCTGTCACCTGTAGGGTAGGGATAGAGCCTACCTGCACGGCTACTGGGTGCGTCGGAGGGAATGCCCGAAGTCCTGGCGCAGAGAGCTCTCAGGAGGTGCTCGCTGTATCCTTGTCCTTCCGTAGTGCTTGTGTCTGAGAGCAGAAGTCCTTTTCTCTCCTCTAACACAGAACCTGAATGTGTGTGTAAATAACCCCTGAGTATGGTTTAAAAAGCAGCAGCAAATAAATAGTTCAAAAGGACATCTAAGCGAAGCGTACGTCGTCTCTACCCCATTCTCACGTCCCTACCTCCTCCCGAAGCTGTCGCTGTGACCAGCTCATTGTGTTCACTTCCAAACTCTTTATATAAAAAAGCGTGTGTCTGGGTTCACGTGGTGTGCGCGCACACTCACACCTGCACAGGACGATGGGAGTACACAGTCCTCGCCCTCTTGCATCTTGCTCTGACCTACTACAGAATGTTTGCTCGGTCTAGTTCCCGGGTCCACGTTCTTCCTCTGTCCTTTCCACAGCCCCATCGCTTTGTGCAGATGCACTATGGTGTAACGGACCCTTCTCTTTTGATGAGCATTCAGGCTCCGTCCTCTGCTTCTCCGTACAGGGCTGCAGTGACCACCTTTACGCACGTGCCTTTGGGCCCGTGGACTGATTTATTCGCATGATGAATTCCTGGAAGTAGATTTGCTGCCTTAAAGGCTCCGAGTGTTTTACATGTTGCCAAACTGGCCTCCAAAAAAAAGGCCTCGTGCTCTTTACCATAGTGTTAAAGTAGCTTCCTTTATGGTTGGTTTTTAAGCCCCCCCCCCCCCCCCCGGGGAAGCCCTTGATGCTGCCACATACAAATGTGCCATGTAGGTCCCACCTATCAGACCATGTAGGCCTTTCACAGAAGGCACTCCATCAGGCTCTGGTATCCAGATACTCAGAGTGGCAGTGGAGACAAAGCCAGAGCTGGCACTGGGCCCCAGGCTTGGGTTTTATAAGGTGTGTCTCTGACGATAGGGCCACCTACCCAGGCTGGAGACCCTGGCCCCAGGCACTTCATGCTTCTGTGAATAGCCTGTCTGTCATGTTTTGATGAATTGGTCAATGTCCTCTCTCACCCCTGACTTTCTAGAAACTGTGTTTATATTTAGTCCGGTTGCACCACCCCAACCCCTCCTTCCTGAGCTGGGATATAATTGCCAACCACCCAGAGGATGACAGGGTCCAGGCTCAGAGAGCAGCTAAGGCAATGCGCTCCCATGGAAACTCGCAGCTCTTGTTTCTCAAAACCAAACCAGCTCACAAGCAATTAGCATTGGGAGGAAGGCAGGGCATGGGGTGTGGATCTTCGGGACAAAGCACAGAGCCAGAGCTGGCCCATCTGCCTGCCCTGACTCCTCACGGGCAGAGGCTAGATGACAGCCACATGCGTGGAAGTGCCCCTAGAAGGCGGGAGAATGGGGAAGAACTGGGCCCCAGAGCCCACGGGACCCACAGCCCTGGCAACTATACTGGGCTGGACGCACCTGAAAGCTGGTTTGGGGGAGGACCTGGGTCTGCCTGCTGGAGCTGGTGAGGGAGCTTTCCATCCCCTGAACACTGATCGACACTCCAGAGTGTGACAGCTCTTCGTGCTCGCTAACCTCCATCTCCCTGGGTACAACTCCGGGGTCTTTTCTCTGATTCTGTATCTAGAGGAGCCAAGGAAGAGCTTGGTATAATTAGTATAGTATGAAAAAATTAGTATAATTTTTCATAATAATAATTTAAGAGCTCCATAAATTTACAGGCTGCTTTCTGCATCACTCAAATAGCGTGGAGACGTGTTGCACAGTTGGTGGGCTTTGGGACGAAGTATGGCAAAGGGTGAAGAGCACACACCTGTGTGGCATTCTTACCCTAGATCTGAGCCTTGCTGTGGGGATAGTGTACCTGGCCAGAAGGACTTTTAGCATTTTTTTTCTTCCTTCCTTTCCTCCCCTCCTCTCCCCTCCCTCTCCCTCCCTCCCTCCCTCCCTCCCTCCCTCCCTCCCTTCCTCCCTTTCTTCTCTTTCTCCTCCTCCTCCTTTGCCTCTTAGTATTCATGAGCTCCCTTCCCTTCTGTAACTGCAAAGCTGGAAGCAAGGACACTGGTGTTTTTCCTCCCAGTATTTTCTTTTAAGCCAGCCCTGCATTTTGGGGGATTCCTACCCAACCAACCTCATTGGAGTCCATTCCTGTTGTCAGGCAAAGCTGGGCTGAGTGGCCACCTCCAACTCTTCTATGTGTGGAAGCCTGGGCTGGGCTTCAGATTTACAGTGAGGAAAACAAAAGAAAGGTGGTGAAGTGCCACAACCTCTTTCTGAGCAACCTTGCAGCTGGGGAGATGCCCACCCGTGAGAGTCAGAGACAGGCGCACTAGAGCCCACGGACAGAGCAATAGACGTGGGGGATGCGGGGCTGCCTCCCAGCTGGGGCGTCAGGAAACTCTTGGCCCCCAGCGCAGGATTGGTGGGATGCTCTGGCTCATGTGTCTGGAGGTGCTCCTTTTGGTCCCCAAAGCCCTGGAGAATTCACAGGAAGAGCTCTGAGCCAGACAAGACAGCGGGTGGGAGGATAGGACCGACCCTGAGCTCCTGGGCAGAATGCCTGGTTGTAAAAAAACAAAACAAAACAAAAAACCAACAAAAAAAAAAAGGGAAATGAGAGTTTACTCTGAATTAGAAACTTCTGGCCTTTGAGTAAGTTTAGAGAGTTACGGGCATTCTGGGACCTGAACATTTGTGGTAACAGCCAGAGCCTCAGAAACCATGAGTGGGAAGGAGTAAAGGGGTGAATCAATCTCATGTCCTGTGGTGATGGTAGCCTCTCATTTCGGGGTAGCCAAGGTACCTCCATATTTGCCTGTCCCTCTGGAGAGCGGCAATAGATGGATGGAGGCCCAAGGAGAAAGGCTGTCTGTTTCCATAAAGGTAGACAAAAGCCTGATACAGTCTCTGGGCAGTCACCACAGGGTGGGTGTGGCGTTGGTGGGCTGGACTCTACCCCAATAGCTTTATGTTATCCCACCTTCCCACATAGACCCGTCTACTGGGGTGGGGCGGGGAGTGGGGGTGCCCTTTGGGTCAGGAAACAGGTAACAGGAAAGTGCTGGGGGCCCAGGTCCCAAACCAAGAGCAGCCACCTCATGGGCCTTGAGCTGTTGGCCTGTGGGCTCCATTTCATTGAGCAGCTTGAGTTTCTAGGGATGAGAGCGGTAGGCTCCAACCAAGAAGCCAAAAGCTGAGCCTCACATCTCCAACAGCCAACGGGGGAGCCTTCACTTCTTGCCAAATCACCTCACTGATGAGTTTCCTCCCCTCAGGTAGTCTCACCTATAAAACGAGGTGAGACTACGCCAATAGTCTCTTGGGAGTCTGATTGCCTGTGACTGCTGCAGGTCATTTCTATGTTCTCTTCTCCTCCAGCCCATGGGTCAAGTTGGTTTGCTCCCCTTCTGTCCAGGTCAACTGATGAGTATGTTTGCCCTAAACCCCGAATGTCTTCTAGCGAATGTGAACAGTGAAGAAACATAACCAAGAAACATAACTAGTGTGTGACCGGCTCACCTCTGAGAGAGGGAAATGGTTGGGCCTGGGCTTTTACTTAAAGACTTGAGCATCTCCTCGGAAGATGCTGCTGCTCACAGAGAAAGGGATTTTGCTACCATCTTTCCCCAACCAAATCCTGTCACTTGTTCCAGGGCAAAAAAAAAAAAAAAAAAAAAAGTGGGGCCTGCACCTGCTAGGGCTGGGAAGAGTATGAGGAACCTCTAGGACATGGGAAGCTTCCCAAAAGTCCCATGGGGTGCAGTGTTCAAGCTTGCTCATGCACGCATGGGCACACGTGTATGTACACGCGTGCACACGTGTGATTTTACATAGGATACCAGGGGCCCTGGGGGTACCGGCTTCGTAGCTAAGAGCCTGTGGTAGGTCTCTGTCCTGGCAAAGCCCTTGTTTCCTCTGCCTCTCAAAAGGCCAAGGCCAGACCTGAGGTCTCCCACCCACTCATCTGGCCTTTTCTCTCTGGGTGTGTTATCTGGATGCCTCAAGCTATAGTTGGGGCCCTTTCTCCCTTCTCCATGCACCTGCGCACGTGTCTGTCCCTGGACCGGGGATGCTCTAGTCATAGATCTCCAGACTCTGGATGACTTAAAGCCTCCACCAGCGTCCTCACCTCCCCAAGCGGCTCCCTAGAAGCAGTGAGGGCTGCTCTGCAGATTTTCATATTTAAAAAAAGTTTCACTAGGTTAATTCACTCACGTTTCCTGTGTAATTAAAAAAAAAAAAAAAAGAGCGTGGGAAGTAGAGTATCATAAAAGTAAATCAGGGGCGCCAGGCTGGCTCAGTTGGTACAGCAGGTGACTCTTGATCTCAGGGTCATGAATTCAAGCCCCACATTGGGTATAGAGCTCACTTAAAAAAAAAAAAAAATAGAGTCCCATGTCAGGCTCCCTGCGTGGAGCCTGCTTCTCCTTCTGCTGTGTCTCTGCCTCTCTGTCTTTCTGTCTCTCTGTCTCTGTCTCTCAAAAATAAATAAAATCTTTTAAAAAATAAAAAATAAAAGTAATAATAAATAAATCCTTTCAAATCTTAAAAAAAAAAAAAAAGGAAATCAAAGCAATGATGGGAGCAGAGTAGCAGGGAAAGAAGGAGGAGGCACCCAGAGTGTAGAGGTGGGGAGTGGTGGCTGCTGAGGCGGCCTAGGGCTGGGCCCCACGTCCTCTGTGGGAGACATGGAGACCCAGGCGGTGGGGGGGGTTGTGGGCAGGGCTCGGGGGTCCCAGCCCCTGCAGGCAGCCAGGGCTGAGACTGGCAGGTGGGTCACCCGGAGGTGGCATGTGCTCTCTCCCCGGGCAGGCGAAGCATGAAGCGGAAGGCGCTGTTCACTTGTCCCTTTAACGGGGACTGTCGTATCACCAAGGACAACCGCCGCCACTGCCAGGCCTGCCGGCTCAAGCGCTGTGTGGACATCGGCATGATGAAGGAGTGTGAGTGTTCCGGGCCCAGGGCAGGGGTGGCCCGGGAGGGGGACCGTTTGAGCTGCTCTTCGGGCAGCTTTGGCCCCACCGGGCTGCGTGCGGCTCCCCTGGGGCTACAGGCACCCAGAGCCTGGAGCTGGGGCGCTGCGGCCAGGACAGCAGGGTCAGAGGCCCCAAGGGGGTCCTGCGAGCCTCTTGGGGATCTGTGTCACAGAGTCCTGGGAGGGGCCTCACCCTCTCCCGTGTGACCCATCTCCCAGATGGGTCCTCCTCCAGGACGGCGTCACTATTCTCACCTCCCTGTTCCTCGACCTCCCGGGAAAAGGCAAGGCCCAAGGACCCAGGGTTCTTTGGACTTTGGGAGAGTGAGCTGCTGAGGCTGGGGAAGGGCAGGAGTGATGGAGAGAATAAATATGCAGAGCCTGGCTGGCATCGGGTGCCACCCTGCCCCAGCCTTCCAGCCACTCTGGCCCCACGGGCAGATCTGGGGGCCAGAGACCAGGGAAGACCAGGGGGAAAGAGCCTGTGAGGGGGAGCACTGGACTCTAGGATGACCCTCTGGATCCAGATGGAGAGAGAAGGGCGGTCCTATAGGACATCCTGTCCAGCTCTGGGGTCGGAGGAGAGGACGAATGGCAGATTCATTTGTTCCAACCCTCAGTTAAAAACAACCCCTGGACTTTGCATCTGAGCTCTGGTACAGTTACTTGGTAACCAGAACAGCCATCGAATTCAGTAGCGCCTAGGAGGGGCTGGTCAGGCCCTCCCTGGGCTGGAGACCAGAGCTGTGGGCCGGCCTGGGCACAGGTGCCCTCTGCACACCCGGCCCCCCTGCTGCCTCTTGCTCACTCCTGTCTGCAGTCTGCACACTGATCCCGTCCTTGGCCCTGGGACAGGGCTTATGCCCCGCTAAGCTGCGGACCTGAGGAGGCTTAGGAAGGGCGCTCAGATGCAGGCCCTCCTGGCTATGGGGCTATTGCTTTGGGGGGTGAGGGAAGCAGGTACAGGGAAGATACGTCCAGAACAAGGGAAGAGTCACAGGACAGGGCTCAGGGGATAGAAAATTTCCTCCTTGTTGGAAAGAAAAATTCTCTGTTGTTGGGGAACAGAGGCAGGTTACCCTCTGGTGGGTCACAGCCCTTCACTCCTGATCCCAGCTCCCCAGTCAACACTGGCAGGCCTTGGAAAAGTTTCCAGGCTGTTGTTCCTCCTCGCCCCCACAGTAGTGCGCAGGCCTGGACATGCTGATCTCTCCTAGCCCGGTCCCCTGCCCCGCCCGACTCCTGTGTTTATCCTGGAGCAGAGGAGGCCGAGGCCTGGTGCTCATGGGGCTCCTCACACATTGGCTTAGTGCGGCCTGCTGTGTGCGAGGCCCTAGGGTGGCCACAAACAAGATGCGGGGTGCACAGCCCCTGCTCCTACCCCGAGGGGCACACGTTCTCCTGGCTCTGCGGCTCCTGCCAACCAAGAACGGTGCAGTTCCACCACTGGGAGTCAGTAAGACTCTGCCCCAGAAGTTCTGGTCGGGGCCAGCCTCACTGCTGTCCCAGAGGCTCCTTTCCTACGTCTCAGGAGGAAGGGGATGTTCTAACAACTCAGAATGGGAAGAACACTTAGAAATCATCTGGGAGTGACAAAGGTAAAAATATCAGGATCGGGGTCAGAAAGCAAGTCTCCATGCCTGCTTCCAGATCTCCCCTGGTCCCCAAAGCGAACACTGCACCGCTGGCGATGAACAGGTTTTGGGTGCGTCCGGTGCCCCTGCCCATGAACACCATGTGCTGAGGGGGGCCAGCAATCCCGAAGTAGACGCCCACCCCCAGCCCCCGACATCTCTGTGCTCCAGCCACCCCAGACACAGCCCCAGTCTTCCCCAACAGAGCCCTGGGCCCCACCCCGCCATCTGCCCGGGGCCGCCCTGTGTCCCCCACTCTCAGGGTGCCAGTGCGGGGACCTGTAGTCTGGGCCCCAGAGCTCCAGTTAAATGAAAACCTTGAGCCAGCACTAGGCTCGTTCTTTCCACTACTCGAAGGGAAGGTCCTTCGGGAAAGGCTATGGTTCTCTGCCTCGCGCTAGCCCAGCTTAAAGGCGTCTGTCAGAATGGTCTGGGCCTCGAGCTCCCTAGGAGAGCTGCTCATGTATCATGTGGGCCGTGGTTGCCTTGAGGCTCAACCTCCCAGAGACAATTTTGTGTCAACATTTGTAAAACCACAGGACACCCCAGGGCTCCCTAGGAAGGGAGCTGCAAACGCAGGCTGCCTTCTGGCAGGGGTTAGAGAAGGGCCCTTCCCTAAAGGAAGCCCAGGAAGGGAAGGGAATGGGTCTGAGGACAAATGTTTATCGAGCGCCTACCCAGTGCCAGATACTGCATGGAGCACGCGAGCTTTCTTATCAGATTCTCACAGGAATCCCTAAATAGGTAAATACTTCTGTTGTTTCTTTCATAGATTAGGGGAAGCTCCGAGGAATTCAGATTTCATGCTTCTAAGCTACTAAAATGGTCTCTTTGCTTCCAAAGGCCCACCCCCAGGGGCCAGGGCTCCTCCACTGCCTGCTGCCCTCAGGGATGGGCTCCAGGGACCGTTTCCATCCAAGACTCCCTTTCTCTCTCTTCAAGTCTTAGATGACTTGACCTTGTCCATGGAGCCTGAGACATTTCATGGTCAACTTCTTGCTTCTTGGTGGCCTGTCCTGCATAGAAACACCTATATGTTCCTTTGCTTAATGTTTTTACAGATGTAGGTCTTTCCTACTCCACATTAGCACAGCACCTGGCCCAATGCAGCTGCTCAATAAATACGTGTTGAATGACTGAATATTAGCTCCCTGTGATGCTTCTTTGCATCTCTACATCTCCCACTGGTCTACAGGTCCGGAATATCTCCCAAATCTGATATTGTCTATGTCATTCATTTGGAAACACGTTATATTCTCTTGTCTGATGTTGCCCTTAGGCCACCTGGGGCAACTTGAAGTGTTTTTAAGTTGTTCATGCTTCCAGATCTTGACTTCCAACCGCAATTCTAGACTTCATGAAACAGAGAGCATCTTGCATGGGAATAAATGTGTGCAGAGTCATATTTGCGCTCAGCAAGGACCTGAGAAGGAAGGCAAAGAAGCTACTGAACAGCCCTATGGGTCTCACGAAGTCCTTGGACACAGCTCCTGTGCTTTATTCATTGGAGAGCCCTTCAAATGCTCTTTCAGAACCTGTGTGCTCTTCTCTACTGCAAAACAGGTGTCCTCCTACAAGATAGTAATGGCATTCTCAGTAGCAATTCATTGAGAAAACGATTTTTAAAATTTTTCTTATTAAATTAGTAGCTCCCTTAAAAAAAAAGACTTATTTCATAAATCACAGCAGCATCTGCACATGGGAGAGACTTATGATTTAGTCTTCAGACACCATTGCCTGGAGGGAGGCCGGTGGATTGGCAGCCCTGTTAGAAAATGCCAGATCTCAGCATTTCTTTCTCTAGTACTGCACGCCGGATGGCAGTCACTGTTTGATACAGGGATTGAGAGGAACAATGTCATAAGGTTAACCTTGAATCTTCTTAACTTTTGGAGCAAATCATTTACAAACTTTGCTACTTTATTTTTTTTTTCATACTCTTCAGATGGATTGGAACACTTTGTGTGTTCCATGGCTGAGGACAAGAGTCCTACTGAGCAACCATAGCCAATTATAATCAGAGGGGGTATGGGGCAATAGTTACAACCATGAACTCTAGAACTGTAATGCCCAGGCCTGGGTACCAGCTTCAGCACGTGTTAGCCGTGTGACTTTAAGCAAAGTGCGTAGCCTCTGGGGCTCAGGTCCCTCATCTGCAAAATGGGGATAATTGCACCTGCGCTAAAAGGTTGTTATGAGGACTAAATATATGTAAGCTAATATTTAAGAAGCATTTAGCAGAGTGCCCAGTACATTAAAAATTCTATTTTTGGGATCCCTGGGTGGCGCAGCGGTTTGGCGCCTGCCTTTGGCCCAGGGCGTGATCCTGGAGACCCGGGATCGAATCCCACATCAGGCTCCCGGTGCATGGAGCCTGCTTCTCCCTCTGCCTGTGTCTCTGCGCCTCTCTCTCTCTCTCTGTGACTATCATAAAAAAAAAAAATTCTATTTTTAATCCATTTTTATTAATATGATTTTTTTTTCTTACATAAAACTTGACCACCAGGATTTCCAGCTCCCCAGCAGACTAGAAGATAACTGCTAAGGGGAAGAAAGGTCCCCTTCTACAGGCAGGCACCCATAAGAAGAGACAACACGTAGCTTACCAGAGAGGGGGAGACCGAAAGCGATGCAAAGGAGCACAAGAGCTCCAGATCATAGCAGGCTGAGTCATACGGTGCATGGACACAGCCCTGTACAATTCTGAGGTCATAACCTTGTTCCTGCAAAGTCCAGTAATTGTTCTGAATGATACCTCTGAATCACCAAGAAAAGGTTATACAATGTTACAGGTGTTCTGTTATAAGAACCTTATTCTATCTTGAAAATATTTCAGTCGCAATTATGTAAATTGAAAGGGTAAGCTGGGTTCAGTTCCCCAGCGGACAGGCATTTGATGTGTGCCATCCTCACATCGTAAGGCACATGTAGTAGTGCACTTCTCCCTGTCATTTTCTGAGCAAAGGACGATGGCTAGAGCTTCGTAGGTATGATCAGTGTGGATGTGTTGGGTGTCCAATCTCTCAGACTATTGAGCAAACACCATGGCCAGGAAGCCTCGCTGGGCTGGCCATTAAGGGGGAAACACAGGGAGCCTATAGTTCTAGTGAAAGATCTGAAAAAAAAAAAAAAGAAAAGAAAGATCTTGAACGTCCTAGTTTCTCTCTATATGGGCATTTATTGGAGCCTGTACTAACCAGAAATATTACGGAGTGGAAGACACTTGGGTGCCAATGTGCGTGGGAAAGACAGGACATACCACAGAAATAAGAAATGAAAGCTCAGTACAGATCAGGGCAATCCAGAAAGGCTTCATGGTGAAAGAGGGCTATGGGTTGGATGCTGAAGAAAGGATAGAACTCGGGACACCTGGGCGGCTCAGCGGTTGAGCGCCTGCTTCGGCCCAGGGTATGATCCTGGAGCCCCAGGATCGAGTCCCATATCAGGCTCCCTGCGTGGAGCCTGCTTCTCCCTCTGCCTATCTCTTTATGTGTCTGTCATGAATAAATAAATTAAAAAAAATATATATATATATACATAAAAGAATAGATAGAACTTGCACAGCTGCTGGGGAGGGAGGGCCCAGCTGGACAGGCATCCCGCGTAAGTGGAAATGCATTGGCGAGACAGAATGGGTCATGTTCGCCCGTCAGTAATCTCAGCATAGTCACAGAAGCTATGTCCAGAGGCACTAGGAAATGAGGTTGGAAGGTTAGGAAAAAGTAAAATCTTGGGGAATCTTGACTTTAATTTGGAGCACAGTAAACAGCAAGGATCCAGAAAAAGTTTCTGAGCAGGAGAGTGACATCATAGAATCACAAGAGATTATCAAAGCCCTGTCAAGCCGAGAAGCGTGTCCACGGATGCCCGTGGCATGAATCGCAGAGCTCCCTCCCTCACACCCCACCACCTCCTGCACCCACCCTCAGGTGAGCAGGGACGATCAGACACCTATTCTTGGATTCCCCAGGTAAGGGCCTCGTACCTTGCCTTGAATGGAACACTCCTTGCTCCTTACTCTTCCACCCCACTTGACCTCTTGGGGTCTGAGCAGACACCCACTGTGGGAGAGGGTTGGCAGCTCTTTGGGCAGGTGAGTCACTCACCTGGGCGTGGCCTCCCCCAGTCCTCCTCTTAGTATGGCTTACCTCAGCTATGGAGGGAACTTGCCATCCTTCGCCCCTGGTTACCCACTCCCACCTCCCCCCCGCCCCCCATAGGCTCTCCCTCACCTCCCAGAAGCTTCTTTCGTTCTCCCCCACACCCACACCTGAGGGGTCTGGGCCGGTGGGCCTCTCCTGAAGCCCAGCACCCACCCACTCTGGGGTTCTGGTTCCTTTCCCTGCTCTTGTGAAACTCCCCAGTTCTGTGGGCAGAAGTGCTGGCAACACCAGCACAGAGCAAGTAGCTACAGGCCAAGGGCCCCAGTGCCCACTCCTGCCGTCAGCACTCTGCAAGCCCTGGCCAGGAGGTCTGTTTGCCTGGCTGCCGTGCCAGGCATCCCTGCTCACAGCCCTGCCCTCCCGGGCAGCGGCCCAGCACGGTGAGGTGGGCACCACCGCGGAAGCCCCCGCACAGCATGATGGTGGTGGAGGGTCTCCCCGTCATCAGACACCCTGGCTAGCAGCTGGAGACAGCTGCAGATCGGAGCTTCAAGGTGTTATCTTCGGGACTTCCAGAGGGCTCAAAGACTTCCTTGGGCAGAACTGTCAAGACTGGACAGGCTGGAGGAGAGGTTGTTTTGCAGGGAACCAAAGAAGCAAAGTCTTTCTAAGTTGGTCAGAGTAGATCAAACGCCCATGCCTGGAAACTTGGACGTGGAAATGCCCGTGTAGAAGGGTCTTTCAGCATGTCCTGGCTTCCGACCCTGGGACTGGCCACAGAGGGCCACTCCCACCCTTCCTCCCCCAGTGTCTCCCTCAAGATCGTGGGCAACGAATGTGAGGGGGAAAAGACAGGAACCAACATTTAATGAGCAGCTGCTCTGTGTTAGGCATTCAGTTCTCAAAACTGTCCACCCTTCAAGGTAGGGGGTATCACCCTGCCGCCCCACATGCACACACTTTTTGGAGGAAGGAACCACAAAGCGACCTTAATAGAGGTTTTATGGAGCAAACTTTTTGTTGGATTAGTGGGGTAACCAAAGCCTCGAGAGTTCAGTTTGCCCAGAGTCATATCACTTGCTTCTGAGAACCCAGACTCGCTAATAATGCCTGACCATCCCACCTCTCAGATCCTTTTTCCTCCTCTCTCATGCACCTGCCTTTTCAATAGGAAACCCAATTTTCCACCTTTATAGTGGGCTTGGAGCCCCCCATGGCAGTAAGTGCCGGGCCTTAGGAGCTCTGAGGGTGGAGGGTGAGGGGATTGGCCCCTCCCATCTGTTTGCCTTTAGCACCTGGAGTAAGGGGAGCTGCAGGCTCAGTCCCCCCAACATCCCCCTTCCTGCCCCACAGTCATCTTGACAGATGAGGAGGTGCAGCGGAAGCGGGAGATGATCCTGAAGCGGAAGGAGGAGGAAGCCTTGAGGGACAGTCTGCGGCCCAAGCTGTCGGAGGAGCAGCAGCGCATCATCGCCATCCTGCTGGATGCCCACCACAAGACCTACGACCCCACCTATGCCGACTTCACCCAGTTCCGGGTACGTGGCCTGGACGATGAGCCGCGGGGTGGGAGCCGGGCGGGGGAGAGGGACGGAGGGCCGCGGGGGGCAGCCAGCACCGGGCAGCGGTGGAGGCTGCTCTGGCCCTGGGGAGGCCTCCGCCCCCGCAGGCCTTCCTCCAAGCCTCCTGTTGGAGATCCGGGGCAGGGTGGGAGGGTGGCCCCAAATGTGCGCTTCTGATGCTCCGGCTTTCCCTTGCAGCCTCCAGTTCGTGGAGATGGGGGTGGAGGGAGCCATTCGTCCAGGCCCTCCTCGGCCCACACGCCCAGCGTCTCCGGGGACTCCTCTTCCTCCTGCTCGGATCACTACCCGGCCCCTCTAGGTGAGCCCCTTGCGGCCCCCACCCCGCCAGTGGTCCCTACCCGGCTTCTCTGGGTGAGCCCCCCGCAGCCCCCGCCCAGCCAGGGTCCCTACCCGGCCCTTCTGGGTGAGCCCCTCACGGCCCCCACCCCGCCAGTGGTCCCTACCCGGCCCCTCTGGGTGAACCCCCGTGGCCCCCGCCCAGCCAGAGTCCCTACCCGGCCCCCTGGGTGAGCCCCCCCGCAGCCCCCGCCCAGCCAGGGTCCCTACCCGGCCCCTCTGGGTGAGCCCCCACGGCCCCTGCCCTGCCAGCGGAGCCCAGCAAGAGCCCAGAGCTTCCACAGCCCACCTGTCCTTGGCTGTGGATGAGAGGACAGCACTGCCATACTGTGTGCCACACAGTGTCCTCAGGTCAACCCCCCATTTTCTACAGCTCAGGGCTAAGTAGCCCGAGGGCCCATGCTGGGGAAGAAGCCAAGCTGGGGTCTGGCCGGGCAGGGTCTGTCTGGGGAGTCCCTGCTCTTTCCTTCCTGCCAGGCTTCTGCTCCTGCCCCCCTCCATGTGCGTAATCTGATTCCTTTAAATGATATTTTGAGCCTAGGCCTTTTAGGGGATTCTGGTTTGGGTTTTTTTTTTTTTTTTCCCAGTATCCAATATATTTATTGAGATATAATTGACATAGAACTAATTGTATTAGTTTCAGGTGTGTGCTACACAATAGTTTGATACATGTATAAATTACAAAATGATTATGGTAAGTATAGTTACTACCCATCATCTCAGAGTTACAAAGTTTTTTTTTTCCTTGTGATGAGAATTTTTAAGATCCACCCTCTTACCAACTTTCAGATGTACAAAACAGTATCATTGACCATAGTCATCAAAGGTTTGGGGTAGAAGGAGAACACTGGGGCCCATTGCAGCTTCCCTTCCCCCCATCCCAAGCTCTGGGGGACCGCTATAGCACGCGTCATCTCCAGCTCCTCCTTATGGTCCATCCCTACCGTCTTCTCCGACTTCCTGCTCCATCCTCCCTCTCCCCCTGTCCTTCATCCCTCTGCCTCTCACCCAACCCTACCACCTTGTGCGTGGATCCCACAGGAGGGCAGGCGTGGGAAAACCCCTTTCCTCTGGGGAATGAGGACCCTCAGATATGGTCCTTCCAGACTTATTGATGGATCTGTGCCCAGATCCAAAAGAGGTGGAGAGGGTCTCAGTGTCAGATGGACAGGAAAGGATAGCAGTGGAGCCAGACATGGTGTCTACCCACCCGGGAGTGACAGGAGGGACGTGGTCAGGGACTAGAGGGAAGCTGTGACCCTTGCAGAGATTGACGGACCCTTGGAGCCCTTTGTCTTATAGGGATTCTTCTCAAGTGTTCATCTTCTCTCCCCACTTGGCTGCTCTTTTCCCTTGGTGGGATATGTATTTGCATCAATGAGGATCAGTCTACATGTTATACATTCAGCTTTTAATAATCCCGTATTATTTGGGAGTTTTGATACCCTCATAGGTTAATTGATATGAGGTGCTCAGCCCCACTAGTGGTATGTTCAGGATAGCATCTATTTATTTTAAAGGGGTGCCCGGCTCAGTGGTTGTAGCATGTAGTTCTTGATCTTGGAGCCATGAATTCAAGCCCCATGTTGGGCATAGAGATTACTTAATATAAAAATAAATAAATAGGGGCACCTGGGTGGCCCAGTGGTTGGGTGTCTGCATTTGGCTCAGGTTGTGATTCCGGGGTCCTGGGATCAAGTCCCACATTGGGCTCCCCATGGGGAGCCTATTTCTCCCTCTGCCTAGGTCTCTGTCTCTCTGTCTCTCCTGAATAAATAGATACCATCTTTCAAAAATAAATCAAAATATATAAGATTCAAACTCATTGGCACTCTTAATTAAAAATATTAAGCAGAAGTAATACATGTTTATTGTAGGCATTCAGATAAGATAAGCTAGTTATATACATATAAAATAAAGATTTTTATAAATGTAAAATATTTAAAAGATTTTATTTATTTGAGTGAGAGAGAGCAAGAGAATACAAGTGGGGCAGAGAGGGAGTGAGGGGCAGCAGGAGAGGGAGAAGCAAACTTCCCATTGAGTAGGGAGCCCGATGTGGGGCTCGATCCCAGGGTCCTGGGATCATGACCTGAGCCGAAGGCAGATGATTAACCAACTGAGCCACCCAGGCATCTCCCCCCTCCACCTTTTTTTTTTTTTTAAGATTTCGTTTATTTATTCATGAGAGACAGAGAGAGAGGCAGAGACACAGGCAGAGGGAGAAGCAGGCTCCATGCAGGGAGCCCAATGTGGGACACAATCCCTGGTCTCCAGGATCAGACCCTGGGCTGAAGGCGGCGCTAAACTGCTGAGCCACCCGGGCTGCCCCATCTCTCCCCTTTTTAAGGATTTTATTTATTTTATATGTAAAATCTTTAAACCCACTACCCAAAGGTAATCACTATTAACACTGTGATATATCTATTTCCCACTTTTTTTTTTCTTTAAATGCATTTGTATATTTACAAGTGAGATTATGCTATACAAAATCTGGTAATTTTCTTTTTTCTTTTAACAGTACATTATATATCATTTTCATGTCATTCAATATACTTCTAGAATATCATGCTTAAAGACTGATTAGTATTCTGGGGCATGAATGTTCAATAGCATATCTAATCTAGATTGTGTCCCAGATTTTCATTAAGATAACAGTATGCTTGTGGCTAAATATTTGCACTTATTCCAGATTTTTTTCCTTATGATGAATTTATGGAAGTAGGATTACTGGTCAAAGAATATACATAATTGGAGGCTTCTGGTGCCTGTAGTCAAATCGCTCTCTGATTACTTTGCACAAATTTATGCTTCGTTTAGCGCCGCATGGCACAAGGGTTGCCTAATTCCCTGCATCTTACAAACACTGGCATCCACATTTAAACATATTTGTTTCTAGTTTATAGGTGACAGTGTAGATGTTCTATTCCACAGTCATTTGATCATTAGTGAGGTTGAACATTGTTTTCCATAAGTTCATTGGTTCCAAATTCATTTTTGAATTGAGGTCATTAGAAACAACATGTGATCTACAAAATCATGGCTTGAGGAAATCTCATTTCTTGGAGTATCTCTGGTCTTTGATTTTAGTGCCTTGCTCTGCTTGCAAGAAAAGCCAGGGGGAGTCTTAGAAGAAAGGCTGGGCTGAAGAATGACCTTGGAGACAGGCAGTCACTATGGCATTCCTGGCTAGCCCTGACGCTAGGGCATGGGAGGTCCTCACAGGGCCAAGGAGGAGGGCACCTGACTCAAGTATCAGCAGCTCTTTCTCTTTCCTCATCCTTCCCCAGACGTGATGGAGCCAACCAGCTTCTCCAATCTGGATCTGAGGGAAGAAGACTCAGATGACTTCTTCTCTGACCCTGGACCTGTCCCAGCTCTCCATGCTGCCCCACCTAGCTGACCTGGTCAGTTACAGCATCCAAAAGGTCATTGGCTTTGCCAAGATGATTCCAGGGTTCAGGTAAGAGTCAGAATCCTAGATTGGTGGAGATCACCAATCCACCGCTTCCCCAAATAGAGACCCAGACCCTACCCCAGACCGCCTACATCACAATGTCTGAGAAGTACAGCCCATCCAGCGTTATTCAGCAGGCCAGCATTGGAGAGCTATCCAAACCCCACAGTTTCTGGATGACAGAACAGAAGCCCAGAGAGGTTCAGTGGCCAGTCAGGATCATTTTCTAGTCTCAGAGCCAGTATGTGTCAGAGCCAAGGTCTAGATTTCCAAGTTCACTGCTGTGGACACTTTAGCTGGCTTGGGTCTAATCCTCATGTTAACCCTTTAAATTAAACCTTCATTAACCCTCCACACCAAAATCTGAAACCAAAATGAAATGATAGGAGAAGGGGTGTTGCACAAGGGACTTGCGAAATAATTTAGGGATCCCAGAGAAAGACAGATTTCCTAGCACGCATAACCTGGACCTCCTTCACTCAAATTTCTGTGAAAAGGCCTTTCCCTCACCATACTGAGACCTTTTGCCAAAACAGGTGTAAGGAATTCTACTGGAGTAAAGATCCTGAGTTTTAGATTCATTGATGCATCTCATTCATTCAGCTGTTTCATTGTTTTGGTAATAATGACACGTATAAAAAAAATAATAATAATGACACGTATACTTCTATTTAAATAGCTGTGCATGCGTCGTTAAATATTCTTAAAGTAAGAGAGTGTAGACGCTTTTAGAGGAATGTTGGGAGGTAGTTATATCTATATTGCCATATTATTTACACCATTTGGAGCATTGCCATGCAATATATATATATACAATGTGGTTGAGAAATAGAAAGGAAGAAATCACTAGTAAGCGCTGTTAGCCTGAGTTCAAGGCGAAGTATTTGCAGTTGCCAGCAGAAGGGGCTTGTGAGTGCTTTCTAGATGCTGATGCTCAGATTCAGTGCTGGAATTCTGGGAGTCCCCAAATTATTTGACATTGGCCCGCTCTGAATGCAAACTCAACGCAACGTGCTATTTATTGTTTGGTGACTCTCTCTGCCACGCGAGGAAGCCACAAGTTAGTGTCTCAATGACTGCATTGACAGCTAGTTGGTGATCACTCAGAGAGCCAAGCCCAGTTCTTCCCAGTTTGTGTCCGCCCTGAGACAGCCGGGCTCTGTGTTATTTTTGCCTCAGCAACCCAGATGCCAGAGGTTCTTCTATGCTCTTCCCCCAGGAATTCATTGAAAATTGTAAAGAATAGTAAAGATTGTAAAAACATCAAACTCGCTTCCTGCATCCCGCCGCCCTTGAGATGTCCTTACTGCTTTGCCCATTTTGGTCGCAGTAGGAACAAGGGCCACTGTGGCATCCAGCAGGAGTGAGCTACTGAGTGTCACCTGTGAGCTCAGGATTGCACTGGGCCTGGGATTTACCCTCCAGAGCCTTTCCTTGGAACTGACAACACATTCCGCTTAGCACGAGTTCCAGCTCCCTCCCACACTCTTCTACTTAGTGTTTGCAAACTAGGTCTGTTCCAAAGTCTTGTTTTGTGTAAACAGCTAAAGACAAAAACACTTCAAGGTGCCGATGGAAACATGGTAGCACCTGGCTCCTATCCTAGTTCTAGAGAGCAGTCCTCATTTCTCTTAGCCTGGTAGGGGAGCTGGAGTACAGGGCCCCCCAGCTCTGTCCAGAGGCTCAGATTTGCTGCTTCGAAGTGGTGGCTAGGATTGCACACATGGCAAAGCTGTCCTTCAAAAAAACCATCCATTTAACCGGATGACCCCAATGCAACCCCCGCCCTGTAGTAACCCAAACCTCCGTTTTTCTCCCATGCCCTTGGCCCCTGGCCCTTCCCCTTGCCTCACACACCCTGACACAAGTAGCACAACCCACCCCTAAAGTCTCTCTCCAGGAATGAGTTGTAGTCTGCCCCCTGGCTTCCGTATCCGGCCTCATTTTCCAGGGCTCCCTAGCCTAGCTGGGCAGTCATGGCCAAAGTAAGGTATATAGGAGCCGCCACTGACCCAATCCAGCTGCTGATCCAAAATCGGTTACATTGATCCTACCCGTGCTTGGGTTGGCTTTTCTCTCTCCAGACTGACTTAGGAAGTCTCAGAATGGAAGATGTTCCAGTAAAAATGGAGCAGGCCTTACCAAGAGCTCTGGGGGTGGGGGAGACACTGGTGTGGATACTCCCTGTGACTGGACGGAGGTGATGTCGGGCCTGGATGGAGGCCAAAGGCCCGGCTCCGGTGGGCCCCAGGGGGGGCCAGCCCCACAGCTCCCCAGCTCTGCTGGTTTCTGTGCTTCAGGGTTCTGTTGTTCCAAGAAGTGAAAGAACAGTGGCTATGGCCCTGGTGTCTTTGATCCTGCTGCCTGTAGGCAGGGGTGGAGGGTGTGGGGAGGGCAGGATGAGACTTCTGTGTGGGTGAGTGCAGGGGGGGTGGCGGGGGCAGGCTGATACTCCAGCGCAGGCTTGGGACCAGAGTGGGGCGGGACCGAATGGGCCGTGCTGGGTGTGAACTGCACTGTGGTCAAGGCCTGGGCCCTGCTCCTGCTTCCCACCTCCCCTCCCTCAGCCTCTCAGCCTGCACCCCACAAATCTCCCTGCCTCAGCGCCTCAGAAGGAAGGCCTGGAGGAAGTGGTCTCCGGAGCAGCATCCAAATGGCCAGGAGCGATCTGGGATCTAAGAACCAAGGACCTCCAGGTTTCGTTGCAAAGAGAGATGGAAGAGGGACCAGGCCGAACCAGCTAGAGCCCAGCCCTATGGGCAAAAGGCCTTTGACCTCACTACCATTTCTATTCCCAGGGGCTCCTTCCTGGTCAGAGGCCTGAGGTCACAGTGTGTCCCTCTTCCCATGTTCTTTCCTCTGTATCCCCTTGGTCACCTAGTATAACAAACTTTCCTCCATAAGCTGTGAAGGATACAAGCTAACTAGGACACAGTTCCTGGCCTCCAGGGCTCAGTGTCTGATGGGAGAGATAGACATTGAGACAATTGCGGTGAAGAGATAAGAACCCAAAGAGGCCTGCTGGAGGTACCGTGGGAATGCCGGCGAGGAGGGGCCGGGAAGACCAGACAGTGGCACGTCTCCAGAGTGCCTCACAGGTGCCCAGAAGCAGCCGGCCACCGGTGTGAAAACCGATCAGGGTATATAAATATTACCCAGGTCCGGGGAGGAGGCAGGGAGCCTGAGCTGGCACCTGTCAGCAGGAATCGATCTCTGACCGATTTCCCCTTCATTTCCACCTGTACCCCCACCCACTACTGTCCCCTCTGCTGGCTGTGAGTCGCACATAGAAAGTCTGTGAATTGCTGGGCCATAATGTGAGGCTGTTCTAGGTTTGCTTTCATAGAAGCAGCGTGCCTGGATCACAGCAGCAAGGTACCACTAAAGTCTCTCTGGCAAGGCACAAGTGGATGCTGGTTCCCTTCTGGCCATCCATTTCGAATGGGCCATTGAACAAAAGGTTACATACAAAGAAATGCCTTACAGAATTGCTTAAAATGGCAAAAATTAGAAGCACCCAAAATGTCCCAAAATAGGTGGCGGGAAGACTGGTTAAATAACTTGTAGTATGTTGGTAAGCTGTAATTGTATGCAACTCGTTATGGACTGGGCTAAAGAAATGTTCATGGTGTAGGAAATGGGACACAGAATTGCTATGAACTCAAGTATGTTTTAAAAAGGGAGATTGGCAAGGCATCCGGGTGGCTCAGTTGATTGGGCATCAGACTCGGTTTCTGCTCAGGTCGTGAGCTCATGCGTCCTGAGATGGAGCCCCAAGACAGGCTCCACACTTCAGCAGAGGGTCTGCTTGAGGGTTCTCGACTTCTGCTCCCTCCCCCCAACTCACATGGTCGTGTGTGCAGGTGCACGCTCTTTTTCTCTCCTTCCCTCTCACAAATAAATAAGTAACTTCTTTTAAAAAAAGAGGGAGATTTGCATTTTAAAAAAAAGATAGGAAGGAAATACACCCAAATGGTCATTGTGGTTATGAGCAATTTTTATTTGCTTTTATATTTTTCCTGTATTTTGCAAAGATTTAATAATGAGCATCTTTTATTGTATAATGAGGTAAATCCCCAATGAGGCATCAGTGTTTATTTTTGTGTATTGAGCATCAGGAGAAAAGTGACAAAGGTGGTGAGATGTGTGACCCCGTGTCACTGGGGCTGTCTGTCCAGGAGAAGATGCAGAGGAGCATGGTAACTTTCTTTAAATGATTAAAAGATGCCCCATGGCTAATGGAGAAGTCTGGTTCTGTGTTCCTTGAGAGGACAGAACCATAAGCAGTGGATGCAGCTCAATAGCAGAAGAAGCTGGTAACCCAGAGGTTAACAACCTCATGGCTACATCCAGAGACCACCAGTATCCTGGCCCCAGAAGGACCCTGCATCTGTAGGGAATGCTGAAGAAGGAAATGGATCACATGCCTTTAAGATCACAAAGCCTTCCAACTCTAGGGCTTTGAGATTTTTTTCAGGGCAGACCCTTTGTGGCCATCCTAGCCATCACCTGTCCCCTGTTGATACGGAACTCTCATCAGTGAACACCCAGTTCCCACCTTTCTATGTAGCAAAGTGCAGCCACAGGAGAGGATGGCAGCCCTTCTACAGGATATCCAGGTGGAACTAGACACTCAGGGAAAGAAAAGGAGGGAAAACTGGAAGCAAGCAGATCTGTGGGTGCTGCTTGTTCCTTGTCATTGTTCAGGCAAGCCCAGCTAGTGACTCAGAAGAGTGGAACTAGTCATTGGCCTCTTGACTCATCAGCACGCAGTTACTGACCTTCTCGTTGTGCTCAGGGCTCAATAATCTAGTGTGGGCAACACTGAGGTGATTGAAGTGTTGTTGGCCCTCAAGTAGCTTACAGTTCAAGCTGCAGACAAGCCCATGAAGAGCAGAGCTGAAGGAGAAAGGGCAAAGCAGGCGTGCAAGCCGCAGGCCATGAAGAAATGGCTCTATTCTCCTAAAGGTCACCGGGTGGCAGGGAATCTGACAGACATCTCACTGGCTTCAGAGTCAGGAAGACGTGGTGGTGCAGGAGAGGAGAAAGGGCTTCCTTGGCTGGAGCTGTCACATGCCCAGAGGCAAGCTGGAGTAAGAACGCGCACAATGTTGAACAAGGAGTGGTCTGAAGTTGCTAGGATAGAGGGTTGGTGGAGTTTGTGAAGGGAAGAGGGCTGGACAGACAGGTTGAAGCCAGGCGATGGAGTGCGGGCTTGATCCTGAGGGGGTTGAAAGTCAGTGAGGGTTTCCGAGCCCAGGCGATATCTCCCTACAGTCACCATAAGCAACATGGAAGAGAGACCCAACGGCGATGGGATCCCAGAGTGCGAGTAACAGGCAACTGACAAAGATGATGGAGCTGTGAACCAGAACGGTCCCAGAGGTGGTGGGAAGGAGGCCAAGGGCTCCAGAGATGTCCTGGAGACAGAGTTGGCTGAGCTTTACTTCTGAGAAGGACGAGAGGACAGGAGGGGGAGAAGAAGAAGGCATGAGAGGGGTTGAAGACGACTGTGACCATACCTCCATATTCACACTGTAACCCTGAGGGCGTCCTCAGGCTCTTCTTGTCCCTAACAGCTCTGGCCACTTAGGCCGGGGACACTTGGTGGGTCCCTGGGCTTTCCCTGCCTTAGTAAGTGAGCTCATTTACTTCCAGCCTTGCTGTCCAATCACAGCCTTGAGTTGTTCTCCATCAGGAACAAGTTTTTCCCTTTCTGATCAGACCACCAACTCCTCAATGAAGGACCCAGGGCACTCCACTGATTTGCGTGACTTGAAGTTCTTGACCAGTAACCTGACTTCTCCCTGCCCTCCCTGGCAGAGACCTCACTTCTGAGGACCAGATTGTGCTGCTGAAATCAAGTGCCATCGAGGTCATCATGTTGCGCTCCAACCAGTCCTTCATCATGGACGACATGTCCTGGACCTGTGGCAGCCAGGACTACAAGTACCGAGTCAGTGATGTGGCCAAAGGTACCTTTGGGCCCCACCTCCGCCCTCTCCAGCTCCCAGAATCTGGCCCTGCCCTTCCTGGGGGTCATAGACCCTGATGAGGCACATAGGAGGGATTAGGCAGCAACAGGGAGAGAAGGGTGAAAGGCAGACCTAGGCAGGGTTGGAGGTGGGTGGGGTTGGAGGGATGGTTTGGGTAGGTGGCTCCTCAGTTCTGCCCACAGCTTCTGGCCATCTCTCTCGCAGCCGGACACAGCCTGGAGCTGATTGAGCCCCTCATCAAGTTCCAGGTGGGACTGAAGAAGCTGAACTTGCATGAGGAGGAGCATGTCCTGCTCATGGCCATCTGCATTCTCTCCCCAGGTATGAGGAATTTGGGAACCTGGGAAGGGGGAATATGAAGCACTAAGCCCTGCTGAGGGCCAGCAGGGTGGTCTGGAGGGCGGAGTGAGCAATAGAAGAGAAAGATTAAGAAACACCCACTTTTCTGGTTTTGCACAGCCCATATGATATGTGTATGTTGAGGGGTCCCTCACTGCCTTTGGCCCTGAGACCACAGGTAATTCACAGGTGGGACTCTGAGGAACCAGATAAATGGGGTTTCTCAGGACACAGACAGGTCTAGATGTTCCCAGTACTCAGGTTCTGCCTTTGTGTGAACTGGACTGAACTTTGCTGCCACTTGAGATCACCTGTGGGGTAAGGTATAAAAACTTGGGGCTTATAAGATGGTTCTGCCTAGAAAGATTACCTGACAGATTTTGGAGGCAGTGTGCTCAATCTGGTCCTTCAGCTCTTCTTCTGTTTGTTGGGGTAGGAGGAGAGAGAGAGACAAGCTGAGGAGGAGGTTATTGTGGTCCTGGGGATATTATATGGGTGATGAGGCCTAAAGGGGGCAGCCCTGCCTCTGCCTATGTTGACGGAACAAGCAAATGGCCTCTGATCAGGGATGGGCTGGGGACCCATGAAGGGAATATGGGCTCCCCTCTCCCTGCCCAGCCAGATTCACGCATTCATTCCTTCATATATCCAGCAAAAATTTCTCAAGCACCTGCTAGGTATCAGGAGCTGTGCTGGGCTTTGGGATTCAGCAGCAAACAGGACACGGACTTTTATTCCATGATGTATAGGAGGAAACATTAAACAATCACTATTATTGATAATTTTAATGTGATGCGTTTTTAAAAATAAAGACATGTATGATACTATAGCAGGGTATAATAGAGGGAGAGAATTTGATGCAGTCTAAGGACTAGAGATAGGGGCTCATCAGGAATGGCCCTCTTGAGGAAGATCTTTTAAGCTGTTATCCAAAAGATTTGTAAGAGGCAAAGATACAAGAGCTAAGTTCAGGCAGAGGGAACACAAATGTGAAGCCTGGAGGCCAAAGAGCATGGCACATCAAGATACTGATGGGAAGAGGGAGCATAGGGATGCCTGGGTGGCTCAGTGATCAAGCATCTATCTGCCTTCGGCTCAGGGCATGATCCTGGGGTCTGGGGATTGAGTCACACATTGGGCTCCCTGTGAGGAGCCTGCTTCTCCCTCTGCCTATGTCTCTGCCTCTCTCTCTCTCTCTCTGTGTCTCTCATGAATAAATAAATAAAATCTGAAAGAAAAAAAGAAGAAAGAAAGAAAGAAAGAAAGAAAGAAAGAAAGAAAGAAAGAAAGAAAGAAAGAAAGAAAGAAAGCACAGAGACAGAGGGAGAGAGTTGAGCTGGAGATGGGGTCAGGTGAGACATGGGGCTTGATCCTAAATGCAAGCGGAAGTGGTTGAGAGGCTTGAGGGAGGACTGTGGGGTCACAGGTCAGCAGTCATACAGGGGTGACCTAGGAGGCTGCTGAGGCTGTGTGTCTGTCTGGGCATAGGGGTACTGGGGAGATTGAAATATTAAGGGACCTGGCTCCAAGCTCCTGTGACTTCTCCTGTCTCCCTGTGCTCGCAGACCGTCCCGGGGTGCAGGATGCTGCGCTGGTTGAGGCCCTCCAAGACCGCCTGTCCAACACACTGCAGACCTACATCCGCTGCCGCCACCCGCCCCCAGGCAGCCACCTGCTGTACGCCAAGATGATCCAGAAGCTGGCCGACCTGCGTAGCCTCAATGAGGAGCACTCCAAGCAGTACCGCTGCCTCTCCTTCCAGCCCGAGTGCAGCATGAAGCTCACACCCCTTGTGCTGGAGGTGTTTGGCAATGAGATTTCCTGACTAGGACGGCCTGCAGTGGCTCTTGGGTGGGGCTGTTCCTCTGGGGCCTTGTGCCCTGGTCTGGAGCTGGCTGCTGCCACACCAACCCTCCCTCACCCCGTGGAATTCAGCCCTTCCTCTCCCACCTCCCCTCCCCACCCAACCCCTGTCTCCTGCCCAACCTAACACCAGGCTCCCTTTCCTGCAGGCCACAGGCTACACCCCCCCCCCCCACATCCCTTGAGACCTCAGTCATGAGGAATTGCTGTTTATTTGACACAGAAACTCAAGTGGGGGCAGAGGGCAGACGTTGAAGGTGGGGCCTTGCCCAGGGATAACCCTACCATTCCAAAAGTGGCTGCTGGCTGATGCTGAGGGAACAGTCAGACAGGAGAAATGCATCCATCCCTCAGGGACAGAGATACCTGTACCTCCCCCCACTCCAGGCCCATCCGTCCATAACCTTGTGGGGATCTCCTTCCCCTGCCCCACCCACCATACATCACTAGCCAAAAACCCCACCCCCCACCCCCATCCTACTCTGCAGCCAAGCTGTGCTGTTCTGTCCCAGGGCAGCGTGCCATGATGGGGTCTTCTCCCTTTGCCTTCCTGCCCCTGGCCTGCCTAGGACACTCACTGCCAAGGATGACCAAAACCAAGGTGACAAAGGTCACAACTCCCTCCTCACCCACCTCTGCTGGCCAAGGGGCACTCGCCTAACACTTCAGTGCCCACCTTCATCCCACTGCTATGGTAACATTCTTCCCAGAAGTAGCTATGGTAAGGTGGGCTTTCTCCCCACGGCAGGGGCCAGCCACTAAGGCCACAGCTCACCCACTGAGAGGCCCACAGAGGATGAGAGCAGGGCCCAGGAAGTGGGAGACAGGCAAACCCAGCCCCACAGCAGAATGGTAGATGGTGGCCACAGCTGTCCCTGTCTCCAAGCCCATGGCTCCTTGACCTGCATCTAAGAGGTTGGTGGAGGCGAGAGCTCTCCTCCCAACCATGTACATGGCAAGACAGAATTGCCCCCGGGTTGCAGAGAAATGCCAAGCAGCATCCTCATCCTCACCCTTCCAGTACCTTAGTTCCCACCCAGGAGAGAGAGAACCATGGCCGCGGGTACCAGAGAGACCTCATCCTAGGATGGTCAAGGGTGATCTTGAGATGGGCATACTCTTGGCTTACCAGCGGGGCCATGTCTTTTCCAGCTGGCAAGGTGGGATGGAAGAGAAGAACCCAGACCCCAGCAGCCCAGGCCATGCTCTCCCCACCTGTGTAGGTGTATTGCAAGTGTGCTGGTCCCCAGAGACCCAGGAGCTAGTGCTCCAACACCTCACTGTGGGTAGAGCGAGTGTGGGCTGGCCTCTGATGGCTAGGCAGAGGGAGCCTCTTAGGGGTGGAGTCATGTGGGTCTGGTTCCCTTCTTCTCACTCCACCACCCCAAATTCAAAAGTGGTAAGAGGGTCAAATTCCATTTTCCCTTCCAGGGCTGGCCCAGCCCAGGAGGTGGGAAGTCTTACTCTGTTTACTCTGGGGTGGGGTCCCCGGGTGAGTGAGTTGTAAGCGTGTGGGGTCACCGCAGAGGGGCTTCCTCCAGGAGCCAGAGGGGGTCCCTCGGATGGTTGCTTGAGTTTGGAGAACACAACTGCATTCCCTGTCTCAATGGGGAGGAGTTCCTGGATGCTGCCTCCACCCTCTGTTGTTCTCTGAAAGCCCTAGAAGCAATCACACTTCCACTGTGAGCACAGTCCATGTCCACCAGGCCCGGTGTTTCTTCTGGTGGAGAAGCATCCTGCAGCCATGTTTCTTACTGCACAATACCTTCTATATGGCCGAGGCTGACATTTATTAGATATGAGTTATTTTCAGAATCAGACCCCATTTTGTACTACATTCTAATGTAGCAGGTAGTAGGCACCACTGATTAGGAAATATTTATGGGGGAAAAACTTACATTGTAAAAAAAATCTGTACATCAATTATTGTTATTGTCCTGCTGTTATTTCCCAAATTAGGGAGAGACCCTTGTTGGATTTTAGCCGCAGCAGACATTGGTCTAGCCCGCTGGTCAGTGGGGGAAAAAAGGCCTAAAAATCGCTACACTAGTTCAACTCCCTATGGAAACCGACACTTGGAGAAGGGTGTGGTCCCCTAAGCTCAGACAGCTGGTTAGAAGGAGCTCCAGGGCTGGGCCTGGTCTGTGGACTCCCTGCCCAGTGCTCTTTTCACTACACCAGGCTTGAGCTCAGACCCCACATCCCCCTCCCCTGAAGGCTGACCTAGTCCCCTAGGGGACGGTCTGGATTTTAGACAGCAAATCTAGACCCTGAACCCCTGCCCTCCTTCCCTGCTGACCCATCAGGAGGATGAGGAGGGACACCTCAGCCTGTGTCTCAATGTGAATCAGGACCAACCCTCTCTCCCCCCAACCCTCCGAATGTGGCCCTGGCCGGACAGGGTCTCTGCCTCAGCTCTGTATAATGCTGTTGCCTTATCAATAAAGTGCATTTGTCTTTGTAATGTTTCCACCTTTCCAGTTCTCCCTCTGGCCCTGGAAACACCAGCTCCTTGGCCCTGGGGCCCGCAACACCAGCTCGCTACCAAAGGGAAGTCTAGGAGTTGGGGGAGGAAAAGACAGGAGGAGAAGTGAGGTTGTTTCACAGGACTGAATTGGGAGAAAATATTATCATCTATTCTATTTCCGAATAAGAGAACGAAGGTGGACACTTATAAATCGAAAATGTTTGGGTTATTGGAAATGCTGGAAAGTGTGCACCTAAATGCCGAAGGCGCGAGATTCTGGGAGATGGGAAAATCCTGCAGCTGGCTACCTGGAAGCCAGTCGGGGAATCCAAGGGAGGCCAACCGAGAAGGTTGGAATGTAAGACAGATGCGGGGAAAGGAGAAAAGGAGCAAAAGAAGGCTTTAAAGAGTGGCTCCTGAGTGATTTCCAAAGAGAATAACAAATTGCCAGAGATTTGTCAAATGAACGAAGGAAGCTTAGCTTATGGCAATAAAATGAGCTTATACTTACACTGCACTTACTTTGTGGCAAGTCCTGCTGTCAATAAAAGCCTCTTGCAAACCAACCTTCTTTATCCTTACACGGACCCCTGGGGCCGGGGCAGATGGACTACTACGAACCCCATCTGACAGCTGGGTGACTTGCCCAGAGCCACACTGGTGGTAAGTGACAGAGATGGGATTTGAACCCTTGGCAGCTGGCTCCAGAAGCCATTATTTAACTGCTGCCCTATGCTGCTTCCAACTGGGTTGAGTAGCCTGGAAAATGACAATCCTGTCAGCTCTCTGCCCAAAAGGATGTAAGGGCAGTTCCCACTCCCCAGGTAGGCCCTGACATGCGGAAATTGGCGGTGATCAGTCAAACGGTGCTCTACTCGCAGAGAGCATGTGGTCACATGCGTCGGGTCCAACCGAGTGTGACACTTACCTGACAACCTCAAGAATGAAAACCAGGCAGGCACCTGGGTGGCTCAGTGGTTGAGCATCCACCTTTGGCTCAGGGCGTGATCCCGGGGTCCACATCGGGCTCCTTGCAGGGAGCCTGCTTCTCCGTCTCCCTGTGTCTCTGCTTCTCTCTGTGTGTCTCTCGTGAATAAATAAAATCTTTAAAAAAAAAAATTTAAAAAGGGCAGGGGATCCCTGGGTGGCGCAGTGGTTTGGCGCCTGCCTTTGGCCCAGGGCGCGATCCTGGAGACCCGGGATCGAATCCCATATCAGGCTCCCGATGCATGGAGCCTGCTTCTCCCTCTGCCTGTGTCTCTGTGCCTCTCTCTCTCTCTGTGACTATCATAAGTAAATAAATAAAAATTAAAAAAAAAAAAAAAAAGGGCAGCCCCGGTGGCCCAGCGGTTTAGCGCCGCCTTCAGCCCGGGGCGTGATCCTGGAGACCCAGGATCAAGTCCCACATCAGGCTCCCTGCACAGAGCCTGCTTCTCCCTCTGCCTCTCTCTCTCCCTCTCTCATTAATAAATAAATAAATAACCTTTTAAAAAATAAAAATAATTAAAAAAAAGAATGATAACCAGGCCACTGTGCCAGTCGGTGACTTGGAGAATTGTAGGTGACTCCTATGCACAGACAGACTCCTGAGGGACCCAGAGGAGCTGAGGCACCGCACTCCGTTCCCCAAGGAGGTGAGGTTTATGATAAAGGCAGCATTCCCTAAATGCAGCGAGCAAAAATAACCAACCAAACACACAGCACTGTGATCTGCGAATGGGGAAATAATGCTCAGCAGGTGCATAGACAAACTATGTCGGTTTGTCTGGAAACCTGTAGGTGTGATTTACTTGAATTTTTCAGAAGTATCTGTAAAGATCTCAGACGAAAGGCTGCAGTGTGTCAGCACAAGATGGGATGGTAGTAGAAGAATTGGGGGTACGGCCTGAGGGCTATTTTGTCATGAAAGATGAATGGGCGTCGAGAAGAAAGTCAAGAGCTGCCTAAATGGGCATGTCTCTGGCTGGAGAAGTATGAAGAGGAAGTTCTTGAAAATCGCCAGGAGCATCTGATTTAGCATTTTATGGGTGACGGAGAGGAATACAGAATCTCCAAGGCTGTGAGTTACAATACACGGAGGGGAATGCACCCCTGAAAGGCCTTATGGTTGGTTAGGCGAAAGCGACGTTGGGTTTTCGTATGGCACTTTGGTTCTACACCTGTGCTGTTTGATAGAGCAGCCACCGGGTGACTATTGAAGTTAAAATTCATTAAAAATAAATAAAAGCGAACATTTAGCTCTTCGGTTATACTACCCACATTTCCAGTGCTCAGCAGCCCCAAGGCTCCGGGAATGGACAGTACAGATTCAGAACATTTCCTTCGCCGCCCGAAAATCTACTGGGCAGCGCAGGCCTGCACACAGCATTCCTGTCTGGCCCTAACCGTGGAGGATATGCTTCCGTTGATCTGTTGGACAGACAGCCACCGTAGTGAACTAGAGCTTTCCATAGAAGCTCTAAAGGAAACAGCCTCCCTTTACAGCAGGCAGGGCTGTAATGGGAGTGCTGTCAACAGGTCTGCTCCTTAAAAGAGACGAAGAGGGAAATCACAGGCTGTGGGGTTGATAGTTGGGGGTTTTATGTGGCATAGATAGGTCAGCAGTGTGCTGGGCCATACTGATTCCTTCAGGCCCAGGGGGCAAGAGGACAGGGTCGGTCTGGAGGGGCCAGAGCCCTCTGGTGGGTGTCTCTGGCCTCAGCCAGGGCTCCTTGGAGGCTCTCTGCAGTGTGGGGTCTGTCTTTACGCGTGGCCAAGGGGAGGTCTCATCCCACCCAGGTCCTTTCGGTGATTAGCACTCGGCGTAGGTGAGAAGCGGTCTGTGCTCCAAGTGACCCAGAAGTACAGGGGGATGTGGACCAGCGGCTGGTGGGGGTCCCTGAATCTCCATATGCAGACGGGTCATATGGGACATAGGGGATAGTGTGGCTCCTAGGGCTCCTGGGAAGCTGAGTCTGAAATGCAGAATGAAGTACCAGGAGTTTATTGAAGAGAGGTCTCAGGACCACCAGCTTCGGTGGCAGGGAAGCAAGTGGGATCTCTCCCATGGCCTCAACTAACCCTTATGGGGAGTTCTGAGACTGGGATGACCCTCAACCCCGAGTTGAGGTGAGGAAGCTGGCTAGCTGATGCAAGAATTAAAAAGCAAGGGACCATCTGGTGCTTTTTCCTACATCATCTTGAATGTCGCCACGAGGTGGTGCTACTGCCCTAGAGGGCCAAGTTCGAGCGCCTTGCTTGGCTTCTCCCCCTTCCCTCGCCCCATCTCCCCATCTCCCGCTCCTGCCTTCCTCCTCTATCTCTGTGAGGACAGCTGAGATCAGCTAGGCCCTGACTCCCGCTGCTGGAGGCCCCTGGTGAAGAGGCCCCCCTCTTCACACCAGGGACCAAGCAGGATGGACAAGGGACCTGCTCTCCGGCTTCCCAGGCTGCCTCTGCAATCACAGCCAGCGGAGAATGTGACACACCTTAGCCAAGGGCCTCCCCCTTAGACGGAGCTCTTGTGGCTCTGGACATTTCCATGCTGGCTCCAGGTTCCCTCTGACGTCCACCCTGCTCATGCAGGCCTTTAGTGCTCTCAGGCCCAAGCGCTGAGCTCATCGCGGAGGTGACTAAGACAGTCACTGCCCCCAAGAAAGGTACAGTCCGATGGGAGAAGACAGACCTGCAGAAGAGCACCCCCGCAGCCCAAGTAGATGGCAAGGAGAACACTCGGTGCCATAAACAGTTGGGTCACCATCCTGGCACTGTGGGAACTTGGGCAATTTGCTTAACGATTTTGAGCCTCCAAATCTTCATCTACACAACGGCAACCAAGTAGTGCCTACTTCGGGGTTTGTTGTTGTGATATAATCAGTGTAAACAGCTTATCACACTACCCGGACGTAGCCACGACTCAGAAATGCTGGGCAGCATCGTTATTGGGCTTCATGGGCTTCAAATAAGTTTTCATTAGGAGGTGACACTGGTCCCATCCTCTGACCACTCATCCTTGCTGAGCCCTCTGGACTCACGCCAGAGGGTGTCTTTGGTCCCTGGGACAGACCCTCCGTCTCCTGCTCCCCAAATAGCTGTCGGAGCTGAGGGGGGAGGCATCATTGTGCCATCTGGCCAGCAGGGGGCAGGTGTGCAACTCCAGGAGCCCAGACCAGCCCCTACCTGACCAGCCCTGCTGCAGAGAGAGGTGTGGGAGAGATGGGAAGCTAGGCACAGACATCTGAAACACACGGAGCTCTAGTTAATACCGTCCCCAACTTCCTTCAAGTATGGTCTTTCTCTTCCAGGGCCTACTAGACACTTGCTCCTTCAGCGAGGTACGTGGCCCACCGTCATCTAGCCCGACCACCTCTCAGTGACACTGTCCAGACGTTGAAACTCAAGCTGTTGCTGAGCCCGGTCACTGGCAGCTCTCCCTGACTGTGCGTGTGTGACTTGGTGGCCGGCCTCCACACCGGTGGTTCTCAATGTTTCGGTCTTAGGATCCCCCTTATGCTATTAAAAATGAGGGCCCCTAAAAAAATGAGGGCCCCAAAGAGCTTTTATTTATGTGGGTTATATGTGTCAATATTCACCATGCTGGAAATGTAAGTTGAGAAACTTTGAAATTATTTATTAAAAATTTTTAAAAGATTTTTGTTTATTTATTCATGAGAGACCCAGAGAGAGAGAGGCAGAGACACAGGCAGAGGGAGAAGTAGGCACCTCGCAGGGAGCCCAACGTGGGCTTCGATCCCAGAACCCTAGTATCATACCCTGAGCCAAAGACAGACACTCAACCACTGAGCCACCCAGGCTTCCCTAAATTTTTAAAAATAAAAAAACAACAATAATGAATGTAAGTTAAAAGTACATAGCATTTTTTTTTAATTAAAAATAAACTTTTTATGGGGGCGCCTGGGTGGCTCAGTCGGTTAAGTATCTACCTCTTTGTTTCAGCTCAGGTCATGTGATCTGACTCGTGGTGGGGACCCTGTGCTCAGAGGGGTGGGGTGGGGTGGGGTGGGGTCTGCTAGAGAGTCTCTCCTACCCCTGCCCCCCCTCCTACATGTGCACACTCTCTCTCTCTTTAAAATAAATAAATAACTCTTTCAAAGTAAATGAATAAATAAACGTTCTCCGAAGCAAAACAAATCTAGTGACAGGACGGTATTGTACGGTTTCGCAGATCTTTTTAATGTCTGGCTCAGTAAAAGGCAGCCAGAGTCTCGTATCTGGCTCTGCGTTCCATCTGTCTAGGATACCACGCATCACGGAACTTCTGGATAATTCCTCTACACAGTGAAAGAATGAGAGTAAAGAGGCAAAGCATGCCTTAGTCTTTTTTTTTTTTTTAAGATTTTAATTTATTTATTCATGAGAGACCCAGAGAGAGAGGGAGAGACACAGGCAGACAGAGAAGCAGGCTCCATGCGGGGAGCCCGATGTAGGGACTCGATCCCAAGACCCCGGGATCACAACCTGAGCCCAAGGCAGACGCTCTACCACTGAGCCACCCAGGTGCCCCGTGCCTTAGTCTTATAATGAAAGTAGTCTTGACCTTGCAAAGCCCCTGCATGGGTAGAAGTGTGCATCCCACCCTCTTGTAGAATGAAGCATCCATTGTGGGTGTGTTTTAAGTTTCTGTTTTGCCTTTGGGGCTCCCTACCAGGCTGGACTAAAGGAGAGATTCCACAAATGCAGCTGGATAAATGGACGAGTGAATGAATGATATGAGGCAATGTGCTATCCACCTCTGTGACCCCCCAAAGACCTGGCCTTCGCCGGAGATGTCAAGTGAAAAACATTCTGCTTGGGTCCCTGCTAGAGAATGAAATGCAAACGGGCTTATGCAAATTTAAACACCTTCCCTTGAACTTTGGAAACTGAGAAGTTAAGTCCCTGTGGCTTCAGAGCCCACATGTTCACTGACTACATCCCCCTGAAGCCTCTGCCACGTTTCCCTCATTCCTCACTTGGGCAGTTTGTTTGGGGACCAAAATGCAGGACTTAGCATTTATCTCGATTCATATTTAGCTGACGTGATTGACTCTGCATCTTAGGCCGCTCAAATCCTTGGAGTCCTCACTTTATCATTCAATATTGTGACCATCTCCCCCAATCGTATATCTTCCGAAACTTAGGCCTGCGGACCACGTACAGAGTTGGCCGAGATGGAGTCAAAGACGAGGTCTTCCTGTGGGTGGACGTGAGTGCCCGACCAGAAACGCTGGGGTTCAGTTGTTCAATGGGAGTGAGGGGAGTGGGGGGGCAATGAGACGTTATATCTGGGGAGAGCGGAGTAGTTGGCAAGACCCAGGCATCCACAGGAATTGGGGAACATGTCAATGCTTCCACAGCCCATCCCTCCTCGGGACCCAACGGTCTCACCCAAGTCTGAACAGACTCCTACAGAATTAAGCCAGATCTGGGCGCTGGGTCGGGGATCCGGGGAGAGCTGATACAGAGAATGCAGGAAGAGATGGATCCACTTCCCAGCTGGATTGTTCTGCAAATTCTGTGTTGAACTCAAGGAAGAAAGGCCTAGTCTCCCAGGTGCTGCCTCCGAGGAGAGGAAGGCCGGAAGGCCGTAGGTGGTGGGCAGAAAGCTCCTGAGGCATCCCTACCCCGGTGGAGAGTGGAGAAGTCCACGTAGCCCCGCCCAGCACCCCTCATAGCTTCGCGAGGCCTTCCCACTGCCTTTGCCACTTGTGCGCAGAATCCGACAGGGCGTCTGGAGAGGCCTGGGCCACTCTGCCCCAACCCCATCTAATGAAAAGCACTGCTGATGCCTGTGGCAGCAGGTGTGGGGTTAGGCCCAGGACAGGGCTGGGGTCCTAACTGCCTGTGCCTGGCTCCTCTTCTTCTGCTCGCCTACCTGGATGGGCGGCGGAGAGCAAGCGGCCCATCAGAGAAGGATGGGCAACCCAGGCTAGCCAGGCCAGGTCCAGAGTGCCAGGGAAACCCCTTACCTGCGTCCCTTCCGTTTCCTCCAGCCACCCCACCCCCCCAGCCCCACACCCAGCTCCTCTGAGTTCAATTTCTTTCCCTCGCCCACCCTGGAGCCACAGGGGAGCGGCCAGGAGGGGACGGGGAACAGCCGGTGGTGTCAGAGTGGGGATGGGCAGACATGATAACACGGATGGGAGAGAAGCCAGCCCCACTTCCTCTCTGATAGGACCCCCACCCCCCACCCCAGGGGCTCCCTGCCTCCTGCTGTGTTTACGGGGAGGCCTTGAGGTGGTTGAGGAGGGGACGGGAGGAAAGGGAACGCCGTCAGTAGGCCAGATACCAGGGGCCTTTGGAGAGGACCTGTGCTTGGTCGTTAGTTGGTTCTTTGAGCAAATGCTTGCCCAGTTCCTCCCCCTGGGGACCAGCACAGGCTAGGCTGAGTGGGTGGCACAGACAGAGGGAGCTCAGGTGCCCTCCTACCCCCTCTCCTGCATTCCTGGCCCGAGGGAAGCAGCCAAGCTAGCGAGGAAGAGCATGGGCTTATGAAGTAGGTTCTCCCTCCTTGGGGTGGGGGGGGATGACTTGAGGTCTCTGAGCCTCGGTTTCCTCACTTATGATGGTGACATAGTGTCTCTGCGAGGATAACATGAAGGCCACGTCAGGTGCTGGCAGCTTTCCGCTGTCAGAAAGATAATAATGACGCTGGCTGCGGAGGTGTTCCGAGGACGGAGCGGGTGTGCCCGGCACAGAGCAAGTGTTTGATGACCGTTACCCTTGATTGTTCTACTTCTCTTCAACGGGACGCGCCGGGGACTCAGTGGTGGAGCATCTGCCTTCGGCTCAGGGCGTGATCCCGGGGTCCTGGGATCGAGTCCCATATGGGTCTCCCCACAGGGAGCCTGCTTCTCCCTCGCCTGTGTCTCTTATGGATAAATAAAATATAAAGTTTTTAAAAAAGATTTTATTTATTTATCCATGAGAGACACAGAGAGAGAGAGAGAGGCTCTGCTCCACCCCATTATCTCCTCCTGCAAAGCCTCCTCCACCCTCCAACCCCCAACCGAGATTATAGACTCTCAACTGTCCTCCAACTGCTCTGATCAGGGGGATAAGGCTGGACCCTTGTCCCTGGCCACCCCCTCCTCTGTCACTCCGTGTCGAGGGGAGGCTGCCTGTCGTCTCAGTGCTGGGCAGCCGGGAGGCAGGTGTCCTGGGGGTCTGGGGTCCCCAGTGGGGAGAGATCTAAAGTCGCCCTCGGTCTTGCTCTTGATTCAGTGCTTCTCTCTCTTGCCTCTGCCTCTCTGTGTCTCCAGGCGGCTTTGGCAGTTTCTGCATCTCTCGGGCTGCTCTTCCCCCACCCCCAGAGCACACCTGGCTCCTCACATCAGATAACTCAACCACAGCGGCTCCCCTCGCCCCCACCCGGCTTCCAGCAGCCCCCTCCTCGCCCCCTTGCTTGCTCTCTTCCTCCCCCTCTTCCTCCCCTGCCTCCCCCACCTCATAGCTCCCTGACTCACCTAGATTCTGGGGTAGGGGTGGGGGGGGCAACAAAGCTTTAAGGCCCCACTGGATAATGAGGGTGTGAGAAGACAACTCTTGCTACCCCCCAACACCTTCTCTCTCTCTCTCTCTCTCTCTCTCTCTCACACACACACACACACACACACACACACACACACACACACGGTGGAAACTCTATACCCCTGTGCCCTGTAGGAAACAGAGTGGGGGGGAGGGACCCAAGGACCAGCCTTGAGGTATGAGGAAAATCCAGCCTGAGGAAGTGAGGGGGTGGTGGTTGGGGGGAGGGGAGGGTTGCCAAAAGGGGCTGCCTCTGGGGCTGCGGGCTCCACAGCTTCTAGGCCAAAGAAACTTCTTCCCTTTTCCAGGGCTCCCTGTTTGTGAGAGGTCACCTCCAGTCCTAACACCTTGGGCCTTCCCTGCCGGCCAGGTTCTAGGCTGGGGAAGCCGATGGATTCCATCTGGGCCATGTGCAGCCCCAGCCCCTGCCTCCTGCTCCCCAAAAAAGGCCAAGTTGGGAGGAGCTGGGGTGGGGGTAGGCAGGGAGGAGGTGCTGAGAGTGGGGGTCTGGAGGGTGGGAAGACATCCTGGGAAGGGGCGGGGTGGCACCTGGGGGCAGCGGGCAGGGACCGGTAAGGTACCTGGGAGCTGGGGATGGAGGTTTTAATGCCTCTTGACAAAACGAGTGAATCATAGGCAAATTATGTGGAAATGATGGCATAAATAAAGATGTGTTATTTCAAGGCCCCAGTGTGTCAACGTAGGAAGAGAGCAGGGGGTGGGGGGAGGGGCAGGCTGCCCAGGCCGGATGGTGCCCGTAGGTGGGGCCCAGGTAGAGAGTTCCTGTGGGGGGCTGTGGAGGTGATGGCCCACTCCCATCTCCCTGTCACCTTCGGGCAGACATGAAACAGGAGGTGGCAACCACAGCCCACCAGCTCCTCCCCCAGAGCAGAGCAGTCTTCTTATCCCCTCAGCTCCTTGGTGATCCCCCCAACCCTCCCCTCGCTTCCTTGGGGCCACTGCTACCCCACACACACTGCTCCCTTTCCCAGGTACCTGCTGTGGACTTGCCTGGGTCCTGCCCTCCGGGGTCTGTCCCTCCATGCCCAGGACAAGGGCTGCCCCCACCCCCCGACCCCCCGTCAGGGGCACAGGAGCCAGTGAGGCTCCAGGAGCTTGGAACCCAGACAGGGGAACCTGAGCTCTTCCCATCAGGAAAGTGCGGTGCTAACGCGCCCACCGTGACAGCACCTGGCACATGCACGGAGCCCCATAAATAAACCAGGTGGATCAATGAATTCATGACCCGCACAAGGTTGTCAGAAGCCCAGCCTCGGCTTCCCATAGACCTTCGTTCCCGCTCTCCACAGCCCTTCACAACGTTGACAATCATTAAATGACTAGAAAAACACGTAGACTCACCCACCTACCTAAGCAGTGCCTACTGCCTATTTCCTCGCCAGCTTTTTCTCTATGCCCATGCTGGGGTTTTGGTGGTTGTGTGTGTGTGTGTGTGTGTGTGTGTGTGTGTTAAATACGGTTGCCATCACAGTGCGTACACAAATCGATACTCTCCTGTGATGCTGTGTTGCATTCATAAACATCTTTATAACAGCTTCGTAATTTTCTATTAAGTGGAAATATCGTTTGCTTCACAATTTTCCAGCTGTAGGTGTTCAAATTGTTTTTCACTTTCCACATTCTAAGCAGTGCAGGGCTGAACGTCATTATGCACATATTCCACTTCCCCTCCCGAATTTTGGCCCTAGACACCCAGCTTAGGGTACACTGGGCGAGCGTCACTGAGCAAAGGGTGAGGACGTTTCATAGCTCTTGCTGTCTCTTGCCAAATTGATGTCAAACACAAATTTCGCCAGATTCTCACTAATGTTCAAAAACTTCGGCTACCTCCGTCTTATTTTCACTGGCATCGCTTTGCTGTCGAGCAAGGTAAACTTTGCCCTGCTTGCCTCTCGCTGTAGCCCCCCTTTCCCTGGAGGGTCTTCCGAGCTTCCAACCTCAGTCTACCACCGTTTTTCACGTTCGTTGCATAACTTGTGCGAGCTGTTTCCGCCAGAATGGTTTCAGAGGGGCTCCCTGGGTGGCTCAGCGGTTTAGCGCCTGCCTTCGGCTCATGGCCTGGGCCTGGAGACCCGGGATCGAGTCCCGCATTGGGCTCCCTACACAGAGCCTGCTTCTCTCTCTGTATCTCTCGTGAATAAATAAATAAAATCTTTAAAAAAAAAAAAAAAAAGAATGGGGACGCCTGGGTGGCTCAGCGGTTGAGCATCTGCCTTCGGCTCAGGTCATGATCCCAGATCCCAGGATCGAGTCCTGCGTGGAGCTCCCTGAATGGAGCCTGCTTCTCCCTCTGCCTGTGTCTCTGCCTCTCTGTGTCTCTCATGAATAAATAGATAAAAAATAAAAATAAAAATAAAAATAATTTAAAAATTAAAAAAAAAGAATGGTTTTAGAGCATCATTAATCACAATCCAGGGCAAATCCCCTTTTCCACCCTTCTCACCCACTTTGGACGTGGCACGTCCTCTTGCTTCATCTTGCTTCATTTAAATCTCCAACTGCTCCCTCTCAGACTCCCCTCTGCCCACCCCAAATCTTTGTTCTCTCACATTTCTATAGACAACCATCTTTCCGGCTCCCTTCCCCTCCTTTCCCTGCTCCTGTGATCTCATCCACTCCTCCCTACGGCTCCAGATCTCACTGATGATGCCACCTCTTTATTTTGCCTTCCCTCCTCACAGAGCAACTGTCCACTCAGCACCCCTCACCCCGCCCCAAATGTCCCACCGGCCTCTGAACTCGACAGGGCCGCCACTTGACTCTACGGCCCTCCCAATTCACTTCTGCTCCCACACTGCCTAATTTTGCCTCCTGAATCCCTCTGGTTTGGGCTTTGTTTGGAGGGGGAAAGAGGAGGGGAGAGGCTGACACACCTGAAGAGGAAATAGGTTTCCTCCAACCTTCAGCCTAGAGCAAGAGGTCTAGGAGGAGGAGGAGAAGGCCGTTGTCTACGAAGATGCTGCTCTGTGACTCAGTTTCCCTGCCTGTCTATATGCTAGGGCTGGTTCCAGGTCTAGAGGTAGATGCTTGAAAGTCAAAGCAGGTGGCCTCCCTCCTAGAGGTGGTCAGCCCTTCCTATGGACCTCACTGGCCCCCTCCTCCACTTCTGGAGCCTGTTCCCCAGCAAGGGACTAGAAGGGCTAAGGAAGCAGCTCAGCTTCGAGCCAGCCGTCTAGACCTGTGCTGTTCACTACAGTGGCCGCTAGTGGAGCACTGGAAATGTGGCCAGTCAGGTGCAAAATACACACTGGGGGTGCCTGGGTGGCTCAGTGGTTGAGCGTCTGCCTTCGGCCCAGGGCGTGATCCTGGAGTCTCGGGATCGAGTCCCACGTCGGGCTCCCTGTATGGAGCCTGCTTCTCCCTCTGCTTGTGTCTCTGCCTCTCTCTCTCTCTCTGTCTCTCATGAATGAATAAATAAAATATTTTTTTAAAAAGCCACACTGGATTTCAAAAACTCAGCATGAAAAAAGGAGATACAATATCTTATTAACAATTTCTCTGTTTTGGGGGCACCTGGGTGGCTCAGTCAGTGGAGCCTCTGCCTTCAGCTCAAGTCATGATCCCAGGGTCATGGGGATAGAGCCCATGTTGAGCTCTTTGCTCCATGGGGAGCCTGCTTCTCCCTCTCCCTCTGCCTATGGTCTCTCTCTCTCTCTCTGTCAAATGGATAAGTAAAATCTTTAAAAAAAAAAATCACCCATTTCTCTGTTTCAATGACATGCTTAAATGATAATATTTTGCACATATTAGATTTAATAAATACACTATTAGAACTAACTTCATCTATTTATTTTTGCTTTGTTGTTGTTGTTGTTGTTGGAAAATTTAAAATTACACACATGGCTCACATTCTGTTTCTATTGGATGATGCTGGTCTCGGCTTAGGCAAAGCGCAGGGCTCTGGGTTGAGAGGCAATGATGGGTCGTGACAGATACTGACACAGACCCCACTGAAGATGTGGGCCAGCCAGAGCCCCAAACGTGTCATCAACCAGCCAGACAGTGAAGGACAGACTCTCAGTGGCCAGTTTCTCTCAGGCAAAGCAAAGCAAAGCAAAACGGAGCAAAGCAGAGCAGAGCAAAGCAAAGCAACATTTCTGGGATAACTTCTCTAATCCTGGACTTCATGAGACCCTCTGACCTAGGGCTTGGCTCTCCAGAGCATGTCCCCATGGATGCCCTGTTATTCCAGGAAAACAGTCACCCAGAGCCACCCTAGTGCTCTGGATCTCCTCACCCCAACGGTTCACGGGGAAGATCTCCATCATTCCACTGGGGCCAGGCCCTGGCCCCCGCCAGCAACTCAGAGGCATCCTTCCTCCAAGTCTAGAGCCCTCTTTCCTTCCCGCTCTGGCTTAGGCTCAGCCCACCTGTGGTCTGGGAAGGGAGGAGAGAGGAAGGTGGGCTTGACATACCACTGGGTCTCTAGATACACTGCCTGCCTCGCATACATATTTTAAGCTCCATTTCTAATGCCTGTCCTTCCTGTCGTCCCACTGATAGGGGAACAGAAAGGGAACAGGAGGGGGGGCCGGGGTGGGAGACCCAGCCCACTGGGTGGCCCCAGTCTGTCTCGAGGTCCCTGGCCTGTGCCCCAGAGGAGCCATAGGAGGGCACTGGGAGCTGGGGCAGCAGCCTGCGTGGGTCCGCCCTTCCCTCCCCCCGCCCAGATGGCTCCACCTCTCCCAGGTCCTGGCTGGGATCCGAAGGCCCCAGGCAAGTGGGGGAAGGGGAGCCACTCCTACTTTCCCAGCAGCTGCTGCTGCCTCTTCCTGTTTTGCTAGAACTCTGGCTCTGGACCCAAAGGGGTGGGGGAAGTTGCTGACTGCTCCCGCCCCCCCAAAGGTCAACCTCATCCCCCTGGTCTTCTTAGCTGGTTATTTATAGCCCCCTAGGCCCTGGCTGAGGAGCTAGATCTCTCCTCCCTCAAATGTCAGCAGCTGTGAACATTGCCCCAGGGATGCAGCCAGATGTGCAGATCACTCCAGATGCACGGTGCCAGGATTTGAGAGAGGCGGCAAGGCCCTTTCTGCAGTCTGTTTGGCCACTCTCTGCAGCCAGGCCGTCCAGACTTCCCTCAACTGAGCCAACACCTGTACCTCGGGAGGGTCACGGAAGGTCCCACATATTTCCCCATTCCCATAGGCCTGCCAAGCTGCTCTGCACACCCCAGAAGGGTCAGCTTGTGCTAGACTATCTGGATTTCTTTGCATAAATTAGGACAGTATTTATTTTGAGACTGAGTTTGTAGGGGAAAACCGTGGCGTAGAGGGACAGAGGGGACAGGACCCTGTCTTCTATTACTAATGTCCCCATGGAGCTCTGTCCCCAACAGAGGCCAGGGTGGGCCGGTGCTGCACAAAGCGCTTCACTTCCCGTGTAGTTGGTCCTCACAGCAACCCTAATGAGGCAGGCACTTCGTATCCCTGTTTGAGGATGAGGAAATGAGTTTCCCAGAGGTCAAAGAATGTGCTTAAGGTCATGCAATGGGTAAGCAACAAACTCCAGCCCAAGCGGACTGACTCTAAATTCTTGCTTTGCACCACAATACAGCACGCCCTCTCTTTAGCCGTTCTTTACAGATTTTTTTGGAATTTTTAAAAGATTTCATTTATTTATTCATGAGAGACACACAGAGAGAGGCAGAGACACAGGCAGAGGGAGAAGCAGGCCCCATGTGGGGAGCCTGATGTGGAACCGATCCTGGGACCCCAGGACCACACCCCGGGCCAAAGGCAGGTGCTAAACCGCTGAGCCACCCAAGGATCCCTCTTTTACAGATTTTTAAATGTTTCCTTGAAAGTTCAGCGAAGAGAAGAGTGGAGCCTAGCCTCTGGGTCTGCCCAAGGAGAGAGGGGCATCTTCTCTGCCTCCTGTGCCCTCCCATCCCCAGCCACTCTGACAGAGCTGGACTAAGGGATGTGACGGGGTCAGAGACTTCTAGAATCACTGATTCAGGTACAGAGGTAGCACATCAAAGCAAGACCACTGCCCTAGCCCAGCAGGACCCCATGGTCCATCAGATCCCTACAAACATGGAACTCCTGTGACTCTGCACGCAGCGCGTCCTTGACGGGATGGGTGTTGGAACCCCTTGCTTGTCAGTTTTCTCCATCCGGGCTCTTTTCCCTGGCCACACCCTACTCTCCAGGAGATGATGAATTCCTCGGTGACAAGGATTGTGGCTTCTTTGCCTCCTGTGTCCAAGAATCTGGCACAGAGTAGATGCTCAATAAATATGCAATTATGTCGGATGGAAAAGATGGTAGTTGTGGTCACATGGGAGTGGGGTACTTCAGAGCCCTAACAAGGACACCCCATTCACATCCTGAGTAGCCAGCCTCACCCTAGTGCTCTCCCCTCTGCTCCTCACTCCTTTCCTGCCTCCACTCCCCTGACCTACAGAGATGTCGTCTAAACCCACCCTGAAAGACACCTCTGGGGAAGATCAGTACGTGTCCCTAAGCCAGGGCCTCCTCAAGGTCTTCCTAGAGATTCTGGGGCCAGAAATGAGTGTTCCCAAAAAGGAATCATTAAGACTGATAACTAAGTCGGACCCTACCCTCCAGCCGGGACACCTACTGGGGCTCCAGAGGGTCCAACTGAGGGCAGTTCCGAAGCCCCAAGCCCGCCAGTCGGTGGACCACAGCATCCCTTCAGGGGCCCACTGGAGCGAGTAATTGTGAGCTGGCTGCAGAAAGGCATTTTGCAACTCAGACGAATTTCTTCTTGCTCATGATTAGAGTATGGCCCAGTGGCTGCCTCCCTGACCATAATCTCTGCTGGCACAGGCATCTCCAGGGCTGGGCAGTGTGGGCTGATAGGAGTGCTGATCTAGAAGCTGGGACACCTGAGTTCTCCGTCTGTTCCCTGCCACCGACTAACCGACTAACTGTGTCATCTCTGGCAAGTTATCCGCCCCCCCCCCCCACCCGGGTCCCCATTTCCTTATCTGTAAAAGGAGTGGTTTGGATTGGATCAGAGAGGCCAAAACCTGAGGTTACTGAGTAGCCTCCGCCCCAGAGTCTGACCCAGTCTGTGAGGGGGCCCAGAAATCTGTTTTTCACAGATCCTTCTAAGTGATTTTGATATACTGTCAGGTTTGGGGGATCCTACAGACTAGATAATCCTATAAATCTACTTACAGCTCTCAAACAGCAAAGATTCGAGTAAACAGAACAGTTGTGTCAAGAGTTTTAGTGCTGTGGGGCTTATCAGAGAGCAGGTGGTGGGCAGTTTATGTCATCGTCACCATGACCATTATGATTATTTTGCCGCCAGTATTATTGTTGTGGGGGCCCGTGGCAGGGCCCCGTCTGTGGGTTCCCGTCACTAACGGAGGCTCTGGCTTCAGGGGGCCCTCGCTTACCTCAAGGTTGGGAGTAGGGCCTGGAGAGAAGGGAAGGGTGGGTGGGGCCTCTTGGCAGGAGAAGCTTGCTTTCCTTCTCTCCTGGGTGGAGTTTGGCTGGATGGGCTTTGGCACCGACCTCTGGGGCTGAGAGAGCGTCTCCCCACCCATATTCCTCCCCCACTTTCTATCTCAGCGGCCTCAGCCCGGTGACTGCCTCTCCTCCTCCTCCTGTCCCGACTCCCTCTCCAGATGCCCTCAGTCCTCACCAACCTCATTCCTGAGCCTCGGTAATCTGTTTGCCACCCCTCTGCTTCCTTGCCTCGCCTGGCACATGCCATTCTCCCCACCTGGAATGTCACCCCCCTCGCCCCACACTGATTCACATTTCTGGGCTCCTCCAAAACCCAGCTCAAAACTCTCTGCTTCATTCGGGCCCTGATCCCCTTGGGTCATTCGTCTTTGCTGTGGACTCACTGACCCTTGGAATAGTAGTCTCAGGGAAACTGCTTTAGACTCAGAAAAAAAAAAAAAAAAATCAGTTGCCAGGACCTAAACCAGCTCCCTCATCGGATAGATGAGAAAAACTGAAGCCCAGAGAGGTTGTGACTTGGCCGGAGGTCACGCAGTAGTGAGATTTTAAGACTTGGCTTCTAAAAAAAATAAAAAAATAAAAAAATAAGACTTGGCTTCTTCACAAGAGGCTTTCAAGTATTTTATGTTTGTTTTGTTTCTTCCACACATTGTGATCGATAGGAGGGCAGAGGCCGTGTTTTTGTTTTTGCCTTTAATGTTCTTTATCTCCACTGTGGTGTGTGTGCACACGTGTGTGCCGTGCATCCAGGGCCTATCAGGCCAATGATTCTAAAACTCACAGGGGCACAAATGTTTGAGTATGTACTTCACGTGACCTCAGAACAGCCCTGTGAAGAGGTAGCCAAGAGATGGCCATATTATAGAGCAGAAAACTGAGACGTAGAGAGTTGGGACCCGGCAAGTTAATAGTAGAACTGGGTCTGAAACTCGAGTCCCCAGACTCCCAGCCCAGAGCCCTGATTCCCACAATGCCTTTCTTCTAGCTGGTTGGGGTCCCAGAGTAGTCAAGGAGGTGACTTGACCTCCTTGTTTATGTTTTGCGTTTATTCTTCTTTCTTCATCTCGGGGCTAAGGAGACCCTGTCTTTGGCTTCCTGCCCCTCCCCATCCTGTCCCATCACTCTCTCCTGTGTCCCCCCCAGGTCATTGTTGGCACACAGACACACACATGTATACTAAGAACTGCAGGTGTCTAGGGCAACAGACCACAGGGGAAACCACATCACCTTTGTTGACACTGGAGGGAGGCAAGGGGACCAGGTTAGGGACCTGCTTAGTTCCCTCCACCTGCCTTGGTCCTCACAATCAACTGGCCTACCAGCCTAGGCCATCTGGACTTGTAGCCACCCCCCAGCCTCTTCTTGACTTAGCCAACCAATTCTGGCCCAGGAGGACGGATCACCTCTTCTCTCACATCATGAAATCTGATGTTGGGGGTCTGGCTGGTTGCGACCCCCAATCCTTACTAGAATACTTCCATAGTTCCTCTGATCCTGCCCGTGCGATGCTAACAGAGAAAGGTGGGAACCAGGGATGAGACAACACGGCTGGGGTCAACGAGGAGGTACCTGTGGCATCTAGAATGTCACCCGTAGATCAGCTGAGACCTTGAGTAGGCAGGTTTACACTGGGGGCAGGAGACCTGGCAACGGCTTCCCCATTGTTCTGACCTGCCACAAGATACCGCACAGGCTCTGAATCAGACATATGGGATTAAGTCACTTACCGGCTTCGTGGACTTAGGCAAATCATTTTGTCTTTCTGAACTTAAGTTTGCTCACTAAAACAATGGGAGATAATAATGAAATATAAGGGAAAGAGCCTTGAACAGCACATGATACAAAGGAGACGCTCAATAAATCCTAATTATCTTCCCTCCTTCCTTCCTGCCTTCCACTTGTTATATCTGGTCCCATGAAACCCTTTATTTGGAGCTGGAGGCCTACCTCCCCAATCACTCTGCAAATCCCAAACCTTGTGAATTGGCATTCGATCCCAGGTTCAGAGACTGCAATGCAAGGCCATCCCAACCCAATGAAAACGGCTGTCCTCTGAGATCTCACTGAGGCCTTGGGGAATGGGCGCTTTCTGCGTGGCTTCCTGGGGACTGTGTGGGAACTGTGGGCTAGGGAGGGAGTGGCTTTAGCTACCGCATCTAGAAGGCAGGGGTAGGAGTAGTCTCAGAGCCTCTAGTTTTGACCAGACGACTTCCTGGGGCTTGGAATCCTGGTACAGGGTGGGCACCTAATAATATTTGCTGAATGAACGAATGGCCCCATCACTTACTAGTTAGATTTCTTTTTTTTTTTTTTTTAAGATTTTATTTATTTATTCATGAGAGAGGCAGAGACACAGGCAGAGGGAGAAGCAGGCTCCATGCAAGGAGCCCGATGTGGGGGACTCGATCCCAGGTCCCTGGGATCATGCCCTGAGCCGAAGGCAGATGCTCAACCGCTAAGCCACACAGGAGTCCCCTCTAGTTAGATTTCTTAACCTTTCTGGGCCATACTTTAATCATGAGCATAATAAGGATTATTAAGAATAAATGATCTAATGTTTGCAAAGGGGCTAGCTTAGGGCTGCTGCATGGTATAGTCAGTAAAAGGTAGCCAAGTAAGGGCAGGAGAGGACAAAGAGAAGGTCAAGTAGGCCCAGAAGCCCAAAGGAGAAGAAGAAAGGGTATGCCCCCGGGCTTCCTACTGGCCTGAGACTCCGGGAAGGCCCTACGGGGCTAATGTCTTGGTGCTTGGCTGAGCAGCCTGGGAGAGAGGCCTGACTCCAGAGCCCTGCAGAGAAACTTCCCATGGTAACCAGGATAGAGGAGAGACAGGCAGCCTGCGCTTTTCTCCCTCATATCTCTCAGGGTTCCCGGAGGCTCTCTGACATATCCCAGCAGGCGCATGGGACTTAGAAACTGGCTTAAGACCCTGCCTTGGGTGGGAGGGTGGTAGCGACTGACTGAGGGAGTGAGGAGTTAAGATGTTAAGGGGAGGAGGGACACTGGCCAGCTTCCCGGATGCAGGTCTCACATGTTGTCTTTCTGTCTATGCTTTGGGGACAGTGAGTCCTGGTGTGTGTAGAAAGTGCTGGATACTTGGGGGACAGACAGAGGCAGGGGGAGATACCCTTTTTGCTCCAATCTCTTGGAGCTCAGTGATTAGTTCAAAAAGAAAAAGAAGGCTCATAAACAAACACACGAATGATGCACATGGGAGAAATGAGCAAACAAGGGCCTGATTTCAGCCCAGAAATAACTACAGGAGTCCTGGGGTGTATTGGTGGGGACCATGGCAGGGCTAAAGGAGAGATAGGGTGTGGGGGAGGATAGAGGCTGGGGATCTGAAGGAGCCAAGCGATTTTTAATTTTTTCCGGAAGCCACGGGCACGGAGGAGGGATCTGGAAGGAGAGGCAGCTGGTTTGTAAGGTGAGAGCTGGGAAGAGCGCACCTGAGTAGAAGACCCTGTGTCTTGCAGAGTCAGCATGGGGAGTCAGGGGAGAAAAGGGTGTCCAGCTTGGGGGGAATGGTCCTTGAAGGCCATGAATATCTGTCTCACTTCAACAAATAACTCAGAGAGAACTTGAATTCTCCTGAATTCTGTGCAAGGCACTTAGCAAGACACTACCAGAAATGTACCCATGACCAAAGGCTGGGCTCAGGGGATGCCCATCTTGAACATTCTTGGGAAGAAGGAGAGTAGGCTCGGTGGATGAAGGTCAGTGTACAGGAAAAGACTTGAGTGTCGGGGTGAGGTCTTGGAGGGGAGGGAAGGAATCCCTCTGGCTGTGTGAATCCCAGAAAGGCTCCTGGAGAAGGTGGTTGTAGACCTTGAGGGTTGGAAAGATTTCCACAGGAGCAGCAAGGGACTAGGAGCGCATCATTTGTGGAGGAAACGTGATGAGCCCAGGGGAGGGAACAGTAAAGCAGGAGGGCACGATGGGAGCAGACAGCAGCCCAGGTTAGCTGAAATAATCCGAAAAATAGCAGCAACTAATATTATTGAGCACTAAGCCCCAGGAGTCAGCGAGAAAAAAAAAAAATAGAGATGGAGATTGAGGGAGAGAGAGAGAGAGAGAGATGTTTGCATAGTGTGCACCATGCTGTGGAAGGGCTCGGGTGGCAGGCGAGGAGTTGGAGAGGGTAAGTTAGCAAGAGTGGAGGGGCTGGGTGGGCCTGCTGCGTGAGCCCTGGGACAAGGGAAGGAACGAAGTGGAAGGGCTGCTGCTCAAAATCCCAGGCCCCAACAAGTGGTGCGGAACGAGGGTCTGTGGCCAGAAGCTGGGCCTTGCCATGGCCAAGCCAAGCCCTCCTAGGCCGCTGCGGACTCTTGCCTCCCAGGTGGCATGGCTCTGCCTCTGGCTCTACCTCAGTTTCTCCTTCTAGAATGGTGAGACTCTTGGGGTCCCTAGGACAGAGGGAGGCAGGCTGGGTAGGAAGTCGGAGGGAAGCTGCATCCAGCCTTCCGGAGGCGACGCCTCCCAGGGCAGAAGAGCCTAGGGCTTGGGGCTGTGGCCCTCCCCCTTCCCGGAGCCAGCCCCTCCATCTCCCACCCAGCAGCTTGCCAGAGGCCACGGGGCCGACAGGCCAGGCCGGGAAGCACAGTGGTGAGGTCCTCGGCCCCTGACCCCCGCGTCTGACCTTCTGGCCCCCTAAAGAGGGAGGGGGGCCGAGAGCACTGCTGCGCGAGGCCGGCCCGGAGCCGAGTTTATTAGCTGAGGGAGGGCTGGAGGCGGCTGCATTCCGACTCACAGACTGGAACATTTCTGTGATCCGCTGTAATGCACTGGGAGACACTGGGCACATTGCTGAAGTTTGACTCATAGGGACCGGGAGGGGGAAAGCAGGGGGGAGGGTTGTGGGGGGAGAGAGGAATGGGGAGGAAGAGAGGAAGAGGAGAGAGGAGGGAAGGAAATCCCTTGAGAAATTTCTTTAAAAAAAGCAAACTTTCAAAATCGGCACCACCCCCACCCCCTTTTTCTTTTAATAGGAACAGGCTGGACCCTTCTGTTCCCCCTCAGCAGGCGTGGGGCGGGGGGGGGGTGTGTGGGGTGGGGGGGTGGGCAGTGATTCAAATCAGATCCTGGAACTTTCCTCAGGCAAGTCGCGTCGGGGAGGGGGGTGCGGGGGCCGGGGGTGTCGGTGCGGGAGTCCTCGCCCGGGGCGCGGCGGGTCGGGGTGCGGGGGCCCCCACGAGCGTGCCGGGGGCCCGTGTGCAGCTGCGCCGCCGGGCCGTGCGTGCACGCAGTCGGAAGCTGTCGGTGCGGCCGACTGCGCCCCCGTGCAAGGGGGCTGTGCGCTCGCGGACGCCGCGTGTGCAGGGCTGCGTGCGCCCAGGTAGCGGGGTTTCCGGGAATTGCGCGCGGGTCTGCGCGCCGCGCCTCGGGCTGGGCGGCCTCGGGCTGGGCGGCCTCGGACTGGGCGGCCTCGGGCGGGGCGGCCTCGGGCTGGGCGGCCGCGTCCCGCGATCCGGGCTCGGCGCTGCGTCCCGGGCCGCGCGGGGAGTGTCGGCGGCCGCCCGCGCGCCTCGCCGGCCGGGGTGTGCTGTGCGGCGGTGCGTCCCCGGCCGCGAGCGCCGGCCCCCTCCCTCCCCTCCCCCTTGGCCCGCTCGCAGGCTCAGATAAAGCATTTCCTTCCATTGTCATCCTACCCTGCCGGCCGGGCTGCCAGGGCCCTCCCCCTCCCGGCCCCCTCCCTTCCTCTCGCCGTCTCTCAGTCGCTCTGCAGCCGCCGGCGGCCGGGGGGGATGTGAGGCCGGCGCCCCAGCCCCCCGCCCCGCCATGAGCCCCCCGCTCTGAGGGCCCCGGCCCCTGGATGCACAGCCCCGGCGCGGGTGAGTACCGGGCGGCCGCCCCCCGCCGCGCCCGCCCCGCCCCGCCCTGCGCGCGGCACCCGGCGGGCTCCGCTCGGCTCCGCTCGGCTCCGGCTCCGGCTCCGCTGCGGCTCCGCTCGGCTCCGCGGGCCCGCAGCGCCCCCCCCCCGCGCCCCCGGCCGCGCCCGCCCCGCCCCGGCTCCGCGGGGCTCGGTGCAGGCCCCCGGCCGGGGCTGGTTCCGGGGCCGCAGGGCTCGGGCCTCCCGCGGGGCGCCCACATCCGCCCGCCCCGGGGCAGCGCCAGGCCCGAGGGCGGGAGCCGGAGGCCCCGGGCCGCGGGCGCGCAGGCCGGGCGCCCCGTCACCCCCGCGGCCGGGGAGCAGCGCGCGGCGGCCCCGGGCAGGGAGGGACGGCGCCGCGGCCCCGGGAGGGGGCGGTGCTCGGGGCGGAAGGTTTGGGAGCGCGAGGGCAAAGGGCAGGACCCAGGGAGTCGGGGCGCGCTCGGGGCGCTGGACATCAGCGCCCCCATCCCGCGGGTCCCGGGAGGGCCGAGCGCCCACCCCTCCCCGGGGGGGTGGGGGGGTCGGGACCGCTCTCCCGGAGGCCCCGGAGGTTTGCCGAGTTCCGCCCCCACCCTGGCTCACCCCTGGGGCGAAGAGACACCTGTGCCCAAGCGACTGCTGAGGTGCGGGCAGCGGCGCGGGAGGGGGACGGGATGCGCGCCCCCAGGCCTGGGGTCTGGCGGCACCGGGGAGGGGGGGTGTGAGCAGGGGGCGAGTGTGGCAGCGCGGCTGGGCTCTGCCGCCCCGAGTTCTAGGCCTGTGGTAGGAGGGAGCCCTCTGAGCTTGCGGGGGGGGGGTCCCCCGAGCCCCCCAACCCCCCAGCCCCACGTCCTCCTCTCTGCCCGGTGGGATGTGACCTCGCCAGCCACGGCCGCTCCTCCCCACCCCCGAGTCCTGGCCGTTCCCTCGTCCCTGCTGGCGTCCTGCGCACACAGGCCTCCTGCTGCAGCTGGACACTGGCTGCCTTGCCGCTGCCCATCCCTCCCCACACCCAGATTCAACATCTGCTTGAGGCCCAGCCCTGCCTGCCAGCTTTTAGGTGGAGAATGAGGCATTGGCCCTCAGCGGCCCTGCTGGGGACTCAGGGTCTGGACTCATCAGCCCGATCGGGACTTGCAGCAGGACCCATGGGGACCTTCCTCAAGACCACTGCCCAGCCCCTGGGCTGAAAGAAAGGAGACTGTGGCTCAGTTCCCTACCCCCTAATGGGGTGCTTTGGCAGCCCACATCTCCCCAACAAGGACCCCATAGGCCGGGTCCCTAAAGTGGCTTGGCTGCCCGCACACTTCTCTCCCCACTCCTCATGCCAGCCCTCTTGTACTGCGCCGGCTCCGTCTCTGGCTTCTGCAAGCCACCCTTAGCTCCTCGTTGCTTGTCAGCTCACCCCCCTCACTCTCTGTGTGCCCTCTGCGCACCTCAGTTTATAAGTAATTTTCTTCTTCTCTGTAGTCCCTTTAGAGGGAAACTAAGGCACAAAGCAATCCCGCTGTGTTGTGCCCAGCGAACCTAGACTGGAACCAGGTCTGGACCGGTTGCGACTCCTTCCCTGCCGTTCGTCCCCTGATGTTCCTCATGCTGGGTAGGAACAGGCTCAGAGCTGCCTCTTGGTGTTACTTCTAGAACAGCCCCGGGGCAGTGTTCTCCTGAGGCCTCTGTGTTCTCAGGCTCAGCCCCTGGGCAGGTGTCTCTCTGGCCACTTGGTCTTAAGCTGGGATCCTGAAGCTGGCAAGTTTGCGTTCGGGTCTTGCATCGATCATCCCCAGAATCTAGACTGGTCGCTCTGCTTTGACACTGAAGCTCAGTTTCCCCATCCATAAAATGGGGACAACATTTCAGGTGCGCTTCCCAGAGGAAGAGAGGTTGGCTCGAAAGAAATGGACCGGCGTCCAGTGTGGGGGGCCTTTGGGCTGCCTCCAGCTTCCTTCAGGGATGATGGACGGACCCCAGCTTTCATCCTTGGAATGGGAGTTGGAACCCTTTCTTTCTCCGTCCTCTCCTCCGTCCTCATTTACAACCCTTGGGAGTGATGAACTCCTGTGTGATGGGGTGGGGAGTGGGGCCCCTCCTGTAGTTGTAGGCCTGCTTGCCCAGCCCAAGGCCCTGGAAGGCAGAAGCTGGTGCAGCCCCAACCTCCTCTTTCTCTTTCTCCTGGCCTTTCATTAACAGCTGGGAATCTTGAAGTTGGCGGGGGCCTGAGAGAAGATGAGCTAATGCAAGGCCCAGGGTCACCCAGCCCGGGAATGTAGGCCGAGTGGGCCTGGAACCAGACCCTCTAACTCTGTTGGTGCCCATTCCCCTGGCCTTCCCCTTCCCTGGCCTGGCTCAGGTCCTGCCCATGCCCACCTGTCACACCTTGGCCGTGGCCAGACGTAAGACTGGGGCGTGCAGTGACGTGAGGTATTGCTAGAAGCAGGGCCAGAGTAAGGCCTGGGAGCTTGGGTTGGGGGTGGGGGGGCATCTGTCCAGGACTGTGCATTTGTGTATGTTGGATTTGTTCACTAGATGGGGCACTTCCTCTGGGGCAGGAAGCTTTGATTTCCTGTGGTGGGGGCGTTGGTAGGATTAGGAGTGGGGGGCTCAGCTCTGGGCCATCCCTGATGTTGTTGAGAACCGTAGAGGGGCACTTTCTGTCTAAGGCTGCTTCCCCCAGCCCAGGGGAGGCAGGAAGGAGAGCAATGGTGAGGAGGCCCAAGCTGAGGCCAGAGGAGGAGGCCATGAGGGCCGTGAGATGGTGTGTGTGTGTGTGTGTGTGTGTGTGTGTGTGTGTTGGGGGGGGGTAGCGGTGGGCAACACAGCAGGAAGCCTGGTCAGCAGGTGACCCTGCCGGCTATTGTGTTTCCCTGTGATATTTCCCCCCTGTTTCTGTGGTAACCTTCCCCGGGGACCCGGGCCTTTGGGCTGCAGGAAGGTGCCCCCAGACAGCCCTTTCCTTAGAAGCCTGAGTATTAGGAGGAGTCCCTAGATCGAGCCACCTCCCTAGCCCTTCTGGCTCCCGAGGACCAGGGCCTGGGAATCTGGGCGAGTGGTTTGAGTGAGCACCAATGGGGGTGCCTGGGCGTAGGCCCCTTTGCATCTCCTGGGTTGGGGGGAGCGGAAGAAGAGGAGGGGCTGCTGGATTTTGGGGAGGACTCTGTACCTCCCCTCATTCCATCTCTCCGCTGTGCTCCTCCAGCAGCCCTCCTTCTACCAGGGGGAGGCAGACAGCCTGCTGCCTGGGGCAAGGGGTAGGAGTGGGGGTGGCAGAGGCGGGAGGGATGTTTTCATCAGCAGAGCATAGCTCCTTTGGTCCTGGACCAGTTCCCAGAGGCAAAATAAATTCAGGAGAGCGTCTGTTTAGTGTGGGTCAGCATGTGCTGGGTGTGTGCGCGCACCGGGTTTGTGGTGGGGGGTCTGTCTGTGTGCCCCCGGGCAGTTCCAGGTGATCCGTGTGGTGGCTCCGTACTGGGTGTTTGGGGAGTGGGCACACGTGTAGTGCAGATGTATGCCAGCCGTGTGGTTGTGCACCTTTGCAGTTTATTGCTCTGTGTGGGATACGTGGACCTGTTTTGGGGGAATGTCTACCTGGGTAAGCGTGGCTTTTTAATAGAAGTCCAGCTGTTTGCTGAAAAGCACGATCTCATCCGCGGTCCTCAAGCGCCAGTTCTTGAACCATTTGCTTCAGTCACCTGGGAGTGTGTGAAAAACAAAGAGCCTTAGGCCCCATTCCAGACCAACCTAGAATCTGCAGGGTTGGGGCCTAGGAATCTGGATTATAGCACGTGCTTCGGGTGATTCTGGCGCAGAGCTGCGTTTGAGGACCCAACGGGGGACCGTCCTTGTCGTTTTTTTTTTCTTTCTGAGAAGACTGAGACCCATAAGGCTTTGTGGTTTGTCCAAGGACACGGGGCCATAAAGAGGAAGATCTGGGACGAAACTCAAGTCTTCCAAGACCGGTCCAGGACTTACCCACGCATCCGCTCTGGGTGCACACGTGCACAGGTCCACACTCGGCATGATGCAGTGGGCCAGATGGGGATGGTTGGTTACTGACTGGGCCTTGACCTTTCCTCGGGGGGTGCCAGCCTTCCTGACCTTGCTCTTCCTGTTACATCCTGCTTTCTCCTCCCTGAGGAAATCCTGGAACTGTCGAGCATCTACTGCAAAGGTGCTGTTGGCAGCCAGGCGGCCCCATCTACCGAGCCCATCATTCAGCTATTTTTTTATCCAGTGGAGGCTTCCTGGCCCTGCTGGGTGCCAGGTACCGGGCACAGATATGCACTGAACACAAAGGCAGAACGTCTGACCTCAGGGAACTTCCACTTGAGGCCAGGAAAGAAATGAGTGTATGTATCTAGTTATACATTGTGATAAGCCCTAAAGAGGAAATGAACTGGGTGCAGCAATAGAGGATAGCAAGGTGGGACACCCTGAGGTAGGGTGGCCAGGAGAGGCCTGCTTGAGAGGGTGACACTGATGCCTTCTGTCACCTGTCCAGACCAAAAGCGAGCCCTCAGAGCCTCTGAGTGTGCCTGGGAGCTGCCTGGATCCAGGTAGGGGAACTGGGTGGAGCACTGGCCGAGGACAAGGCCTGTTTCCTGCCCTGGCAGGCAGCAGGGTCTCTGCTCCCCAAGTAGCCCCCAGAGTTTGGCCGAGGGGGAGAAGAGGAGGGGCAGCTGGACAGGGCTGAAATCCAGGCTGCTCCATTGCTCCGAGTAGCAGGGGCCTTTTCCTTCCAGCCTGGGTGAGTCCAGGGCCTTCCGCAGGCACCAGACACATGTTAGGGAGTGGGGAAAGGCCGGGCCTCACCCCAGGAGCTCTCAAGCACCACCCCATTCCTGACGCTCCAGCCTCACCTTCCTCCCACCTCATCCCCTTCCTCCCCATCTCCCCACCTGGGAACTCCCGTGCCAAGTCCCTCCTCTCTGGGTCTAGCCTGGCTGCCTCGGTAGCCACTGAGATTTATTTGCCTGGCTCTGGAATCACTGTGGAGAGGGTTGAGACTTAGAGAGGACCTGGCCCTGGAAGAGACAACAGACCAGAGAGATCCAGGGCAGGAGCCAGAGAAGACACAGCAGAGGAGAGGGCCGTGGCTGGCCGGATCAGGGGTCCGGACAGGAGAGAAGGCGTGAAGGAGTCCCTTGACCGGGTGTCCCCAGAGCCTCTCCTGGGCCCTTGGAATCTGCTCCCCAAAGTGGGTGAGACTCTCTCAGCCCAGGGCACAGACATCAGCTAGCTCCCCTGAAGTCCTACCCCTTCCCCCTCTCACAGGCTAACATGGGGGCAAGAAGCCCTCAGACCCTCTCATCTGCAACCTCTTCCTGCCACAAAGGGAGAGGGTTTTACCTGGGGGGCTGAGAGCTGAGGCTGCAGGGAGCTGGAAGCTGTTCCTTAGAGACCTGAGCCCTTAGAGACCTGAGCAGCAGAGGAGCCCCCAGGTAAGAGGAGAGCCCTCTGCCCAACCCCTTCCCACCCCACTGCCTCAGCTGGCACTCTACCCTGGGCCTCCTTTAGACTGCTCAGTGCCCAAGCCCCCTGGCCTCGCTGCCTCCCAGGCCTTCACTCCCAAGCTTAACCTCCAGAACCTCCACAGCAGGATGGGGAGGGGACTTTTAGTAAGGAGGGCACAGGGCTAAACTCACCATCCCCACCATGCTCCTCCCCACTTCCTTTTTTCCCCCATGTTGCCTGCAGGGATTGGAAACCCTGGTAGCCCGAGCCCTCGGGCCTTCAGGGAGAGCCTCTGCCCTGGGAAGCACGAGGGGTCCCCCATTCCTGCTCGGGAGTGCAGCTCAGCTCCTGCACAGCCCATTCCCAGGAGCCCACCTGGGGCTTCTGCCCTCACTCCCAGGAAGTCTCATTCCTGCCTCCCCCAGCTCCCAGGAAGGCTGGGAAAGGCGGGGCGGCTGGGAGAGCCACAGGTTCGGAAAGAGTCCGGGGTGGGGGAATTCGGCAACTGGGCTGTAACCGTCTTGTTTTGCTTGCCCCACAAACCTGCCCGGGCATCCGCTGCACCCGCCGGGGCGTTCAGGTTAGAGAACTGCTCTCAGAATGACGGGCTGGTGGCACCCGGTTGGGGCAGGGGGTGGGGGTGGGGTGAAGGGGGGAGCCCCAGGCCAGGGGGAGCTGGAGGGTTAAAAATAGCAGCAGCCCGGTTTCGGTTAGCAAATGTGGAGGCGGGGAGCTGGAGGCGGGGCGGGAGGCAGGCAATGTTTGCCCGCAGCAGCAGGGCTGTGTTTCCCCTGGGTCCCAGGAGTGAGTCACGGTGGAGACGCCCGAGGAGGTGCTGGCACAGCACCCCCACCCCCACCCCCACCGGGGCGAGGGGCTGAGCGCAGGCCTCATCTCCCTGGTTCTAGAGGACCTGCGTCTCCCTTCCCGGCCTGCAGAACCATCTTCAGAGATGGGCCAGGCGGATTGTAGGATCTAGGGGAAGACATGAACCCCTCCTGAGACCAAAGACGCGGCTTGGTTCCCAATGGGCTTGGTTCCCAATGGCCGGGGACCCTTGTGCCAAGCTGCACAGGGCCCTGAGTCTTCAAGTGGGAGTTTCCTCCGATGCGATGCGTATGCAAACGCATGGTAGGCTCCGAGGCCCCCTACAGATGTGAATTACTGCCCTTGGATCCTTCTGTGCCCGTTGCAAGGCCTGGCACCGGAGCCTTCCAGTAAGGACACAGAGGGAGGAATGGGATGCCCCTTCTAGCTTCTGCTAGTCCCTCGTTCTCCTGCAGACAACCTTGGGCACGTGGCTGGCTGTGTTTGCCTCAGTTTCTCCATCTCTGTATGGTGAAGATAATAATAGTTTCAACCTCATGGAGTTGCTGTCAAGATTAAAGTACATAATGTCGGAGTCATGCCCGGTATGAAGCCAGTGCACACAGAGTATTCATCATTATTGATGTTATTGTTCATATTTTTTGAAGGTCAGGGATAGGGAATGTTAAAGACACGAAGAACAGAAACTGGGCCCAGCCCCAGTTCACAGAAGAAAACCAGGCCAAAATCACTGTTCCAGATTCCTCCACCCATGAGGGCCTGGAATAGTGGGAGTCCGTAGCCAGAAGTCACAGGGTGGACCCCTTCTCTCTTTCACTGCACCGCCCCCCCCCCCCCCCCCCCCCGCCCCGGCTCCTCCAGCGAGGCAGGATGCAGGAGGACCCAAGGGCCTCCGGGCCAGCTGGCACTGGGGAGGGTCTGGGATGGGACCGCCCTGATGGCCCTATGTCGAATACCTTGCCAGCATCTGCTGGAGTGACCTTTATTTTCGCCCCTCCCTGGCAGCTCTTAAGAGGAGCATGAAGCAGAGGAGGGATGGGAAGTTCAGTGATGTCAGCAGTGAGTATTCCCAGCACTGTGGCCCTGGAAGAGGCAGGAGGCATTTCTTTCAGGAAATGATCATTATTCAGCCTACAGGCATTCATTAAGTAAGACCTGACATGGTGCCCGGCCCTGAGCTAGCCCCTCTGTGTGGTTCAGGAGAGGCAGGGGACACTAGATTGTAAATAATACAGAACCTCAAACGCAGGGAGGGCCGGAGCATATAATGCATGGAGTCCAGGAAAGCCTGTTGTCCTAGCTCCCATGGGAACCAGAAGTTGAGCCTTGACTTCACTACCCATTGTGACATCTTTATCTGTGTGTGTGTGTGTGTGTGTGTGTATACATATATATTCAGTTTTCCTTTTAAGATTTTATTTATTTATTCATGAGAGACACACAGAGAGAGACAGCGACATAGGCAGAGGGAGAAGCGGGCTCACAGGAAGCCTGTTGTGGAACTTGATCCTGGACCCCGGGATAACGCCCTGAGCTGAAGGCAGACACTCAACCGCTGAGCCACCCAGGCGTCCCTATATTTTGTTTATTATTATTATTATTATTATTATAGATGTAGGTCTTGTGCATTGTAGATGATTGGACTACACAGACAAGCGAAAATTTAAAAACTGAGAAACATTCCAGCCCCAGCGGTCAGAGACCACTGCCACAATACCTCTTCACACCTCCCTGTTCCCTGGCCTGCCCTTATATGTCATATTTCCTACAAAAATGCGATGACACTGCACATGCTGCCTTTTCAGTGATCTCCACCTCCCACGATCGTACATTTTCATCTCATCCAATTCCCAGTTGGCCAGAAATTGTCCTTCCCAGCTGGTTTGTCCAGATCAGTACCCAGGACCACGCATCTGTTTACTGAGTTCCCTGAAGGCTGTATAAGCACCCTGGCTGGATTTTGTGGTCTGGAAAAACTCTGGCCCACCGAGTCCCAAGGGCAGCCGCAGAACCCTGGCTGCAGAAGGGAATCGTGTCGCCGGGGAAATCGCCCTGATAGTAGACCTCTGCCATCTTCCAAAAAGGAATAGGCCAAACAAGGGGGATACCCAGGCGCAACTGGGATGGGGATCTCTGGGCACTTACTGTCATTAATATTAATGTGGCATCCTGTGAGTGCCAGCATTCATAGCTTATTGCTATTCAGGGACTCCTCTATCTGCGACGCCCCCAGGCCCTGGAGCAGGCCCCGGCCTCTGTGATGGCCTCTGCCTTCCCCTGCCCCAGGTCCAAGGGCACTGATGGCCTTTGGCTGTGTTCCCAGTCCCCAGGAGTCCGTCCTAAAGGAGGGTGCTCTGTTCTGCACCGGTGGGGGCCTCCATCTCTCCACCTGCTCCGGGCCTGCCTGTGTGTCTGAGGCCTGGAAGGAGGGGGGAGGTGGAGAGAGAGAGAGAGGGAGGGAGAGCAAGCTTCTTCTCCCGAGGGAATTCACTCCCAAGTAGCCGCTCCACGGGTGACTTGCTCTGGTTATGCAACCTGCGTTTTCTACAGTGCTTGACAGCTTCCAGAGTGCTTTCACGCAGCGTTTGATCCTCCATGGCAGCCCTGGGAGGTTGGCTTGTTCGGTTCCGTCCTGCTGGAGGCCGCTTGCTTACAGGAAACAATAAAACGGTAACATGTACATTTAACAAAACAGGGAAAACATAAGATGCAAAAGGAAGTGAAGACGGGTTTGGGAGTGCCTCCTGGAGACAAAAGGCATCTGAAGGGCCCAGGCAGAGATGACTATCTCGGTTTTTATTTTTGTTGCAGGCGCTGTTTTCTGGGTGGAAGAGTAGCACACTGTGGGAGTCCCGCCGGGGCCTTCGGATGCCCCGATCCGCTGTGGCCCCTGGCCCCCCGCTGGCCTCACTCCCCACCTGGGGAGGTGGGTGCACTTGTGCACCCGCAGCCCCAGGATTAGGAGCTTAGGTTCTGGAGCCCCAGAAGCCCACCCACAGAGCTGTGCAGCCTCTGCAATTTCCTTAAAAATGCTGCACCTCAGTTTCCCCTTTGTGAGAGGAGGCTACTAACGGTACCTTCCACTTCCAGACGGGGGTTTTAGTGAGGACCAACCGGGACACAGTGCAGGTCAGGTGTCACCCAGCGGTAACCGGCGCGCAGTGGGCATTCAGGACGTGGCTATGGATCGTTGCTAATCTCATTCATTAGCAATTAGAATAAGATAATAATAAGGATCATTATTAATCTCATGATTTCGGGGCCCCCCGGGCAGCCTCTGGCGCGGACTGAGGGGCCTCCTGGGTGGCACTGGAGGGAGCAGCCAAGGAAGGCCTGACTCCTGGCTCCCGGGAAGGTGGCAGAGGCGGAGCCGGTGGGCGCAGGGGACAAGATGTGGCCCGGCCGAGGAGGGGCCCCCCCAAGCTGAGGGAAGGAACAGGAGAGCTTGGAGGGGAGAAGGAGCGGCCCTGAGAGCAGCCCCGGGGCGGGGACCGTGCTTCCTGTTGGGGCAAGCGCTGGCCCTTGAGAAAGACTGTCTGGGGCTGGCGGCTCAGAGGGAGCAGCTGGTCTAAGCGGGCAGCGGGGCCTGGGGGAGGGCAGGGCCGAGGCCCAGGAGCCTCCCCCCTCTCCCCACCTTGCAGATGGGGCCCCCACCTTGGCTGCTCAGGTCGTCTTGCTTGTGATCGGAGAGATGGTGGTTAGGTATCAGGGCGAACTTCCTATCTCCGGGGTTGGAGCCCCGGGCGCAGGGCAGTGAGGGTAAGTGGGAACCGGGCTCCGAGGGCTCCGAGGGCTCCGAGGGCTCCGAGGGCTCCGAGGGCTCCGAGGGCTCCGAGGGCTCCGAGGGCTCCGGCTCCGGGTCGGGGTCGGGCCGCGCCGCGGGGGCGGGGGCGGGGGCGCGAGCTCAGGGCTTCCCGGTGCTCGCCTGGGCCCGGGGGGGAGGGGGGGGCGCCCGGGGACCGGCCGGCGGGGGACTGGCCAGGGGCCCGGAGCCAGGAAGGGCTCTTTTCCCACCCCCGGGAGCCCGGGCGCCGCTGCCATGGTTACGGCTGCTTCCTGTTTGATTCATCTCGCCCCGCAGGAGGGGAGCCGCCTCCCGCCGGCCGCTGCGTGGGGCTGTTTACAACAGCCGCGTGTGGGATTCCCAGAAAGAGACTCCAAACCGGACATCCTGCGGCTGCAAAATACCCAGGTGTCAGGAGCTAAAAATAGGCGGCCCAGGGCCCAGGGCCCCAGGCCAGGGGAAAGGGGCACGCGCGGCCGGGCGGGGGGGGGGGAGCCGGGGGGGGGGCGGCGGTGGCCTCCCCTCCAGGCCCCCCCAGGACCGGCTGGTGGCCTCCCCTCCAGGCCCCCCCAGGGCTCCAGGGCCCAGGCTCCCCCCCAGGACCGGCTGGTGGCCTCCCCTCCAGGCCCCCCCAGGGCTCCAGGGCCCAGGCTCCCCCCCAGGACCGGCTGGTGGCCTCCCCTCCAGGCCCCCCCAGGGCTCCAGGGCCCGGGCTCCCTACCCCAGGACCGGCTGGTGGCCTCCCCTCCAGGCCCCCCCAGGGCTCCAGGGCCTGGGCTCCCCACCCCCAGGGCTGGCTGGTGGCCTCCCATCCAGCACCCCCCCACCCCGGGCTCCAGGGCTCCAGGGCCCGGGCTCCCCTTGGAGGAACTGACTAGGGTCTTCCTTCCAGGCCCACCCCACCCAGGGCTCCAGGGCTCCAGGGCCCCAGGCTCCCCCACCCCAGGGGACTGACCAGGGCCTCCCATCCAGGCACCCCCCTCAGGGTTCCAGGGCTCCAGGGCCCAGGCTCTTCCCCAAGAAGTGACCTGTGGCCTCCCCCCGCAGCTACCTCCCCAGGGCTCCAGGGCCCAGGGTCCCCCCCGCCCCAGTGCTGGCTGGTGGCCTCCCATCCAGCCCCCCCCCCCCCAGGGCTCCAGGGCTCCAAGGCCCGGGCTACCCCCAGAGGAACTGACCCAGGCCTCCGTCTGGGCGGGTGGCCCACCCACCTGTGAGCCAAGCCTGTGCCCCAGGGGTAGCTGGGCCCTCGGTCTACAGCAGCCAGGCCAGCTCCGGGATGCCAATGAGAGTCTCAGGAGCTTCTAGAGAGAGGGTGCAGCAGGCAGTGGAGAGCCCGGGAAAGTGAAGCGGGTGCTCTTCCAGGACCCCGACCTGTCACCGGCCCCTTGTTCCCACATGCAGTCCGAAATCATTGCTTGGAATCTTCCAAGTCAGCAGTTGCTCCACATAAGTGACTCTTCAGGGTTGGCCGCATGAGGACCCTGAGATGAAAACAGGCAGCTTTTGCTCTCGAACCTCCAGCAGGCCAGGCCCGGGGTCAGCTGCCCGTACTGGTCTCTGTGGGGCCGGGTGGCTTTTCCATCTTTCCCTGTGCCCCGGGCCTTGTGCTTGCTCCCCACCTGTTGGCCTGTGAAGTGCCCGGGAGGGACAGTGGGGGGCAGTGGTCGAGAATATGGATTCTGGAGCCCGGGGCCTGGCCCAAGCCCCAGCTGAGCCACTTCCACCTTTTGTGACTTCAGACAGGTTACTTAGTACTACTGGGCCTCAGTCTACTGATCTCTATATTAGGGATTTATTTATTTATTTATTTTTTTTTTTTTCTATATTAGGGATTTAAAGAAAAAATCTCCTAACTACCTCCTGTCCCAAGGGTTAGATGATTTAGCAAATGTAAGGCACTCAGAACACCTGACCCACAGGAGTGTTTACAAAAGTTCAGATGGAAGAGAGAGGGAGGGGAGTGCCCTCAGGAGAGGAGAGGCCAGGCCTAAGAGATGGGGCAAGGAATGCCTCGGGCAGAAGATGGACTGAAGAGGAGAGGGTGGGGTGGGGGGGACCAGATGCTGAAATGCTTTTGCCAGAAGGGAGGTCACCGCCAAGTTCTGGGACAAGTGGTATTAATCATGACTCCTGAGGGACCCCCTACCACCTACCTACCGTGTGCTGGGCGCTTCACACAGTGTTGCTAATCTCAGATGACCCCTTCCAAGTGCTTAGTCTTCTTGCCAGCCGGGCAGCCGAGGCTTGACCGGGTTACACTTGAGTCCCTGGCTCTCCCTGCCGGTCACTGGGGGATTCAGAGTTTGAACCCACATCCATCTGACCTCAAAGCCTCTGTGCCGTGGAGCCTTGATTCCATTACTTTGTGTGGCAGGAGTTTCTAGCCAGCTTGCAGCCAGCCCCCTGGGTTCTAGGTAAATCTGAGCAACAAGCAGCTTAATGCCAAGATAATGAGCAATCGAATTAATAATGAGCAAGAGAATTTCTGGAAGGTGAGGGAGAGATAAGAAACCATTATGAAAAAAGGGCTGATTCTAGGGAGGTTCCTGGGAGTTGGATGATTGAGAAAGTTTTTGTTTTAACACTTTTTGAGACTCTGAACCTTTTGCAGTATCTGCAAGTAGTCTATTTTTTTAATTTTTTTAAAAAGATTTTATTTATTTATTCATGATAGACACAGAGAGAGAGAGGCAGATGGAGAAGCAGGCTCCATGCAGGAGCCTGATGCAGGACTCGATCCCGGGTCTCCAGCATCACGCCCTGGGCCAAAGGCAGGCACTAAACTGCTGAGCCACCCAGGGAGCCCCCAATTTTTTAATTTTTAAAAAATTGTGGACTGTATGTGAAACTCCTTGAAAGTGAGAACCGATTTCATTCCTATGTCCGTCTCCTCGGGCCCTGGAGCAGGGACCTCACATGCAAGTACTGGGTGCCTGCCCTCGGGGTGGCCTTCTTGGGTTTCCCAGCCCTGCTCTGGCCTGGCTATACCGCTCACCTGCTGGGCCACTGTGCCCTAGCTCTTGCCTCCTCCTTGAAGTGAGAGTGTTGGCCCGAATAAGCTCTAAAGCCCCCTCATCAGCTCCTTATGTTCTCAGATTCTGTGACGGGAATGCCTTCCTTCGAGAAGAGCCTCTCCTTCATGCTCGGCGCTCACTCTGTGTCAGAAGGGCCTGGCAACCGTGATGTTCTTTCCCGTGTTTATTTATTCTTGGATCTTCCTGAAGCCGTTTCACCCCCAGCTTTCATCTTCTCTGCCAGCCCCCATGCAGAGTCAAGCTTTGTCCTGCTTGTGTCAGGGAAACAGAACCAGAGCCACGATGTGGGGGTGTGGAGGGAGCCAGCCCTGAACCCGGGCCCTGGCCTCCTGCCGCTGCCCGCTTTCCCCTTGCCCGCCAGGGCCCAGGCCTTCCTGCTACTCTGCCTCAGTGAATCAGGAGATCAGAAAGGTGGGGACAGCCTCAAAAAAGGCATCAGAGGCCTCGGCAGGGGGCTTCTGGGTGGCAGTGCTCCCAGGGAAGCCCTCCTCGTGACAGACGGCCTGAAACACCTGGGTGAGCAGGTGAGCGGGCTGGGCTCACCTTTCCAGCCCCCTTGCGTGTGCCTTGGGGTGAAGTGACATCTGTGGGGTAGGGGAGGCCCAGGCCCACAAAGTAAGAGTGGGAGACCAGCTTGCATAGGTGTTCAGGGGGCCCTTCCGGCTGCCCTGGGGGTTTCTGAGAGCGGGGGTGGACCCACTGGGGCAGTATTTCTGGGGCTCTTTGGTTCTGTGCGAGGTCAGGTGTGCCAGTTTGGGAATATAACTCGGTAGGCCCAGGTGCCTCGGTGCCAAGTAAACAGCCTCTTCAGTCCAACTACAGTGGCTTCCAAAGGTAGAAATAGGGGGCAGCCAAGGAATCCAGAAAGGAGAGCTCTCCACCTTGGCTGGGAGCCATGCAGAGAAGGGTCTAGGCCTAGGTAGTGTTTAGTCCCATGAGTCCATTCACTCCTGATTTTGTCTCTCTGGCCCCAGAGTAGTGGTTAACAGCACCCTGAGAGGGGACAATGAGAAGTGTCTCCCAGATAAATCATTGCTAAGCCTGCACCTGCAGGGTGTTCACCCTGTGGGCTTAGTTCACCCATTAGCTGGGGTCCCTGAGATACGTTTCCTTTCTCTGGGACACAGGAGGTTTTATTTTTGTTGCTTTGGGCTCTTCGGAACTCAAAGGCCGTCAGCACAGAGCCAGGGAGTTGGGGGAGAAGCAGAACTTTTTCCAGGAATTGCTTTTGGAAGCAGCCCCTGTTGGCAACACGCGCACACACATGCGTGCGTGCTCCCAGCTTTTCTGAACACAGTTTCTATCATAGATCATCATCATAAAACAGCCCTTTGGGCTCAGTAATAAACACTCCAGAGTTCAGGGCCATTAGTTTTTCTCCTATCCAGAGAGTGCATGGTGTCCTGAATCCACGGTTACCAGGGGAGCAGGGCTTGGCTCTGCTCCCCAGCGTGGTTGCTGCTGACCAGCCTCAGGCAGGGACCGAGGGCATATAGGACAGAACTCCCAATGGGGGGGGTGGCTGGAGGCGCCAACTCTGGGCCCGACACAGCCCATGGGAGCATAGTTCAGACACCTCTCCTGGGGGACCAGGTCCTGCCGAAGAAAGAGGAGGTCCCACGAGAGTGGGGGTTCCCACGTCCCCGGGGAGACGATGCTGCCTCCCCCAACCAGTGTTCCTTGGGGCTCACAAACCTTGAGAAATCTTCATGCCACGTCCTAGGCAGGGGACCCAGCTGGGTGTGGGGGGGGGAGGTCCGTGACACCTGAGTCACTCATTCCTAGTAGAGCCTGGCATGTGTGCAGCAAGGTGTTAGGAGCAGACGGGCACGGCTGGCAAGTGACCCCACGGAGAGCATCGTTAGTGGGGCGTTGAGGTGGTGGACACAGTGGGTGCTGTGGGAGGGCGCAGTAGGGAGGTCGGGGTGAGCTTCCGGAGGAAGCCAGGGGGCTGGTGCGCGCAGAGTTTGGATAGGTGGAGCCGTCCTTCCCCACCAAACGTCAGCATCTGGAGCTTGGGCACTGGTGTTTGAGGGCAGCCAGGGGGAGGCTCTCTGTGCCTAGAGCTGCCCCCTCCCCCAGCGGTGCCTGCCTGCAGGGAGTTCTCCTTTCTTCAGCTTCTGGAAGAGGAACTGTGGCTGCCCCTAAACACAGACCCAGAAGAGCAGCACCTGCCACTTGCTATTCAGACAGTATCCCTTCTGCCCCAGCGCTGGCTGGAGGAGGTCTTCTGTGTGTCCACCAAGTGCCACTTCCAGGTGACCTTCCAGCCTCCTGGACTCCTGTCCCCTCGGCCCTGAGCTGGGGCAGCAGAAGGGAAAGGTGTCCGTCTTGGACAGGGGACCTCAGATCTCGTCTCTGTCCTTCCTACTCCAGTGAGCCGCTGGGCAACCTCGTGCCTCCCCCGCTGGCCGGCTTGCGACCTACCATGGGGTTTCATGGGTTCTGAATGGGAAGAGGGGGGCGGGTTCTGGTCTCGGCCTATGAGCTTGGGAGAGGTGACCATTTCCAAAAGGAAAGACTTCTATTTCAGATGATCCCCCCACCCCTCAAAAAAAGGCTGAGAGGTTCGTTCTTTCTTTCTTTCTTTCTTTCTTTCTTTCTTTCTTTCTTTCTCTCTCTCTCTCTCTCTCTCTTTCTTTCTTTCTTTCTTTCTTTCTTCTTTTTTTAAGTTTTTATTTATTTATTCATGAGAGAGACAGAGACACAGGCAGAGGGAGAAGGAGGTTTCCTATGGGGAACCTGATGTGGGACTTGATCCCAGGACCCTGGGATCATGACCTGAGCCAAAGGCAGACGCTCAACCACTGAGCCACCCAGGTGCCCCGAGAGGTTCTTATCTATGGGAGCAAGAGGCTGCAGGACACGGGACAGGGCAGCAGGAGGAAAGGGATTCCTTGGCTGTCTTCCAGACCTGCTACTTCACAGCTCCCACTGTTTCTGGCTTGACCTTCAGGCCATGATCCAGTCCCTCCCCAACTGTGGAAGGCTCCCCATTCCCACCTGCTCCTATCTGCTCCCACCTGGGAAGCCTCTGAGCAGCCCCCGGCTACCCTTCCCTGGGCCTGCCTGCTTCTCCCCATCCTCCTCCTGGTAGCCTCACCAGCCGCACTCTCCCACCTCTGGCCACCCCTCCTCTTGCCCTTTGGGGTATGAGAGCCCGGGCCCTAGAAGGATGGTATCTGAGCACATCTATGAGGGCTGAAGGCACTGTTGGGTGGACTGGGCTGCAGCAAGGCGAGATGCCTGAGTCACTGCGTGAGCTGGATAAAGAAGAGAGGGCTGGCAGGTGCTTTCATAGGGCATGGGAATTTGAGGAAAAGAATGGGGCGCAGTCCTCGCTTTTTGATTAGTTTCTGATGTGGGTGCTGGGTTTGGGGTGCTGAGGCTGGAGTGGGGCCTCTTGCTGGGGCAGGAAGCCCATCTGGCCCGGCCCTCTCACCCCTTCCCCACCCCTTCCCTGCAGCCCCTTCATGCCCTCTCTCTTCTCTCTACAGATGGGACCCAGGTGAGCCCGGGTGCCCACTGCCCCAGGTCCCCTGGCACAGGTAAGAGGCGGGCCTGAGGGAGCCCATGGTGGGGAGTGCCACATGAGGCTGCAGAGGACATGGGAAGGGCAAGGAGCTGAGGGGCGAGAGAAGCAGGGTAGCCAGCTGATGGGTCCGAGGGTTGGGAGGTCGGGGTTCCATGCAGGGGGTGTGGTGAGGAGTGGGGTAAGAGGGGGCACCTCTGGGTCTTGGCTGGTCCCACTGCTGGGGAGCACAACAGGAAAAGGAAAGGCAGGATGCTCTTCTTGTCCTTGCTGGCTGCAGTGAAACAGGAAGGCAAGTAGGAAGCTGAAGTTTACACTCAGACCCCCGCCTCGCATCAGGCTCTGGGCGAGGCGCCTGCTTCTTGTCTGTTGGCTGCAGTCCTCAGCCGGGCCCTGCAAAGTGGGCACCGCAGCCCTCGCAGGTGGAAATGCCCCCTGCTGCCCAGGTGGGAGGGGAAGGACCCCTCCCCCTCGTTCTCTCCGTGCCCCTCGCCTCCTCTGCTGATGGGCTGCGCTGGGACTTCGGCTGCAGCCTGGTTCAGGACGTGCCGGCGGGGCTGGGGCTGGAGTGGCTCACGGCTGCCCCTCTTTAACCCCTGCCGGTGTCCACGGAGGGCCTGCTGGCTGCCTGGCGCCTAACGGTTAGGTATGGCAGGGAGAAGCGAAGGCCTGCACCCTCTTTGCGTCACTCCTGGTTGTCCAAAAGCTTATAGGAAGGTTGGGGAGATAGGACACACCAATAAAAAGGGTAACCGGAGTAGAACCCAGAATGTAACCAGTGCCAAGGGAGGGCACAACAGAAATATTAAATTCACACCTGTTGTCGTCATGTAGTCCTCCTACACGTGTAATAACCAAAAAAAAAAAAAAAGAAAGAAAAAAGAAAAGAAAAGAAATTGGAAAAAGAAACACTGATGAACCTCCTCTCTGTGCCAGGACACCTTCCTGGGCATTTTAGAGGGGGACGGATACAGCGACTGATTCATTGATTCAACCAGTATTTACTCAGTTCTTGTCACGTGCCAGGTACTGTTCTAGGTGCTGGGATAGTGAGAAATGTACAAACCAAGTTCCTGCCCTTGGAGCTGAACTGCGGTACCTGCCCATGCTGGGCTTACAGGGCACCGACCTGCCAGCGGGATTGGAATCCAGAGGCAGGAGGGACGCGGGGCCGTGGGCCGAGTGCAGGGAAGAGGGAAGATTGGTAGGAAGGGTAGGATATAGAAAAGTAGAATCCGAGTGCCCAGGACGGTCCCGCTGGCGGGGGGTGGGGGTGGGGGTGGGGAGTGGGTCATGGAGTAAAAGCTCACAGGTAAGTAAAAGGTATGTGGGCTTGTGACGGGATAGGAGCTGGTGGCAGAGACGAAGGGCTGTCTTCAGATGTAGGAGACAAAGAGAAGCTGGCTTAGCACCAGGGAGGGGAGACCCCCAAATGCTAAATGATCCCAAGCTGTGTTCTCTGGGGTGCCAGCGGGGCTCCTCCCAAATTCTTGGCAGCCTTGTGCTCTGGAGGCCGTGGCGCCCCGTGCTCAGAGGGAGGGATGAGGCCTCTCACTCTGTGTCAGGCTAAAGCAGCTAGCACCGTGTGCTGTGGCCTGCTTTGGGGTCTCTGAAGTCCCTCTTACATCGTCAGGAGAGTTACCCCAGGAAGCCAGGACACCTAAGACCCTTAGGTGGGAGATCTAAGATCCTTCCTGGCAGGAGTGTGTTAAGGGAGTGTGTTATCAGAGGTCTGGATTCAAGTGGAATGAGAATCCGGGTTCCCCGGGTGGATGCACGAACGAGGGGTGGGGACGTGGAAGCCGTGTGTCGCCTGCTGCAGGGCTCATCTGGGGGCACAGCCGTCCCCTCTGGCCTCTTGATATCTGGAGAGTCGTGTGGGTACCTCCCTGCGCGGCTCCTCTCTTGTCTCTATCTCACGATCAGAGAATGTTAGAACGGATGCCCCTTAGCAGCAGCCCACTGCAGACCCCTCTTCCTTTGTCCAGTGAGAACCCCCCATGAGGGGTGGTGACTTCCTGAACGTCCATGGGAAAATGGAGGCAGAGCACTGGCCTTGGCAGGACCAGAACCCATGCTCACTGTGCCTCTCGCCTGGCGGCTTTGGAGAGGTCCCTTCCGCTGAGCCTCAGTTTCCACATTTGGGGTAATGGAGTAGCGATAACCACCTCCCAGGGCCTATGGGGGTTTCAGGGTGAAAGGGCTTTGCAGACGTACCTGCACCTGTGCTTGCATTTAAGGTAACGGGGAGTAACGGTTGAATTGGGCCCGGAGACTGTTCTCTGGCTCCCCGGCTGGTGCTCCATCACGGTGCCTTCTGGCCGCCCTGAGCCTTGGGTGCAGAGGCAGCCTGTGGCTGCCCTGACGGGGGGTGCCTAGCGTTGTTGGATGAGCTGAAGGAGGCCTCTCCGGAAAGGTTTCCCCAGTTGGGTGCTCTGTCCTAGGGCACCTGCTTTCACCCCCACTGCTTCCCCTTCTCCACGATAATGGCCCTGCAGACACTCTACCTCCGAGCATCTCCAGCTGCTCCATCCAGCCTGCCCAGCTGGCTGTGTGGGCATAGAACCCGGTCTGGTGGCTAGTTATAAATAGCTCCTGCCCCCACGGCCTTGGGAAGGTACTCCTGGGTGTGGGTGCAGGACACTCGAGAAGAGGCGGCTGAGCTTGAGGGAACCCGGAGCAGGCCCCCAGGGCACAGGGGCAGTGAGCTGTGCAGGGCTGTGCAGGCTCAGGGTGGTGGGCCAGGGCTGGCTGTAGGTTTAAGGAACTGTCTCTCTTTTTAAAAAGTTTTTATTTATTTATTCATGAGAGACACAGACACAGGCAGAGACAGAAGCAGAGGGAGGAGCAGGCTCCGTGTGGGGAGCCTGATGCGGGGCTGGATGCAGGATCCCGGGATCACACCCTGAGCCCAAGGCAGACCCCCAACTGCTCAGCCACCCGGGTGTCCCAAGGAACTCTCTTCATCCTGTGGCCTAGGATTGAGTATGGGAGGGTGGCCACTGGGAGAGCCCCTGAGGCCCTCTGGGGTTGGAGGCTGAACAAAGGGGACTGCTTGCCGGGGGGATGGCTGTCTTTGAGCGTGGTTCATTAGGGGACGGCCTGGCCATATTCACTCCAGCGGAGAAGGGAAGGAGATGGCGGGGCCTAGAATGTTCCCCCATAGGGCTTGCAGCCCATCACCGTATCCTCCCAGCTCCCGCCCTGGAGAGGCAACACGTTTAGTGGAAAAGCAGTGCTCGGAGTCAGAAGGCGCCGTTCGGGCACTACCTCCGAACATGGTACATGACCACGTGGTTACATGACCTCCTTCCACCTGTAAAAGGGAACCAGACTCCCCTACCTCGTGCGTACAGGTGGCCCAGCGGGCCTCACCGTGCCCTCTCTGTGCACCCGTAGGCCTCCCCAGGCCCCGTGCAGACACGCCAGGCCCTCAGCCCCAGCCCATGGACCTGCGGGTGGGCCAGCGGCCCCCGGTGGAGCCCCCGCCCGAGCCCGCGTTGTTGGCCCTGCAGCATCCCCAGCGCCTGCACCACCACCTGTTCTTCGCAGGCCTGCAGCAGCGCTCAGCGGAGCCCATGAGGGTAAAGTCAGAGCTCCCCGCACACGAGGCGGCCTCGAGCTCAGCCCCCAGCCCCCCGCCCTCCCTCCAGCCTCCCGAGACCCTCAGCTCAGTCTCCAACTCCTTGCCCCTTCCCTGGGCGGCCGGCCCTGCCCACAGCTCCCCATGGACACGCCGGGGCCCCAGCTGCAGGTGGGGCGGCAGGACCAAGAGCTGCGGCAGCTTCTCAATAAAGACAAGAGCAAGCGAAGTAAGGATGGAGGCCTCCCGGGCCTGGTGTCCCCGGCCTGGCCGCGTGGGCGCGCGGGGGCGGGGGTGGGAGCCACGCAGGCCTGGGCCTCCCTGTGCTCGCTGGGCTCTGCTTGTGAATGGGGGGGGGGGGTCTGGAGGCTTCGAGGAAGGGGGTGGGGCCTCAGGCTTGGCTCTTGCCTGGAATTTCAGGGGTGGATGGGCAATGGGCAGACAGTGTGCCAGGGAGGCCGCCGTCCGCCCACCCCCAGCCCACTCAGGATTTTCTCCTCCGCCCTCCCGCCCGCCTCCCCCCATAGGTGCCGTAGCCAGCAGCGTGGTCAAGCAGAAGCTGGCAGAGGTGATTCTTAAGAAACAGCAGGCAGCCCTAGAGAGAACAGTCCATCCCAGTAGCCCCAGCATTCCCTACAGGTAACACTCTGCTGTCTTGTGTCCCTGCCATGCCCCCTCCTCCCGAAGTGTCAACCAGTGAGCCCTCATACTTGCTCCCTCTGCCTCCCAGCTGCCCGTCACCAGACCCTTACCCCTCACCTCTAACTGTAATGCTGCCCCAGGCCCTCTCCTCCCACCTGACACCTGCCTCCTTTTCTCCTGTGACTCTCTCCGCACCCCACCTGAAGCCCATCCTAGCTGCCCACCCTGCCACAGCCATACTACGCTTGCTTGCTGCTTCCTATATGAGTCCCTTGTCTCTCTTTCTTTTATTTTTTATTTTTTTAAAAGATTTTATTTATTTATTCATGAGAGACAGAGAGAGAGAGAGGCAGAGACACAGGCAGAGGGAGAAGCAGGCTCCATGCAGGGAGCCTGACGTGGGACTCGATCCCAGGTCTCCAGGATCGGGCCCTGGGGCTGAAGGCGGCGCTAAACCGCGGAGCCACCTGGGCTGCCCTCTCTCTTCCTTTTAAAAGATTTTATTTATTCATGAGAAACACACAGAGAAAGAGAGGCAGAGACACAGGCAGAGGGAGAAGCAGGCTCCCTGCAGGGAGCCTGATGCGGGACTCGATCCCGGGACCCTGGGATCACAGCCTGAGCCAAAGGCAGACTGGACCCCTGGGCCACCCAGGTGTCCTATCCCTTCTCTCTTTATGACTTCCCCTGAGCACAAAAGTATCCTGATCCCTAGAGTAGTTTCCTCCCACAGGAGACAGAGGCCCCAGGGTGACTGGCCCTCACCCCAACCCTGGGACCGTGGCTCCCATGCCTGGATCAGAGGCCTGCACTGCAGGCTGCCGGGATGGGGGGTGGCCCGGTGCTGCCACCTGGAGATGGCCCCTATTCTTGCGGCCGCACGCACAACCCCTGGCCCTGTCAGCTGCTGCCTCCCCTAGCAGGTCCTGGGGGCCCATGCTCAGAAAGGGCCCTTGCAGAGCCCTTGGCTGCCAGGCCTCTGGGCATCCCTGCCCCTCTGAAGCCGGCTTGGCTTTAACTCCACAGAACTCTCGAGCCCTTGGAGACGGAAGGAGCTGCTCGCTCTATGCTCAGCAGCTTTCTGCCTCCTGTGCCCAGCCTCCCCAATGACCCCCCGGAGCACTTCCCTCTCCGAAAGACAGGTGAGTGGGACAGGCAGGTGGAGGCGTTCCGGGGGTGGGGGTTAGAGGGGCAGGACATGGGTGGGGAGTGTGGACGGTCGGAGAGGGCAGCAGAAGGTCGGCCCACAGTGCTTGTCTCCCTGACCCTGCCTTCTCTTGCCTTAACTCGGAGGTGAGCAGGAGGGAGGAGGGTGGTGTGGGGCCAAGTAACGCTGGTGCTCCCGCAGTCTCTGAGCCCAACCTGAAGCTGCGCTACAAGCCCAAGAAGTCCCTGGAACGGAGGAAGAATCCGCTGCTCAGAAAGGAGAGCGCCCCGCCCAGTCTCCGGCGGCGGCCCGCAGAGACCCTGGGTGGTAAGGGGCCGCAGGGTGGGCGGAGGTGGCCCTGGTGTCCCTCTGGGTCAGGTCCCGCCCGCACAGGGCTGCAGTGCGTGGTTCCAGAGGATGTGTCCTACACGCTTGCGGGGGCGCCGAGTTGGGGCTGCAAGCCAGCCCCTGCTCCGCTGGCTACCCTGACGTCTGCCCAGAAGAAGGGGCACCTTAACAATGTGCCCAAAGGCGCTGGAGGCTAGCGGCGGCCTGCCTGCTTCCTGCTGTCCTGGGAAGGGGGACTGGCCCTGTTCTCCGGGCCCTGGGCCCTGACTGCGCATCCCCGCCCCCAGACTCCTCCCCGAGCAGCAGCAGCACGCCAGCGTCAGGCTGCAGTTCCCCTAATGACAGCGAGCATGGCCCCAACCCCGTCCTGGGCTCCGAGGTAAGGCCACGCCAGGCTGGGCTCTGCGGGGGCAGTTCTGAGGCTCAGCCTTCCTCACAGCGAGCAGCCCTCACCGAGCTGGGGCCGCAGGGTGTGGGCAGCCTGGACCTGAGCCTCCTGGGGCTTCTGGGGAAGGCAGGCCCAGGGGTAGAGGTCTGGGACCAGTGACCCCTGCCCTGCTCCCCATGGCAGGCGCTCTTGGGCCAGCGGCTGCGGCTGCAGGAGACCTCTCTGGCCCCGTTCGCCTTGCCGACAGTGTCCTTGCTGCCCGCAATCACGCTGGGGCTGCCCGCCCCTGCCAGGGTGAGTGGCTGAGGCGCCCTCCCCCACTGCGAGCCCCCAGCTTCTGTCGCTCCCTCCTCCTCCCCCCTCCCCCCAGCATCTCCACTGCTCTCTGCGGGGGGGATCGTCCCCCCCCCATGCCCACTGTGACTCCTTCCTGCCTCTCCGCAGGCTGATGCTGACCGCAGGACCCATCCGACTCTGGGCCCTCGGGGGCCGGTCCTGGGGGGCCCCCATGCTCCCCTCTTCCTGCCCCATGGCTTGGAGCCCGAGGCTGGGGGCGCCTTGCCCTCTCGACTGCAGCCCATTCTCCTCTTGGATCCCTCCGTTTCTCACACCCCTCTGCTGACGGGTGAGTTCCAGGGCTTCTCCAGGGGAGGGGCTGGTCCCTGCATCCTGCTCAGGGCCCAGCTGGGGAAGGGCCCTCCGGCCCCTTGTGCAGCGCCCCATCCTGCGCGTCTCCCTGCTGAGCCCCTGCCCCTCTTCTCCCCACCCCGACCGCCACTCCCCCCTGCCTCTGCTGCCTTCCATTCCTCCCTTTGGTTCCCTCCTTATGCCCCACCCCCACCCCGTTCTTTCCAGTGCCCGGGCTTGGGCCCCTGCCCTTCCACTTTGCCCAGTCCCTACTGACCACCGAGCGGCTCTCTGGGTCGGGCCTCCACCGGCCACTAAGCCGGACCCGCTCAGAGCCCCTGCCCCCAAGCGCCACCGCCCCCCCACCGCTGGGCCCCCTGCAGCCCCGCCTGGACCGGCTCAAACCGCACATCCAGCTGATCAAGGTGAGGGGAACTGGCTAGGGGAGGTGATGAGGGGTTGCTTCAGTGGGGCCCTAGGGAATGAAAGAAGGGGAGGCTTAGGAAGGGCTGGGACTTGGAGGGCCAGAGAGAGTATATGGCTCCTGAGGGCCAAGAGCTGCGTGGCCGCTCAAGTCCCAGCAAGATGAGTGGCCACCCAGCCCAGGCCACCAGGGCCCGCCACACCCTGCCTTCCAGCCTGGCTTCTCAGTGGGCATCTCCCCTCCCCAGAGGCCAGCCAAGCCAAGTGAGAAGCCCCGACTGCGGCAGATACCCTCCGCTGAGGACCTGGAGACAGATGGTGGGGGAGTGGTGTCAGTGGGGGATGACGGCCTGGAACACAGGGAGTCAAGCCATGGGCAGCACGACACCAGAGGCCCGGCTGCTCTCCAGCAGCACCAGCAGGTAGGGCGGTGCCCGCGTCCCTGGGAGGGTGTAGTCGGGAGACTCTGGGACCTGGCATAGATGGAAGGGGCGGAGCTAGGTTATCGGTGCAGGAGACAACTCTGGGACCCATGGTTGTCCTTCCAGAGCCACACCAAGGTGCAGACATACACGTACCCATGCACACGGGTGCATACATACGCTTACACCCTCTGGCAGCCTGCCAGTCTCAGCGCGGGGAGCCACGTCCCTTGTCCAGTGGTGAGGCTGGCCTTTCACAGAGCGGTGCACATCCCTGCCCTAGTACCTCTCCCCTGTGACTGGTTGTACCGTGTCCAAGAAGGGGGCCGGGACAGGAAATGGGGCAGAGCCAGGCACCAATGCTTCAGCCAAGGTGCTCTCACAGTGTGAGTCAGGCCGTGGGGTATGAGTTTGCGAGGGCTGCTGTAACAAGTACTACAGACCAGGTGCTGAAAATGCAGGAAATTTTCTCCAGCTTCTGGAGGCTAGAAGGTGGACACCGGGGTTAGTTCTTTCCGAGAGCTCTTCCGGGCCTCTCTCTTCGGCTGTAGATGGCTATTTTCTCCCTGTGTCCTCACATCATCTTCCCCCTATGCCAGCTTGTGTCCAACTTTTCCCTTTTTATAAGGACAAAAGTCGTATCGGATGGAGGCGCACCCTAATGACCTCATTTTAACTTGATTACCTCTGTAACCACCTGTCTCCAAATAAGGTCACATTCTGAGGTACTGGGGCAGGGCTCAGGACTTTGTTGAATAGGAAGTGGCGGGGACACAACTCAGCCCATGGCACGTGGCAACAGTCCACACGTGTGCAGTGGCTCACGCAGGTCCCTGTGTCCCTGGGCAGTTGGCCCGAGGCCCTTTACCTGGGTTCTGGCTTTGGAGTCCCAAGGGTCCAAAGAACTCTAGTGGCACAGGGTGGTCATTCTGGGGCAGTGCCGAGGGTTCCGAGATCAAAAGCCCGAGCCCAGCCAGGAGGCAGGGCTAGAAGCATCCTGGAATCTCTCCCGGAAGGGGCCTGCCTGGAGGTTTCCAAGGTCTTGGGCAGAAGCACATGGAGCAGAATCCGGAGTTCTGGAGACTGAGGCCCCTTGCGTTCCTCAGGTGTTCCTGTGGGAGCAGCAGCGACTGGCTGGACGGCTCCCCCGGGGGGGAACTGGGGACTCTGTGCTGCTTCCCCTGGCCCAGGGCAGTCACCGGCCCTTGTCCAGGGCTCAGTCGTCCCCGGCTGCGCCTGCCTCCCTGCCGACTCCAGAGCCCGCCAGTCAGGCCCGTGTCCTGCCCAGCTCAGAAACACCTGCCAGGACCCTGCCGTTCACCACAGGTAAGGCCTAGATCAGAGTGAGGCTGGACAAGGCTGGGAGCACACGGGGGCCCGGGCACAAGTCCGTGTCGTGTCATGACGCCCCTCAGGACGTTCTCAGAGGCTATGGAGCGCTCTCTTGGCCCTGTTAGATCCGCGTGGCATCCACGGCGCAGGCCGAGTGGGTGGTCGTCCTCGTTTTGCAGACGAGGAGACCTGGGTTCGGGAAACCAAGGTGACAGGCTCACGGTCAAAGAGCAAGCTGCCGGTGGAGCCAGGTTAAGAACCCGCATCCCCTGACAACTAGTTCAGACCTTTAAAAATACTTATTACGGCTGTTCTGTTTGCAAAAAAAAAAGAGCTCCAGAGCATTTTCAAAACATTGAAAAATACAGAAGTACCTAAGAATAAAATAAAAATCACCAGCCAGCATCCCACCACCCCGGGCAGCCTCTCCTGAAGCTGCTGTAGTTCAGCGCCACCTTCGTCCCCGCTGTACACAGATACTGTACGCACACTTGTGTGTTGTGCCCCACTTTGTTCTGTGAGATGTTACAGGTGCATCATGATACAATTAACCTTTATTTATTTTTTTATTTTTTTAAAGATTTAATTTATTCATGAGAGACACAGAAAGACAGGCAGAGACATAGGCAGAGGGAGAAGCAGGCTCCATGCAGGGAGCCCGATGTGGGACTCGATCCTGGGACTCCGGGATCACAACCGGAGCCAAAGGCAGACACTCAACTGCTGAGCCACAATTAACCTTTAAAAGCAAGATTTTCGTAGCGTTTCATCACAGTATTTTATTTATTTATTCTTTTGAAGATTTGTTACGGGGTTGAACAGCTAGGTGGTTACTGATTTTTTTTCTTCCTGGTGTGAATTCACTTGTTCCTAAATCTTCACTCGTTCCCTGGCATTGTTTCCGAGGGCTGCTCTTAAGGAGTGGCATCCCTGGGTCAAGTGATATGAGCATTTTGAAGATCCCAATGTCCCGAGGCGTGCTGACAGAGACCCACCCGCCTGCGCAGGGCCCTCTAGGCGTCCCGCTGGTCGGGCTGAAACAGTCACTTCCCCAAAACTGCATCTGTCTTGTCACATGGCCCCAGGTCACTGTGGGCTTCCCAGCTCTTGGTTTGGGGGTTTCTGAGGAATTCTCTCTCTTCTCATTGCCTGTTGGCAGCCTGTCTGGGTCATGACATCCAGGGTGAGACCCCGTTAGGCTGTGAGCTCTTGAGGTCTTGGTAGCCATCCCGAGTCATGCGAGGAGGGCCAGTGTGGCAGGAAGGCAGGGGCTGTATGGCAGCAGTGTTGGCTGGGGCATGTGGGGTGGGGAGATGCTGAGGCTGCCCGGGTAAGAGGCTGGGGTGTGTGGTATGAAGGGCCGAGGGGCAGGATGGGGTATGCAGCACTGTGTGTGTGTGTGTGGGGGGGGTTCAGGTCAGCCTGTACGTGGGTGTGAGTGTGTGCAGCCATGCAATGGAGGGGAGGTGCCGGGGCTTCCCCGGGCCTGGGCCCTGAGCTGGGCTCTCGGCAGGGTTGGTCTACGACTCGGTGATGCTGAAGCACCAGTGTTCCTGCGGGGACAACAGCAGGCACCCGGAGCACGCGGGCCGCATCCAGAGCATCTGGTCCCGGCTGCAGGAGCGGGGCCTCCGGAGCCAGTGCGAGGTGAGGATGCAGGGTGGGGGCTGCGCAACTGGACGAGGCAGGCGTGTAATGGAAGGAAGGGGGTGGGAGGCCCCGGAGCCAGTGTGAGCGGCGGGCCCGGCGGGTGGTGGTCACGGCGGGGAGGCGGCGAGCAGGGGCTCAGGAGCTCTGCGCACCCTCCCTCAGTGTCTCCGGGGCCGGAAGGCCTCCCTGGAGGAGCTGCAGTCGGTGCACTCGGAGCGGCACGTGCTCCTCTACGGCACCAACCCGCTCAGTCGCCTCAAACTGGACAACGGGAAGCTGGCAGGTAGGAGCCCAGGGGCGCCTGGGACCTGCACTTGTCCCCTGACCCACCCAGTCCACCCGTGCCCTGTGTTCTCTTGTCCCGGCTCCGCGCAGCCTGTCCCTCCAGCATCCTGGGTGTCCCCACCCCTCCCTGGTCCCCCTGCTGTCCCCCACCCTGTGCACCCACCTCCAGCCCTCTTCAGGGCTCTCTGCTCCCAGGCAGGCTGGGGCCGAGGGGCTTCAGCTCACACACACTGGGCCTCTCCCCACAGGGCTCCTGGCACAGCGGATGTTTGTGATGCTGCCGTGTGGTGGGGTAGGGGTAAGTGTGCCCGGGGGGTCTTGAGCGGCCATTGCCATGGGTTCTCGGAGCTTCCCCCTTCTGTTCTCCCAGGCCCGGCCCCTACCTGCTTGTTCTTGTGGTCCTGCCAGACCCACTGGGCCAGGGGCTCTCCCCTAATGCTCCTCTGCCGACTAGAAGCTCCCTATGGACAGGTGTGTCCTCCACCCATCAGTGTCTCCTGAGTGGGGGGCCCTTTGGCTTGCACCTAGAAGGTGTTTGGTAAATGCTGAGTGAGGCTCAAGGAGCAGGGGATCGTCTCCCTTTGTAAGACCCTGGTGGTGGTCGGGATCCACCCTTCCTCACACGCCGGCCTGGCCTCCGGGGCTGTGGGGGTGCCTCCAGTGTCCTCGGTGACCCAGGCCGTTCTCTCCCCCAGCCCGGCGTCCCCTCGTCCCTGTTCAGTCTGCTTAGGGGGCTCCCTGCCTCCTCTGGTGGTGCCCCTGCCAGGATGTGGGGGCAGGGGACGGAGGCCTAGTTTTGGAGGGAAGTGGGAGCCGTAGCTGGGGGGCTGTTTGGGAGCCAGTCAGTGCCCTGTTCACAACTTCCCATTTCTTGCCACTTTCTGATTTTTCCAACTGTTGTTGCTTCTGTTTTCTCCTCCCTCCTCTCCCTCTGTCTCTCTCTCTCTCTCTCTTTCTCCAGCCTCTTGCGACTCTCTCTGCCTTCCTCGCCTCTCTTGGTCCGCCTCGCCCTCCCCATCTCCCCATCATGCCCCCCGGCCCCTCCCTAGCCTTGAGGCCCAGGGACTGGGTTTGGGGGGCCTCCCAGCCTGGGCTAGGGGCCCTGAGTGGAAGACAGTGGTGCAGACGGCCCCTCGAGCTCCGACCGTCCCGCAGGGCCTGAGCAGAGTCAGCTGGGGCTTAAAACCCCCTCCCGGTCCAAACCCCAAGTCCCGCCCAGGTAACGCCATGCCCCCTCCTCTGACCGGGGAGGCAGGCGCGATGCTGCCGGCAGAGTGCTGGCCACATACGGGCTGGTGATATGGACTGAAGCTGGGAAGAAGTCATGCTGGGATTGGGGGACACAGGAGGCCTTGCCTTTGGGTGGTGGGGCACTGGGGAGGCAGCACTGTCTGCCCAGCTCCCTGCCCCTGGGGTCCTGGCCGTGGGGTGGGCACCGCCCAAGTGGGCCCTGGCTCCTGTGGGGCGGGCCTCGGATGATGCAGGCCCTGACTCTGGCCCCCACAGGTGGATACCGATACCATTTGGAATGAGCTGCACTCCTCCAACGCAGCCCGCTGGGCCGCCGGCAGCGTCACCGACCTCGCCTTCAAAGTAGCTTCCCGTGAGCTAAAGGTAGGAGGTTGGAGTGGAAAGTGGGTAAGCCACAGAGGACGTAGCAGGACGCGGGGCAGAGGGGAAGGCCAGACCCAGAGCCCTAGGCCTCTCGCTCCTCCTGCCTGGATATCCCCACAGGGTTTTGGAAGGGAAATTGAGAGCTCTGGGGACCAAGCTGAGACTCGAACCTTTATGCTTGTCCTGGTGCTGTTGGGTAGGGAGTCAAGCTACTGGTCTGTAAGAGAGCCAGGGTCCTAATTATTCAGGATCACTTAACACACAGACCTGCTGTGTGACCACTGGGAGGCTGCACAGCATCTCTGGACCTTTGTCCATTGGCAGATTGGTCCTTGGCAATCCTGAGGTCTTTCTGGTTTTGTTTTTAAAAGATTTTATTTATTTATTCATGAGAGACACAGAGAGAGAGGCAGAGACACAGGCAGAGGGAGAAGCAGGCTCCCTGCAGGGGGCCCATTGCGGGACTCGATCCCGGGACCCTAGGATCACGACCTGAGCCAAGGGCAGACGCTCAACCACCCAGGTGTCCTTTTATTTATTTATTTTTTTAAGATTTTATTTATGGCAATCCCAAAGTTTTATAGCTAGGGTTGGTGCCTGTGCGTGTTTGCTCTGGGCTGAGCGCCTTACAGGGGCTTGTGCTGAGGCCCGCACCCCGCACTGTTGAAGTTGAAGAGCTCACAGCCCAGGGTGCTCACCTGTTCAGCGTCCTGGCTCCTCCTCGGGGATGGGGAGGGGGGCATGCAATCCAGAGCTCAGTGCTGAGCTTTAAGGTCGGGCTTCACCCCTTTACAAGTGAGCAGCTTCCCATAGTTATTTCACTTGCCCAAGCTTCAGATTTCTCCTCAGCTGTGAACTGGAGACAGTCACGTCTGTCTTCTGGAGGTGTTGTGAGGACTAGATGACATTTAGCTCAGAGAGATGTCAGGATGAAGTCCTGCGTTTATAGAGTGCCGGGGCCCCGTGCCGGCCGTGTAGCTTTTACCCAACAAATAGTAGCTGTTGGTATGAAGTGATAAGAGGCAGGACACTCCCGGGTGGGGGGTTTGTGTTCACGGCCAGCCTAAAAGCAGAGGATGTGCGGCCTGGGGGGCCAAGCCCCGGGGCGCCTCAGATCCAGCCTGGCCACGTTCAGAGCTGCAGACAGCTAGTGTCCTATGGCCTCTACTCAAGGGATGAGCCTGGGATTGTGGGCAGCTTCATGGAGATGTGGGTCCAGGTGCGGGCCGTTTGGCTGACAAGCATTCTTTCTGTTTCCAGAATGGTTTTGCTGTGGTTCGGCCCCCAGGACACCATGCAGACCATTCCACGGCCATGTAAGGCCGGGGGGAGGCTTGGATGGGTGTGAGATGGGGGGCATTCCCCCTCCGTCCCCTGAGCCCTCTGGGGCTAGGAGGCTGGAGAGGTGGAGACATGAGGTGGGGTAGCGGGGATGGGCTCTCAGAGCCTCTCTCTCCTCCTCCCAGGGGCTTCTGCTTCTTCAACTCCGTGGCCATCGCCTGCCGGCAGCTTCAACAACAGGGCAAGGCCAGCAAGATCCTTATCATGGACTGGGTAGGTCCCGGTTCCTAGCCCCTTCGAATCCGAGAGCCCAGTGGAAAGAGCCCTGAGCCTGGCATCGGAGGGTCTGGCTTCCTGTTTCTAGTTCCACGTTAGCCTCCTGAGCCTCCACTTCCCTCTGTAAAATGAGGGCGAAGATAAGCCCCACATGGGGGGGGCTGCCGGGAGGCCCTCAACCATCACAGACTCCCACAGCAGGAGAGCCTTTCGAATGCTCTTCGGCCTCCACTGGCTTCTTCCTGCGGATATCATAATTGCCACATGTCCCGTCCAATCCCAGTAGTAGCCGGTAACCTCAGCGTGTCCCCAGTCACGTCCAGACACGGCCGTTTGACCTGCGATGTGTTTGATTCTAACTGTAGCCTGGTTTCCGATGAGGAATGTGAGCTCAGAGAGGTTAAGTATCTCGCACATAGCCACACATCTCATAACTCCCGAGACTGGGATTTGAACCCACTTAGCTCTGGAGTCCATGGATCTAACCAAGCCGTAGCACTCTGCACCAACATCTGTAAATGGGGCGTTCCTCTGCAGAGGTTGAAGACAGCGGAGGAACTCTCCACACTTGTGCCCACGCACCATCCTGTGACTTATTACCAAGTGTCGGGCCACAGCTCTTCCTAGGGGCAGGCCTGGGCCTCATGGACCCGCCCCTCCGTAAGCAAGCTGGCTTTCTGGTCACGGGCACCACTCTATGACCTTGGACAAGACACAGTGGCGGAGGTCCCTGGCACGCGTCGTCCTGGACTCTTCTGTCTTGTGCCATACATTTCTTGCTCCCGCTGGCTGGCCGGCCCTTGGCAGGCCTCCTTCCCCCTTCAAGGGCCTCAGGGGATCTCCGCCCATGTCCAGGGTTGTGCACACACATGTGCACACTTGGGAGAGGCTGAGGCCCAGACTTGGGAGCCCTTAACAGCGGTCCTTACTCCTGGTCTCGGGACCCGACCCTCAGAAGAGGGCCCCTCAGAACCCTTCCGGCCTGCACCTGTCTCCGTCCGTGTGCTTTCAGGACTTCCCTGACCCTTCGTCCCTCTCCCCGCACAGGACGTTCACCACGGCAACGGCACCCAGCAGACCTTCTACCAAGACCCCAGTGTGCTCTACATCTCCCTGCATCGCCATGATGATGGCAACTTCTTCCCCGGCAGCGGGGCCGTGGATGAGGTAACGACACGCTCCCTTCCAGCCCCGTTGACTCTCCCTCATGGCCCTGCCTCTGCCACAACTAGCTGTGGGATCCTGGGCAGGTTGGTTAGCCTCTCTGACCCTTCGTTTCTCCATCTGGAAGTGAAGAGGCCAGATGGGCTGGTCTCGCCACACCGGCATCCCGGGATTCCTCTCCTGGGACTCTGCCCTCATCTTCTCTCCCTTGCTTCCTCTTTTCCAGGTGGGAGCGGGTAGTGGTGAGGGCTTCAATGTCAACGTGGCCTGGGCAGGAGGTCTGGACCCCCCGATGGGGGATCCTGAGTACCTGGCCGCCTTCAGGTAAGGCTCTGGGTGCCCAGAGGAGGTCTCCCAGCGAGGCTACCCTTCCGTGCCCCTTTGCCCAATGGCACCAGGCCGGAGGTGATTGCTGCCTTGGCAAACTGTCCTCATCCAGTTACTGGACATCGTAAGCCAGTCCTGGGGCGGGCCTTCCAGGCTGAGACGAAAGGAAAAGCCCTGCTATACTGGCCACTAAGAGCCTCCAGTCCCCATGAGAAGACAGGAAACACAGAATGAAAAAGTCAAGGGTGCCTTATAAAGTCACATGTTACCAAGAGCCAGTGCTGAACTGAGTGCTGGAGGGTAGTCAGGGTGGGGGGAGCCTAGCTGCCACATTCAGGCAAGAAAGCTGCCTGGAGGAGGTGGGCTTTGTACAGCAGATAGGGAGCTGAAACTGTGGAGAAAGAAAGCAGGTGCTGTTGATATTGGAAGAGTTGCTTAAGAAATGGCATTCTAGGGCGGCCCAGGTGGCTCAGCGGTTTAGCGCTGCCTTCGGGAGGGCCTGATCCTGGAGCCCCGGGATCGAGTCCCACGTCAGGCTCCCTGCATGGAGCCTGCTTCTCCCTCTGCCTGTGTCTCTGCACTTTCTCTCCGTCTTTCATTAATAAATAAAAAAAAGAAAAAAAAGAAAGAAATGGCATTCTAGAAGAGGGGCTTTGGGCTCAGTTTAGGAGCTCTTATATGTTTCACTCCGGGGCACCCCATTTGGGAGAAGAGAACCCTGGAAGTGGGTCTCAAATACTTCTCTGGAAATACTCTCCGTGAGAGCTAATTCTGTAGGAGCCCTGGACTGGGCTTCCTAGCATCTGTGTACCCCAAGCCCAGGGCTTTGAAACACATCAAAATGAACCCCAGAGTTGGGTGAGGGATGGTGGGAGGCAGCTGAGGGGGATGGCAGGGGCAGAGGATGAAAGAATGGATCTGGATGGCCCAGGACCTCAGGAGAGTCAGCTCGCAGGTGGCGAGGGGTGAGGTGCGGTCAACTCAGTCCAAAGTGGGTAGCAGCTGAGTACCAGTGGTTTCCGGTCCCTGAGGCTTCGTGATCTGCTCCCACTGTGGTGCTGCCCAGTGCCCCCCAGGCACCCCTACCAGTGCCCCCCTACACACACACACTTTCCTTCCCTTTGGTGCCCCATCCTTGATTCCTTCCTGCCTTTTGCCATTGAAGAGCTCTGGGTGGCCGAGTCCTTAGGCTGTGCTAGGGATATGGGTGGCCAGCCAGGTCAAGGAGGTTAGAGGGATCCATTTATCCTGCTGGGCGATCGGGTGTCTTGGGGTCCTAAGAGCAGGGTACCCACAGTAAATCTGGTGGGGAGGGGCCTCTGCCCCTGGCAGCCCTGCACAGAGTGATGAGCCCCCGCATCTGGCACCCTCACAGGATGGTCGTGATGCCCATCGCCCGAGAGTTCTCTCCGGACCTGGTCCTGGTGTCAGCTGGGTTCGATGCTGCCGAGGGTCACCCAGCCCCACTGGGTGGCTACCATGTTTCCGCTAAGTGTAAGGAGAGCCCAGCCTGGGGGGAGATGGAGGGAAGGAGGGGTAGGCCGGGAGGGGAGGCACTGCCAAGTCCAGCGGAAGGTGGCAATGGCCGGCCCAGGGTCACAAGGACTGGCGTGTGGCAGCTGGCCCTGGCATTCCCTGGGCCCTCCTAGCTGAGCCTTACCCAGAACCCTTTGCATGACCAGGGCAGTCACCATGGGAGGCCTCAGCTACCATCTGGGGACTAAGTCTGGTGGCCAAAAAGCTCAGCCGTAGGGCCCTTCTCTCCCCCCCACAAACACCCCAGTTGTGCCATTCCCGGCTGGGTTGGCAGCTTCCCCTGGGGGAGGATGGGGAGGAGCAGTGTTCTTAGAACAGAGGGACTCGCTCAGCCTGCTGGGCCCCAGGGCAAGATGGTGAGGCTTAGTGGAAGACTGGCGGGAGTCCAAGCCCTGGCTTCTCGTCCGGCCCTGCCACTTAGTAGCTGTGGGCCTGGTGCAAGTCCCTTAAGCTCTGCAGGCCTTGACTGGGGCATAGGATAGGTTTTACCCAGGAGTCCACGTGAAAGCCCTTGAAGCGGTAGAGGTGTATGCATCTGATCATTATTTATAAAGGAGGACGCCCTCCACCCTGCCTCTCCTGTTCCTCCCCACCGAACCGTCTAGGTTTTGGGTACATGACGCAGCAGCTGATGAGCTTGGCGGGCGGTGCGGTGGTGCTGGCCTTGGAAGGTGGCCACGACCTCACAGCCATCTGTGACGCTTCTGAGGCCTGTGTGGCTGCTCTTCTGGGCAACAAGGTAAGCTGCCCCCCAGCCCCCGCATCTGTGCATCTGTAGGGCAGGGGTGGCAGGCCTAGAACGAGGGGGACCAACGGGGTGCCCCTTTCCCAGGTCAGATCTAGGATCCGGGTTTCCAGCCTTAGGCAGAGCCAGGAGCACATGAGTATTTGTGCCTGGAAAGCCAGGGCCCTTGGCGGTGGGAGAGAGCTGGGCCTGTGCGTCCCTACGGGCTGATAGGCTGTTTTCTATTGTAGGTGGATCCCCTCTCAGAAGAGGGCTGGAAACAGAAACCCAACCTCAACGCCATCCGCTCTTTGGAAGCCGTGATCCGGGTGCACAGTGAGTACAGAGAGAGGGCACCCACTGACCCCAGACTTGGGAGAACCTCCAGGGGCTACTGCCCTCAGTAACCCGGGCCCCATGGCCTCCAGTGCCCACCAGGCGGGGGGCTCCACTGCTGTGCAGCAGTGGGCTTCCTCTGAATCACCCCCACAGTAATGGCGGGACTTCCTCCCTCTCCATGTTGGGTACTCCTGGAGCCCTCCGGGTGGATCCAGTGAGGACCATCAGTCCATCAGGGGGGACCCCCTGCCTCCTCAAGGCAGGACCGGCCTCCCATCCCCAACCTCAGCCCTAGGCCAGGGCCAGGCTGGAGCAATAGACCTTTTGCCAAAAGCGCTGGATCCTAGTTTGACCCTCAGTCCTGTCCATGGGGATCTTGAGAGCTTTGCCTGCTTTGGGGGCTTAGAATAACCCTACATTTGGGGGTGCCTGGGTGGCTTCATCGGTTCAGCATTCAACTCTTGATTTTGGCCCAGGTCTGGCCTCAGGGTCATGAGTTGAAGCCTTGCATTGGGCTCTGTGCCCAGTGTGGAGTCCACTTAAAAATAAATAAATAACCCTACATATGGAAAGCATTTTGAATTTTCACCTTTAACCTCCATGGAGCACTTAATGTAAAGACCCACGTTCACTGCTAGGGATGCAAAAACGAATGAAGTCGATTTCCCCACATCCAGGGCCAGTAGGGGAAGTGTGCATAACAATAAAGATGCTCCACTTTGCGTGGAGTCTTCACCCTGGGACCAGGCTCTGGGCTGGGCATGTCCTGTGGACGTTATGTGCCTACAACAGTAGGCAGGATGGTCATGTCCATGGCTAGCGGGGGTGGTGGAAGCCCAGGGCGGGTAGGTGACTTGCTGGTGGCTCCACAGAGCAGCCGTGGTGGCAGTCAGCTCTGTGCCATGTCCCTCCCACGTCCCACACTGTCCTGTCCTATGTGTTGGGCTGAGCATCACGTGGGGGCTGTGCATGAGTGACACCCTGTGTTCCAGGAGGCTGGGGCTCGGGATCTGTGAGGTGGTCTGAGATAGACTCCATCTAGGGAAGAGTGAGCTCTACTGGTGCTCTTAGGGACCCCATGCTGTGGGAATGGGTCAGAGGTGGGCTCTCGCCCGCAGGCGTAGGAGAGTGGCTCGGGCACCTGCTGGGGCCTCTTCGTAGCCCCACCGGGTCTGGTCTGCTCACCCTGTCAGGGCTGCGGGGGGCCAAGTGAGGGAAAGTGTTATGTTGAGGGTAGAGGCAAGGGAGAGCGCTGACCCCAAACTGAGGATACGCCCATACGCCCACTGACGGGGGGCCCTTGGCCTTGAGAGGTCCAGCCTCGTATCATCAGTCTAGGATGCGCGGTGTGGCAGGGTGGAGGGGCTTGTTTCTCTAACCCTTTCTGACTCTCGGCTTCTTGGCCCAGGTAAATACTGGGGCTGCATGCAGCGCCTGGCTTCCTGTCCAGACTCCTGGGTGCCCAGGGTGCCAGGGGCCGACACAGAAGAAGTGGAGGCAGTGACCGCACTGGCATCCCTGTCCGTGGGCATCCTGGCTGAAGAGCGGTAATGCCCGGCCCCCGGCCCACACAGCCTCTCCACCCCTCGGACCCTCCCTACCTGATGACCCCAGATCCCAGCACGGCCACCCCAGCCTTCCCCGGCTTCCCGGCATGCAGCCCCCGGCCCTCCAGCATCCCCACCCTTGTGTCTCCCTCCTCCAGGCCCCCGGAACAGCTGGTGGAGGAGGAAGAGCCTATGAATCTCTAAGGCTTCACAACGGATTTGCCTGCCCACCCCTGCCCTTCGGACCTGGTTCTCCTCTAGCCTCTGGCAACAGTACCCAGTCCCCGGGTCTACAGAGGGCCTTCGGGCAGGTAGTTGGGGCCAGAGCACAGCCCCTTGCCAGTCACCCCAAGGAGCCTGAGCAGGGCCCTGCATCTAGGATAGGGACCAAAGAGGACCCGGGGAGGAGGCCAGCTGGGCAGCCAGCCCCACCTCAGTAGGGCTCTCTCAAGAACAGAGTCGACCCCTTTGGGGTCCAGGCCCCTGGCTGGGCCCCATCCCTCAGGACTGCACAGAGGAGGACTAGCTCGGTCGGGCCCACCGATAACCACTATTCTTCATGGCTCCGTAGACCCTGGGCTTTGCACACGGCCCCAGGCTCCACGCAGAAATGTGAACTTGGCCTCAGCCAGGGTGGCCCTCCCTAGGCTCTGAGGGCTGAGCTGGAGTATGGGGGCGGGGGGAGGGAGGGGGAAGTCAGGGAGTCCCTTACCCCTGAGTGCAGGGGCATCCCTCTTGCCTGCTTCCTCAGATGACTCTGGAAGCTTCCCCCCCCTGCCCACTCCCCCCCCCCACCCCCGCCACTGGGCAGGGAGACAAAGCTCCTTCCGAGAGAGCAGTGGTCGGCAGGCCTCCCATCGGGTCCCAGCCCCTGCCACAGGCCCCCCTCCATCAGCCATCTCAGTGCCCTGGCGGAGCCGACAGGTGCTCTGGGAGTTCCGTGCTTCCTGAGCCGATGGTGCCAAACTCTTCATCTCCCCTCAGCGGCACAGTGTGACCGCCAGGGGCCCCTCGGTCACCGCCCCCCTCCGTGAGCCCTCTCTCTTTCTGGGGTCTCCCTCACCCAGCTCTCACTCCTGCCCCACATAGGACTAGCCTGGCTGAGGGGAAAGGGGTGGGAGAGTGGATGCAAGACACAGGGGAGGGGAGGCTGCCCTGGCAAAGTCTTCAAGGCTTCTGGGGTCCTGGCCTGGGGCCAAGAAGGAAAGTGTTTGTGTGCGTGTGAGAGAGAGTGTGAGAGTGTGTGTGTGTGTGTGTGTGTGTGTGTGTGTGTGTCTTCCCCAGGACCACCATACCCTGTGTATGTATGCATGTTTTTGTAAAAAAGAAAAAAAAATAAGAAAAAAAAAAGGAAAAAAAATCTGAACAATAAATGTTTTATTTGCTTTAAAGATGCCTGTGAAAGGGCCTCTGGGGAGGAGGGGTGTTCGGTGGGTGAACAGCTGTACCTCGTGCGCACGCGTCTCGTTTACTGTGGGAAAGGGCCCAGCCCCCCTCCAGCCCCCCTTCCAGCTCCCCCCCTCCGTGGCAGCTCCCTTGCAGAAAGAATCCCTTCTGAACACACCCTGGCCGTCCCCACTTGCCCCACCTGGGGGTAATAGAGCGGCAGCCGCTTTGGGCTGAGTCCAGAGAGAGCAGGCCTGCCGAGAGGGTGGGATGGAGACGCGCAACCCGGGAAGGCATCCCCCGAGGGTGGTGAATCCGACCTACCTGGGTTCAGGTCCCAGCTGGGAGCTCAGGTAAGTCACGTCACCTCCTGGGACCTCTGTTTATCAGCTAAAGGCTCCAGAAATAGACTCTGTTATGGCCCCTTCCTGCTCAAATGCATCATGACTTCCTAACATATAATGAGCCTAGAAGAGACGATGCATGAGGCAACAGGCCGGGACAAGCTCCTCCAATCACCGGAGAGGAAGGTGCCAGGCTGCCGGGGCCTGTCTTTACAGTTCTGAGCCAGCCAGGCTTCTCCGACCGGCAGGAAGAGCAGCTTCATCACCTCAGACCTCGCCCCAAGCCCACGGCCTAGGAGACTATGAAGGGGAACAGGTTCAGCTCCCTTCCCGTCTGTCCTGGCCTCTTGGGTGACTGACATGAAATGCCACTGGTGGTGCTGAGGCTGTGCCTCTGCCTCTGGGCATGCCCCCGACCCCTGGCTGGGGTGAGCTGAGAGCCAGGCTACTGGGCTCCCTGATGCCAAGAGGGGCCAGAGGGAGAGGGCCTCCAGCCCCTGGGGCAGTGGTCCCTCCTCTGCCCTCCAGGGCACCAGTGAGCTACGGAGATGGGTTTCCCGAGGCAGCTAGAGACCCACCACCACCACCCTTCCTGCTTCCCGCTCCCCCAGCACCCCCAACCCCCACCCCACAAGATTCCCACCCCCCAAGGAACCACCAGAGGCTGTCTGGTACAAATGGCCGCTGTATTTCTGCTAAAGTGACAGTGACACAGATAAGGCAAAGAGCTGAAGGGCAGGACACATCAGGTGGGAAGAGGGTAGACCGTGCAAAATGGCAACCTAACGTAAAAAGGTAACAATAGCTCCCTCCCTCCCGAGTTAGGTGAGCCCTTGTGCCAGATGGCAGAAAAGCAGATTTTTGTCCTGCGGAAGGGAGATTTAAAAAGATGAAAGCTCTAGGCGGAGGGCAGTGAGCAGGGGAGCGGGGGGACGTCTCGGGGCCAGGGGTGATGCATGTGAGAAGTGACAGAAATGTAGGGCTGGAGGTACACGGGCACGGATTTGCGGGTTTCCTGCCAGCCTGCACCATGGTGGGGGGCAGGGCACCTTCCCCAGACGTTCAGTCTGGCTTCATTCAGGGAGTCCCGCTTTGTTTGGGGTGTGTGGTGTGTGTGTGTAAAAGAGAGGGCTTGGGGATGCTGAAGGAGATGACCGGCTCTAGCACACTCACGGGAGACCCGCTCTGGGAGGGGACACTACACTCTCCACTCCGGTCCCCAGGCCTCGGGGAAAAGAGAGCCAAGTGTTGCCATCCCTGGGACTGAGGAGTTAAGCTATCCGGCCCTCAAAGGACAATGGGATGGGGGGTTGGGGTCGGGGCTGAGAGGTCTCTACTTGAACTGACCTCCCAGGTTCTCAGCCTGGCCTGAGAGACAGCGCCCCCAGGCAGAGGTCAAGGCTCCCTGCCCTACCGCTTGACTCACTGCCCTGGCCCCGCTTGCTTTCTCACTGAGTGCTAAGAAAATAGATCCATCTGAAAAGGTCTAAAGCTGCCCTCCAGCCAGGCCGATGGGGAGCCGCGTGGCAGGAAGGACCCGTTTCCACCGCACCCGCGTGTCCCACACCGCGTGTCCCACAAAGGGGGCAGGACAGCTTCCTAGGAGACGGCAGTCCTCCTGCTGTGTTTCTTCTGCCGCAGATCTAGGGCCTCCGGGGGGGTGGTAGGCCTGCCCAGTACCTCAGAGGCCGAGTCCAGGTCCTGAGGACCCCCAGGGGACAGAAGCCTCACCCCTTGGGTCAGAAATCGCTGAGGATGCTGATGTCGGCGAAGTCAGCCCGGTAGCGGTGGGCGTAAAGGCTCAGCAGGAAGGCCCACTTGAAGGAAATGAAGCTCCAGACGCAGGAGAGGTAGTAGCTGTTGGGGTCTGTGAGGCCTGCAGGGGAGAGGAACCCCACGGTGACTTGAGCCGGCTTTGCCCTGGACCCCTGCCACCAGGCCGCAAGCCCAGGGCCACCCCTCCCCACAACCTCCAGGAGAGGTGGCCTGCGCTAGCCAGTTTTAGGGCCTTCGGGGTTTGCAGGCAGGAGGCCGTGGGGACGAGGGAAGGTCAGGGCTGGCCAGTGACAGGCCTGGATGGGCGCTCGGCCCTGGGTTACCCAGCGCCCCTGCACCCTGCTTCCAGCCCTAGACTCCTGGGGCCCGGAGGGCCTTTGCCCACTTGCTGGCCGCAGCCACCAGGGGGCGCTCCCACCCCAGAGCCGGGCTCGAGGACTCCCCCCAGGGGCTCTATCCAGGACACCCCTGCCTGCTGACCTGCAGAGGACACCGGGTTCCCCGAGCCCTTTCCAACCCAGGGGGCTGGGTACTCATTACCCCCTCGGTGAGAACCCCCAGGCACGGGCCTCCCAAGTTCCTTGGACACAAGCTTTGGAACCAGGACGGGAATCCCAGGTGAACCCCCAAGTGCCCCAACAGCGCTCACTCTGGTGTCGGGTGACAGCCAGCACGAGGAAGGTGCAGAAGGTGGCCACGGACACGGCCGAGAAGAGGACGCCCACAAAGAAGAAGCCACGCAGTCCCTTGAGCCAGGTCCTCCAGTAATCCTGCATGTACATCACGTGCGTCACCAGCACCCACAGCGCCAGCACACCTGCCGGGGGACAGGCTGGTCAGCTGGGGGGGGCCGCCCTTCCCCTCTCCCCCTCCCGCTGCCTTCAGCCCAGGGGCCTCAGGGGCCCCTGGGACCCTTGGGTCCCCGAGGCCAGGGCTGCTAGCTGACTAATGCTGAGATAAGGTGGCCTTCCACTCTCGCTGCTTCCTGACTGCGGAGTGGAGTGTTCTGGAGGCTACGCGGCCTCTGGCATCACAGCACTTGGAGGCAAACGCAGATAAGAGAATCTAGCTGTCTTCTGGTAAGCCAGATACTAAAGTGACTTGCAAAAATTGGGAAGCATGCCATTCTTCTCCCTCTTTTTTTTTTTTTTTGTCTTAAACATGACTATTTCTTACACGGGGATGTTATTTTATGCTAACGCAATGTTATTTTTTTTTATTTATTCATGAGCGACACAGAGAGAGAGAGAGGCAGAGACCCAGGCAGAGGGAGAAGCAGGCTCCATGCAGGGAGCCCCATGTGGGACTCAATCCTGAGAATCCAGGATCACACCCTGACCCGAAGGCAGGTGCTCAACCCCTGAGCCACTCAGGTGTCCTGCAATGTTATTTTCAATATTTACTTTGGAATGCTTGACAATGTTCTGGGTCTTAATTTCTAGTGTGGTACAGATCAATAGATATAACCCACATCAACAAAATTTCCTTGGGGCTTCACTACTTTCCAGGGGTGTAAAGAGGTCCTGACATGGGAAGGTCTGGGCATCACGGCAGCCAGCCTGCTTCCCAGGAACCTGCGCCCACCTACCGAGGGCCCAGAGGTGGGAAGCGGCGGACTCCCCAGATGCTCCGGTTCTACATGGCCCTCAGGGGCCTGGGGCTGAACTCTTGGCCAGCGGGGCCCTTTCAGAACCCCACGGACTGGTCTTGCAGAGTGAAGAGGCCCAGCACTGAGACCCCCAAGGCCACCCAGCACCCAAGTGGCCTTGCTCGTCACCAGACCCCATGTCACTCCTTCCAGTTTGCAGAGAGGGCAAACCAGACGCCCCCCGCCTCTCCAGGGTCTGCCCTCTGGGCCTGGCCGGGCACTTCCCCTACAAAGCCAGCTGCCACTCAGCCAGTACAATGATGCCCTCTGTGCCAGGCTGTGCCTGCCGGCACGGCCCCAAGAATAGAACAAATACCAGTCCCATTGGCAAGGGTCCGGAGCAGGGCCACAGGGTCCCAGCAAGGGAGGAATGAGGAAAGAGGCAGGGCCAGCTGCAAGTGGTCTACGTGTGGGGGGGCTACACGGGCTGCTGGATCCCAGGAATCAGGAGATGTCTCAAAGAGGCAGCTGCAGAGTGGCTGGGTGGCTCGGTCAGTTAAACGTCTGCCTTCGGCTCAGGTCATGACCCCGGGGCCCTGGGATCAAGCCGAGCCAGGCTCCCTGTTCAGCAGGGAGCCTGCTTCTCCCTCTGCCTGCCACTCCACCCGCTTTCTCTGTCAAATAAATAAATAATTTTTTTTTTTTTAAAGGCAGCCACACACACTAAACGCAGCGTAGCATATGTGCATAGCAAGGGTGGATATCTGGATGGGGAAAGTGGTTTTCTTGGGCAAGGGAAAGACGGAAGGAAAGTAGATGGGAGATTGGCGGTGGGAGAGTGCTCTGACTGAATCTGTGAGTTTATTTCTTAGGCCAGGTGCTAAGTATAAGGGAGTTCATTAAATCACCTGTCCTTTTTTATATGCCCCAAATACTTCTTTCCTTTCCTTTTTCTTTTCTTTCTTTCTTTTTTTTTTTTTTTTTTTTCCCCAGTTAGGTGGGCGGCATTATCACAGAACCCTGCTCTGGCTATCAGCTCAGAAGCTGTCACAATTCGGGCGGCCTGGCACAGGACCGTGAGCCACGGGACTATGAGCCAGGAAGTCTGGGGCCTGGCACAGCTGTGCTGCTCGTGACCTCTTACAACCTTAGTGCTTCCACTTCTAGAAATGGGTGAGCCCAAGGGTCCTGCCAGCCTGGAAATGTGACCACCTCAGGGGTTCCCCGCTAGCGAGGGTTCGGGCCCTGCCAGGCCCGGGCCCCATCCCACCCTGTTGGACCCATACTCTCCAGGCTTTGCCCGTCCCCACCCCAACTTTCTGCGGGTCAGGGGCCTGGAACCTGGGTCCCTCCACCCCTGAGGTCAGGGTGAGCCAGAACAAGCATCTCCATCCCTGCCTAGACAGGAAGCTGGAGGTGGACAGAGTTATAATCTCACGGCTTCCCCTTATATCTTCTACGACCCGGAGCATGTGGCAGCGGCCCTTCTCAGAAGCATTTCCCAAACCCCCCACATGCATCCTAAGTGCTCATCTGGGCATTCTGTTTGGGTTCTTAAAGGGCCCTAGGAAGAAGGCATATTGTTCTGAGCGCGTCCGAGGAACAGTCGGATGGGCATCTGCCTGGGATGGCTCCACGTGCCCCGTCTCCCCAGTTGGCCATGGAGGGCTGGGGGACATGAGCTCTGGGATCCTTTACCGCTCCAAGATTCTGGAGCCAGCTTAGGAGAACACTAAAGAGGTCAGAGTAATTCCTCTGTGACTCAGCAATTTCTGGGTTAGGAAATGCTGAAATAGGGGCCTGCACAAATGCCACATGTTAGTCCACTGGCCGTGCTGCAGCTGTGCCCCCAGGCCCTCCCGCCCCGGGCGTACACCCACGTACCAGGAAAAGGGAGATGGCCATTTTGGGGGTTCCACATACCAGTTCTTCGTTAATAAGCAGGCACAACCTTAACCACCTCTCACTTCCCCTGTGCACAGGCCTTGCCTCCAGATAAACACAAGCCACTTCTGGAAGCAGGCCAGTTCCCACCAGCCCGGGCTCCCACCACCTTCCTTCGAACAGGGACCTCCCCACAGGTGGTCGGTGAAGGAGCAGGAGCCCCAGCTGGTCCCCTCCCACACCTCACGCCAGAAGCAACGGTGTCGGGATCCCTGGGTGGTGCAGGGGTTTGGCGCCTGCCTTTGGCCCAGGGTGCGATCCTGGAGACCCGGGATCGAATCCCACATCGGGCTCCTGGTGCATGGAGCCTGCTTCTCCCTCTGCCTGTGTCTCTGCCTCTCTCTCTCTGTCTCTCTCTCTCTCTGTGACTATCATAAATAAATAAATAAATAAAATTAAAAAAAAAAAAGAAGCAACGGTGTCTCAGCTTCGCTCTCTTCCTACAACACGCTGGGCTACTCAGGGCAGAACGGACAGCTCCGCAGGCCCACCCGGCTGCATGGCCACGCCAGCCCTCACCCCACCCACCCCACCGCTTTGGTGGGCTCGCAGCTGGCAGACCAAGGGCAAGGACGGAGCAGAGTTGGTCGGTGAGCGTCTCACCAGTGGCTGGGTTGGAGGTGAGGAGCGGGGAGGGGCCAGAGGAGCCCACAGAGACACTCAGACAAGTGGAACCCTGGTCCAGGGCCCCACTCTGTTCTTGAACCCCTGCCCTCTACACCAGCCCTGGGGAAAAGCAAGGCCCGGAGCCCCAGGACCCCTCTCCCTCCCAGAGGGAGAACACAAAGCCATTTAGGCCTCTGGGGCAAATTCTCTATTCTTTCCGGGATGCCTTGGTGACTCAGTGGTTGAGCATCTGCCTTTGGTTCAGGTGGTGATTCTGGGGTCCCGGGATCGAGTCCCACATCGGGCTCCCCACTGGGATGTTGCTTCTCCTTATGTCTCTGCCTCTCTCTGTGTCTCATGAATAAATAAATAAAACTAAACATTTTTTTCTATTCTTTCCACCTTTCTTTGGTCTACTAGATCTGGAGCGAGAGTCCGTGTTTCCCCAGGATTCCCACAGCAAAACTATTTTCTCTGCAAGTGGCTTTCCTCCAAACCAGACACCCATGAGGATGGGAGACAGTAGGTCTCCACCCAGGAACACTCTTCCCATTGGCCCCAGGGACCCCAGGGACTCCAGGGCTGACCCTGCCTCAGAAACCAGCATCCCATCGCCCCTGCCTCATTTGCAGGGGAGAAGGAGCATGCTGGGGCTGGCTTCTGGTGACTCAGCAGCTTCTGGGCTGGAAAGTGCCAAGTCAGAAGTGGGGTGCTCACAAGTCAGTAAATCTGCTGATGCTTCACCCCTAAAAGAGGAAGGAGGCTGCCTGGCTACAGACTTTCCCAGAACCCACTCAGGGTGGAGAGGGCCCGTGGCTCTGACCTGGCCACCCCTCCGCCCGCCCGCTGCACCACCACCACCAAGTGGCTTTGCTCTTCCATTGCCACCTCCTGGTTGTCTGGAAGGCCAGACTGTCAGGGAGGCGTCAGGACCCTGCTTCAGCTGCTTGCTGCCCTCACACCTCTCCCTGCAGGTGGCTCGGTGGGCCTCAGGGGCTAAGCGAAGCCTTCGGGGAGGAAGAGAGAGCAGAGTCTGGGTCAGAAGGAAAGCTCATACTCCCTGGAGCCCAAGGTACAGGGCCTTTACCACAGCCTCCTAGGAGGCAGCTGTGGGATGAACGCCGCAGAGCGTTCTAGACTCACTACTGCCAACCTGGAGGGGCTCTCCGAGATCATCTCTTTCAGTGGTATCTCCTCCCGCTCCTTACAGCGAGGAGGAAACTGAGGCCCGGGAGGCATGGACGTGCTCAAGGTCGTGTGGCTAGGAAGGGCTCAGCTCTACCCGGCCGGACTCAAACACACCAGCTCTGATCCCAGATCCCAGGGACGGCCTTCCCTCCTCGGCCCCAACCAGCCCCTTCCTCTCAGGCGGCAGTACAGCCACAGGACGTCGCCTGAAGACACGGCCTTCCCAACAGAAAGCAGCAGGGCCTACGGGACTACAACACAAAGCCACAAGGAGAGACCCCTGAGGAGCACAGTAGCAGCAGGGGGTGCGGGGACCCCTGAGGAGCACAGTAGCAGCAGGGGGTGCGGGGACAGGGGACCAGGGGTCTGTAGATATCGGAGCAACCCTGGGCTGGCTGTCTCCAGGGAGGACAGGAACCCACAGGTGGGGGGGGCAGGAGAGCATCCCAGCCAGGGTGCCCCCCAAGGTCTCTGGTGTTGCTCAGACTGTGGCTATGCACACCCCTCTTTTAAGAGAAATGCCACCTCCCATTCCTTCTTTACCCAGGGAAGGCACTCAGGAGGCTTGGGGGCTATGAGGAAATCCAGTTATTTTCAGCGAGTCCATTTAGGGCTTCTTTTGGGCAGAGGATTTTTTGTAATGGAATGGGATCTCCATATGTACAAGTAATACCCTTGCATGTATTTTTTCCCAAAGTTCTTTTCCCACGCATGTTATTTCAGGTAGCTGTGTAACCCTGGGCAAGCCATTTATTTACTCTAACCCTCAGTTTAATGCCTTATCCGTGAAATGGGCACGACAATAATGCCTACTGCTTAGGACCCGTGCAAAGATGAAATAAGATGGAAATAAGATGATGATGACACACAGAAAGTATTAGGGGGGGAAATGCTAGCGAGTAGGAATAATGTTTTGTCTTCACCCGATTCTACAACACAGAGAGGCCCATGGGTGCCCGAAGGTGCACAGTGAAGACACAGCATCGGGGAGGACCCCGCCTCAGGCAGCACCCTGGCGCTCTCTCACTCTAGCACTTGCCTCCCTTTGCGCTCCCCCCCTTTTTTTTAAAAATAAGATTTTATTTATTTATTCATGAGAGACACAGAGAGAGAGAGAAAGAGAGAGAGAGGCAGAGACACAGGCAGAAGGGGAAGCAGGTTCCCTGATGTGGGACTCCATCCCCGGGGGACTCGATCCTGGGGGACTCGATCCCGGGGACTCGATCCCAGGTCTCCGGGATCACGCCCTGAGCCAAAGGCAGCCGCTGCACGGCTGAGCCACCCCGGCGGCCCCCCTGTGCCCCTTGAAGCCCAGACGGGGCAGCGCGCGCTGGTCCCGCACGCCTGGGCCGGGAGCCCCCTGGGCGGGGCGCAAGGGGCACGGACGCGGGGGTGGGGGTGGGGGTGCCCGGGTGGTTGGGCTCCGCGGGGCCTCGGCAGGGGGTGGGTCCCGCCCTCCTCCCCGGGGACCCCCGGCCCCCCGGCCCTCCGGCCCCCGGGGGAGGGCGCTCGCGGCGCCGAGGTGCCCGGGCACAGGCGCGGTGCGGCGGGCGCGGGGAGGACGCGGTCGCGGGGCGGGCACTCGCGCGGGGCCTGCGCTGCCCACGGGCGGCCTGGGGCCAGCAGCACCCCCACCCCGCGCCCCGGGCCCCGCGCACGCGCCCCGGGTACCTGCGAGCCCCCCCATGGCCGCGGTGCCCGGCTGCCTGTACAGCACGGTCCAGACGAGGAAGATGGAGAAGCCGGCCGCGGAGCTGAGGCCGGAGTAGGCGGCGCGGAGGCCGAGCTGCAGGCGGGACGGGGCCATGGGGCCGCGGGCGCCGGGCGGAGGGCGAGCGCCGCGGGGTCGCAGGTGCAGGGCGGGCGGGAGCCGGAGCGGGAGCCGGAGCCGGAGCCGGAGCCGGAGCCCGAGCCGGGAGCCGCCGCCGGCCCGCGCTCCGCTCCGCCCCGCGCCCGCCCCCGCCCGCCCCCCGCGCCGCCGGCACAGCGCCCTCCCCGGCCGGAGGCCGCCCGCCGCCCGCCCGAGGGCCGAGGTGACCTCCCGGGGCCGCCGCGCCGTCCGGGATGGGGAGGGGCGGGGGGGTCCCTCGCAAAAAAAAAAAAAAAAAAAGCAGGTTCGGGGGCGCATCCCCAGACTTACCGGGTCACGACCTTCGGGGCTGGGCGGGGCCCGGAAACCGATATACACACGAGCCACTTGCGGCCCCGGTGACTTGAAAATGTTTCTCTTTGAATACGATTCTCGTTTAAAATGTAAATTTCTCGGGGGCACCGGGGTGGCTCGGCGGTTGAGCACCTGCCTTCGGCTCAGGGCGTGACCCTGGAGACCCGGGATCGGTCCCGCGTCGGGCTCCCTGCAGGGAGCCTGCTTCTCCCTTTGCCTGTGTCTCTGCCTCTCTCTCTGGGTCTCCCATGAATACATAAATAAAATCTTAAATAATAATAATAAAACTTAAATTTCTCGATATAAAAATTAGGAAGCACGCAAGTACACAGCGAATAGGGTTCCTGCCACCCTGCGCCCACCCACCAGATTCCCTCCCCCAGACTTTTTTTTTTTAATTTTTTTTTTTTTTTTATGATAGTCACAGAGAGAGAGAGAGAGAGAGAGAGAGAGAGGCAGAGACACAGGCAGAGGGAGAGGCAGGCTCCATGCACCGCGAGCCTGACGTGGGACTCGATCCCGGGTCTCCAGGATCGCGCCCTGGGCCAAAGGCAGGCGCTAAACCGCTGCGCCACCCAGGGATCCCCCCTCCCCCAGACTTTACAGGCGCATCTCCGAGGATCCTTCCCACTGACCGATGTTTGAGAACCCCTGCGCTGAGACCACCCCCGCGGAACCTCAAACACCTCTTCCACGCGGACACCTTCCCCTTCCTTCCCGGCCTATACCCTTCATCCCCCACCCCAAATCCCTACCAACCACCTGCCCCACTCTCAGAATCTATAGCAGGAGTATATTGAGCTTCCTCTGTGAGCCCAGCTTCATACCCGGAGCTGAGAGGGAAAATCAAACAGAACACAGAGCCCTCAAGCACCTGTAATCTAGTGGGGGGGGGGGGGGGTCCATCACATACCTGCACAAAATAGGTAGCCAGTCTCTGTATCAGTTTCCTTTTGCTGCTGTAACAATCACCACGAATCTAATGGCTTAAAGCAACACCTATTTATTATCCCGCAGTTCTGCGGATCAAGGTCCAACAGTGGGTCTCACTGGGCTTAAATCAAGGAGATGGCAAGGCTGCCTTGCTTCTGGGGGGCTGGAGGGGAGAGTCTATTTCCTTGCCTTTTTCCAGCTTCTATAACCACCCACATTCCTGGACTCATGGCCCTCTTCCTTCATCTTCAAAGCTAACAATCACATTACTCTGACCTCTGCTACTGTTGTCACCTCTTCTCTACTGATGATTCCATTGCCTCCCTCTTCCCTCGTAAGGACCCTCGCAACTGAGGATCTGGATCATTTGGGACACCTGGGTGGCTCAGTTGTTTAAGTGTCCGACTCTTAGTTTTGGCTCAGGTTATGATCTCAGGGTCTTGAGATTAAGTCCCTGAATGGGGCTCCATGCTTGAGATCCTCTCTCCCTGCCTCTCCCTTTCAAGAATTCTCCGTCTCATGAATAAATACATAAAATCTTCTTTAAAAAAAGATTTTATTTATTTATTTATAAAAAAGATTTTATGTATTTATTCGAGAGACAAACAGAGAGAGAGACGCAGAGACACAGGCAGAGGGAGAAGCAGACTCCATGCAGGGAGCCCAATGTGGGACTTGATCCCAGGACTCCAGGATCACGCCCTGGGCCAAAGGCAGGCGCTAAACTGCTGCGCCACCCAGGGATCCCCAAGAAATAAAAAAAATCTTTAAAAAAAAAAAAAAACCCTGGAAAATCCAAGCTAATTTTTCCACCTCAAGATCTTTAACTTAATCACATCAGCAAAACCTCTTTTGCCATGTAAAGTAACATATTCACAAATTTTGGAGACAAGGATATGGACATTTTAGGGAAGCACTATCACAGAATGTAAACTCTGAAAGGACTGTACCACTTTGGTTCACATGAACCCCTTAGAAATGTGCCTCGTACCTTGTAGCCCCTTAATGAACATTGTTGGATAGATGAAGGCGGTGAATGAGAGGTAAGCATTAAATAATGACAAAGGTGATCGTCATTAGAAGTCCGAGCAGGGCATGATGGGTTGCCCAAGGAGGGTTGTAAACCGGTGTAATCCACACTTGCCTTACTTTAGAATAGTCAGGGAGCTTCTTAAAAAAAAGAGAAAAGAAAAAAAAAATAAGAAAGACCCCAGACTCCACCCATGGCTTATTAAATTTGAATTTTGGAAGTGTATTATTTAATGAGAAGTAATTTTCATGTGATGAGCTCAGCACTCAGGCCTTCTTTAGAAGCCAGTGATGCAATCAGAAAAGGGAGTGAGCCCCATGGTCCAGAGCCCAGTGCCACGGATGGCTTCAGTGCTGCTGGCTGGGCTAACACTCCAGGTGGTGGGAACAGCATGTGTGCGGCCCAGAGGGAAGAAATAACATGGCAGATTAGGGGAAACTGTAAATAGTTTGTGGTCTGTGGGTGGAGTGGTAGGTTCCAAAGTTAAAAATGTTCTGAACATAAAGGGCCTTTGTGCTCTGCTAAGGGGAGGGGAATAAGGGCTCTGCATTCTAGAAATGTGGCCAGGGTAATAGCCTGAGGATGCGCTGCCTGAGAAAAGACTAGAAGCAGAGAGCTCATTCGGACGAGTCCATGCACTCGCTGGGCCTTAGTGATCTCATCTGCAAAATGGGTACAGCAAGGATAGCTACTTCATGTGTTGCGACAAGGACTCAGTGCTTAAAAGAGTGCCTGGCACATAGTAGGTACTCAGCTGGTATGATTAGCTGCAGCAGTACAGCTGCCGTGGCAAGAGACGCAGGGGGGCTGAAAGGTGGTTGAGGCTGAGAGAGTGAGAATGGAAAAAAAGGGGGATCCCTGGGTGGCCCAGCAGTTTGGCACCTGCCTTGGGCCCAGGGTGTGATCCTGGGGTCCCGGGATCGAGTCCCACGTCAGGCTCCCTGCATGGAGCCTGCTTCTCCCTCTACCTGTGACTCTGCCTTTCTCTCTCTCTCTCTCTCTGTATCTCTCATGAATAAATGAATAAAATCTTAAAAAAGAGAGAGAGAGAATAGAAAAAAAGGAACGGAACCGACAAATATTGCAGTTATTTGAACCTTAAAGGTTATATAGGAATTACTTAACTGGGCAGACAGAAACGAGGAGAGTGAAGATATTATGAGTGAACATAGGGGGAGGACTGAGCAAATGCGTGACTGTGCAGTAGGAGATCGTGCAAGAAATTAATGAGACTAACTGTAGCTGGCCTGGGTCGTAGGAAAACGTTAAGGGCAGGCTGAACTTTCTTCTTGGTTGTAGAGGCAATATGGAGCTGTTGAAAGCCTTTACACTCCGATGGGGTCACCACTTATTGTGTGACCCCCAGCGGGTTCTCGTAACTCACCAGAAATTTTCTGACTTTCTGCCAAGAAAATACTCCAGGTCTGTGCTCTCCAAAATGGTAGCTACTACACACATGTGGCTCCTGAGTGCTTGGTATGAGGCTAGTGTGACGGAGGAGCTGAGTGTTTAATTGTTTTTCATTTTAATTGAAATGGCCCCCCTGTGGCTAGTGGCTCCTGCGATGGCCCAGGAGGCTCCCGGCCCCTGTTGCTCTGTCTGGATAATGGGAAGGATGGTGATAGCTTGTAGGCTTGTTGTAACCATTTGGATAGATTGACATACTGCAGTGAGAGCACTCAACACAGTAACCCCACAAGGTATTTTCACTGTTCTTAAGACTGTTGTTGTTGTTCTCATTGAACAGGAGTAGCATGACATAAGCCAGGTCATAGGAAGACTATTGAGACTGTGATATCCAGGTTAGATTTGACGGGACAAGAAAATTGTAGAAGAGGGACTCCTGGAGGTTCTCAGCGGTTGAGCACCTCCCTTGGGCTCAGGGCATGATCCCGGGGTCCCAGGAATCGAGGCCTGCATGGGGCTCCCTGCAGGGAGCCAGCTTCTCTCTCTGCCTCTCTCTCTGTGTCTCTCATGAATAAATAAATAAAATCTTTTTTTTTTTTTTTTTTTTTTTAAGGAAAATTGTAGAAGAGAGAGCACCCATGAGACTGTTTCAGTGGTAAGGTGTGAGATAACTAAGATCCTGTCTGGAGAAAGATCATGACAATGGGAAAGAATGGGAGGATTCTTTGTGTTCTGCACAACATATGAGTGTGCCCGCATATACACGTCCTCCCACATCAGCTGTCTTTCCGAGGTGCTTTCAGAGAGCATGCTCCCATCCCAAGCCAACACAGACATCACTGCCCACTCCCCCCACAAGACAGATAGGCATTGCCCCTGCTCACTAATGCTCACCATTAGGGACTCTTCTTCTGGCACATTACCCACTAAATTTGCACTTGGAACACGACCCAGTGTCCTTGCAGTCAAACTGATGCCATGGGATTGAGCTCTGGACAATGGAATGGAATCAACGCAAAAGCAATGCGTTTCCAGGCTGGACCTATAAAAATCTTCCATGCGTCCTCAATTCCCTATTTCCATCCTGTCATGATTTAGGAGACCACATGTCTTTGTTTTTTTGGGTTTTTGTTGTTGTTGTTGTTAAAGATTTTATTTATTTATTCATGAGAGACAGAGAGAGAGGAAGAGACACAGGCAGAGGGAGAAGCAGGCTTCCTGCGGGGAGCCCGAGGTGGGACCCTGGAATCACACCCTCAGCTCAACCGCTGAGCCATCCAGGCGTCCCATGAGGTCACATGTTGAAGATGGCAGCACTACATGATGGAAGGAGCCTGGGACCCCTGAATGAATGAATGACTGAATGAATGAATGAATGGAACAAAACCACTCTGTCCTCCTGGAGTGAAAAATGCAAACTTTGTTGTGCTAAAAACCCCTGAGATTTGCAGGTTGTATGTTACAGCTAACCTGATTACCCTAAGACACCATCCCTCATCCCAATTCAGCTCACGTAAACATATCCCATGTGGCTGACCCGCCTGAACTATCAATCCCTCAGGAGTCACTTTATTTTTATTTTCATTTTTTTAAAAGATTTTCTTTATTTATTCATGAGAGACACACAGAGAGAGGCAGAGACATAGGCAGAGGGAGAAGCAGTCCCCATATGGGACTCGATCTTGGGACCTGGGGGTCACGACCCAAGCTGAAGGCAGATGTTCAACCGCTGAGCCCCCCAGGCGCCCCAGGAATCACTTTTAAATTGGGCCCCACCAGCATGAAGACAGACTCTCCCTCTCACCTGCAGCGTCTTGCCTCCTAAGACATTCCTTCCTCGCTCCCCCAGAGCGGGCGCATTCCAGACACATATCTCCTCCGACAAAGCTGTATTCCAGTGGACTGAGTTTACTGGACTTGTCAGGGCTTCCTCCTCTCTGCTCCCTACTCCTACCCAGAGTGACCTCGCCTGCCCTCTGGGGCATGACCTTGCTTAGGGCTGTGTGGCATATGGCTCCAGGCCCAAACCCCAGCGTCATTTCTGAGTCCTCCCTTTCCTTCCTCCCCACTTCCAACTCCTTAGCAAGTCCATTGGGGCTGCCCTGTCCTTCTTCTCCTTCTCCCTGTCACCACCCTAGTCCAGCCACCGTCATCACCACCTGCCCATGCGAGGGTCTCCTAACTGGTCTTCCTCGGCTCCCCCTGCCCCCGAGTCAGCGGCTGGCACAATCTTTGAAAAATAACAAGCAGAACAAGGGGCTCCCCTGCTTACTCCCTCCGTGAGCTTCCCATCTCTCGTGGGGTGAACTGATTGGGGCCTCGCCAGCTCCAACTAGTCTGACCGTTCATTCCGATTCTGGCACACGGGACTTCTCTCTGTTTCTCGAATGTGTCAAGCTTGGTCCTGCCCCTGGGTTTGGGGGCTTTTTTTTTTCTTTTAAAGATTTTATTTATTTATTCATGAGAGACACACACAGAGAGAGGCAGAGACACAGGCAGAGGGAGAAGCAGGCTCCTTGCAGGGAGCCCGACACGGGACTCGATCCTGGGACTCCAGGATCATGACGCCCTGGGCCGAAGGCAGACGCTGTAAACTGCTGAGCCATCCAGGCGTCCCTTTGAGGGCCTTTTTGCCTGGAAATCAATCTCTTCTCTGAGTGCCCATAAGATTAATTCCTCATCATCATTCAGCAGCTCAGACTGTACTTCCTCAGAGGCGCAGTGCTGTCCTTCTCGTCTCAAGCACAACCTGCCACACAGTTTGGTGTCTCTCATGACACCCATCACTGGGTGAAATTGTGTTCATTTATCCTTTAACCCCCACTCCTCCTAACCCTTGGGAATATAACCTTCATGAGGGCAGGGGCTTTACTTGTTAGGGATCAACTCCTCTGGCTTTGCCCAGGACAGTCCTGGTTTTACCACTAGAAGTTCCACATTCCAGGAAATCCCTGAGTCTAGGGCGAGCCGTGATAGTCACGTTATTGTCTGCCTTGACTGCTTCCATGTTCCCAGTACCCAGTCAACGGCCAGGTGCAGGGGGAGGAACTCCCTACAGATTTGTACAATAAATATAACCACGGCCTGCTGTCCATAAAGAATTCTTTGGTCCTACCTCTAGGGGGTAGCCTTTTCCAGCCTTCTCCAGCTTTCTCCACCCTCCAATCTCTGCCTTGAGACCCAGCTTTACAAGGTTGGGCCAAAAAATCTCCCGGGCTTGAATTTCGGTGGCTAGTTCCACAGGATTCTCCCCAGACATCACACGGGCCCTTTGCTCACGCCCAGCTCCCGTGGAGTTCAAGGCTGAGGATCCAGAATCGGATCATCCCCTCACTCCAGCCCTGCATCCTGCTACTTTGTCTTCCGCCCGAGGCCAGACAGACCAGAGCAGAAAGGCCTGTTCTAAGAGGAGGAGCCACCGAAGGGACAATCTGGCCCCATCATGAGCATCTCAGTTGTCCAGGGGGTAGGAAAACATGTTGAGTCGAGGACTCCCCAGAGGAGGTCACTTTGCACCCCTCCACCCCCCTGCCTCACCTGTCCCCCACCCCCCTTACTCCTCCCCAGGGCTGCGGCTGCTTTTTGCCCCTAGAAGGGGTTGTCTCTGCCTCTTAGGGTGAGAGTGAAACTGTTCTGAGTCTGCCTTTTCGGTGAGACCCCACTTCCTCTGCCTGCCCACTGACAGCCTAGGAGTCCACATAGTGGGCAGGGTGCCGTGTGAGAAGATGCTGAGCACAGGCAGCAGGTCTTTGAACTCAAGTGCTAAGTGAGTATCAGAGGCAGGGGGTGGGCAGGGGGAGTGTGTGTGTGATCACAGCCGCAGCCCTGTGCAGTAGAGCAGCGTGGGGCCCGGCGGGTGTCCTGGTGACCTCCATCTTCTGCCCTGAACCTTCAAGCACAGGTACCTACTCCAACTCTCTTTCCCTTTCCCCATGGGGTTGCTGTTGGCTGGGGGGTGGGGGTGGAGGTGGGGAGAAAGAGCCTGTACCTCACCTCCAAGGTGGACTTAGTCTCTGAGCTGTGGGGAGTGAGAGAGCTCTGGGGCTGAGGGCAAGGAGGGGAGGGTGCTGACGTTTCCTGCAGGACAAAGCCTGGCTCGGGGCGGTGGACAGCCTGTCTTTTTGATTCGAGTTTGGTGACCGGATTGATTAACTGAGGAAGTCATCACAGAGGCTTAATCGATACATGGGGGTCCTGCCCTGGTCCAGCTGCAAGGACACTGGATGAAGTAAAGGGATAAGAAACAGGCTGTCACCTGTGCCCAACCCAGAGCATGGGACCCAAGGATCTGAGGGTGCTTCCTGGAGGAAGGGAGGGGCGGGCTAGCAATGGCCCGCTGCAGGGTGAGGAGTGGAGTCAAGTCAAGACCTGGCTGGACAGGTACCAGGAAGAAAGACAGATCTGGGGGAGGCATGAGGGAGGTGGAAAAGGGCTCGTACAGGAGAGGGGGCAGTTCTTTTACCTCAAGAAACCTCTCTTGAGGACCTTTGGCTCACAAGGCCCGGACTGTGCAGGGCGTGCAGCCGTGAACAAAGCAGGGCCAGGGCCTGCCCTTCAGGAGCTCACATTCTCTCGGAGGAGGCATCACTGGTAATGACTAGGAAGTGGCTTGATGTCAGCTGTGGTGAGTGCTGGGTGTGCGGCCCTGCAGGCTGTGGGGCACCCTGGCAAGCACCTGCTTCCAGCTGAGGCCCGAGGAGGAGCCTGGGGCCTAGGGAGAACCAAAAGCATCAGGGGAGATTAAATCGGAATTCAGGCCTCTAGAAGCCTCTGTGGAATGAGAACAAAAATGCCAAGGGGGTTCCCTATACCTGCCCCCCACATCGTGTTTAGGTGCAGTACACCACCCTCCATTTCTCTGGACGTGAGGTCTCTAGAGGAGGAGGCGCCAAGCCCAAGAGCAGGAAGGACTTCCTGAGGCCCGGGGCCTGGCGCGGGAGGTCTGGGCGGCTGGTGCTGCCTCTCTATCCTGGTGGTGTAGACTGACACCAGGGGTGGAGGGAGCCACCCATGGCTCTCTCTCTCCGTCGGAAGTATAGACCCCTCTCTTTTCTGTTTCCCTCGCTGGACCCCATCTCTGTACCCTCCTCTGGGCTTTTACCGTGTGGTCTCAGGAGAGAGGACAAGGGCGGCGGTTCTGGTGCTGGCAAGTCTTCGGACTCTTCAGCTTCTCCTCTGGCCCTAGCACTTCCTGACTGGGATTTGTGGGCAGGATTGAGGTCGGCTCTGAGGCTAGGAAGGGGTTCCCCACCCTGGCCTGCTTGCCCGATCACCCACATCTTTGGCCCTCCTCAGCCAGTGTTCTGGACGCAGAGAGAAGTGGGCATCTCACAAGCAGGGGCTGGAGCCCTCCTAGGAGCCCTCCCTCGGGCTCCTGCAGCTGCTCCAGCCAGGTGTCTAAATCGGGAGGGTCAAGTGCGTGCAGAGTCTGAGTCCTGAACAAAGGCCACAGGCCCAGGACAGGTTGGAAGATTGGAGCATTTGAGAGACTAGGCTTCTGGAAAGGCCGGGAATGTTGGGAAGAGGCAAGGGGGAGGAGGTGGCGTGGGTGGTCAGCCTCAGGAAGGGCTAGGAGTGGGGTGGGCTGGGGCAGAGGCAAGTGTAGGCTGGAAGTTCTGACAGAGTGAGGGAGAAGGAGAGGCACCTGAGCCCGAGCCACAGTGGCTACAACTAGACTGGAGCTGCCACTTCTGAACACTGATCACTCAAGGTCAGATGCAGAGTCTCCTGGGTATTTGGAATACACACACACACACACACACACACACACACACACACACACACACGGAGCCCTCGAGAAGCTGAACCTTGGGCGGAGAAAGCAGCTCCTACTTTATGCACATTCATAGAACAGCACATTTGCCTGCTAGGCAGGCCTGTTCCCTCCCACACAGCTCCAGACCTGCCCCTGCCTCTCCTCCTGCTCTCCCAGCCTCTCCTTACCCTCCGGCCACCACCGTCACCACCACCGCGGGCCTGCTCAGTGATTGTTTCCTTGCGTCTGTCACACATGACTAGCTTGAGCACCAGCCAGGAGAATGCGCCTCCAGGAACGCGTGGGGTCCCTGCCCTTGCCTCAGTCATCAGATCCCCACTGGTCCCCAGCCCCTGCCCGCCTTCCCTCCCAGCTTACCAACCTCCCCCACCTGGAGGAAGCAGGATCCCATTGCTCTTCTCCTTTGGTGGCCTCGCCACTGTCGAAGTGGCCCATGATCAGCTGGCTCTGACCTGCTGGTCCTGGGAAGGTTTGGCTCTGTGCCCCGTTAGCGTTCCAGCTCCCTGCCTCTGCCCCCCACCCCAGGAATGGGCAAGGGAGGAGGGGGCAGAGGAACTGAACTGGAACCACCCTCAGGGGAAGGTATCTGGGCAAGCACTGGAAGACTTTAAACCTTCCAGAGCCAGGAGGTAGAGCCCCGATGAGGGCACTGGGCTCTCGTCCCCCTCCCTTGTGGGCCAGCCATGGCCAACGTGGAATCCCAGAGATGCTGAGGGAGGCTACAGCAGGCCGGGGTTCCCAGGCAGAGCCCTTCCATCCTTTGGTTTCCAAGTTGGTCCTTTTCTGCAGTCCCACTGGAGGCCCCTTAGTTAAAGCTTCCTCTAACCTCCCACTGTCCCACCAACCAGCCACAAGACAGGGAACAGAGGAGGAGGTAGGGAAGCAGCGAGGAGGGAGGGAGATGGAACCAAATGCCTTGGAAGCTGGGCTACCGGGAGCTGGAAGAGCAGCCCCTCTCCCTCCCCTGGTCCCCAGGGTATAGGCCCTCCGTTGGTCACCAGCTGGTCTCCCACAGTTCACGTTCATTTTGTTTGCACCGTTAATCTTTACATCAGATGCTGTGCTGGGCAGGAAGGCCTGACCAGATGGGTGTGTTAAGCAGATAAAGAAAAATCCGCTTGGCCCTGTAGCCCTGCAGCCGGGGGTCTGCTCAGTTCTGGGTTCCTAGTTTTTTTAAAATTTTTTTTTTGGGGGGGAGTGTTCCTAGTTTTGAGCAGCGTTCCTGGCACTCCCATTCCTACAGCAGGATAGGCTGAGGAGGGCGAGGCCTAGAGCAGCAGCGGGGAGGCAGTAGCAAGAGGGGTGATGTGAGCCCAGCAGTCTGGCTGCCCAAGGTTGGCTCTACCAAATGCCCTTGCGCGGCTGTGGGCAGCTAACTTCACCTCTCTGTGCCTCAATGTCCTCACTTGCAAGAAGAGAGCGTTCTGGGATGAAGACTTGCAGTCTACAGAGTGACATAGCAACCCCCCCACCAACAGCAAGTGCTGGAAGAGGCCACCACTGCGCCCACCCACCCACCGCCCACCGAGGGCTGAATGTAACACATTATTCCTCCGTTGGCTCAACCGGAGCTGGTGGCTGATTGGATGTGGGGGAGAGATGGAGGGATCTAGCCGGTGGCCTAGGCTGCGGTGGGGCTCCTGGGGCAGGAGGAGGGAGTACAGACACGCCTACCTGAGAGGCGCCCAGTGAAGATCCAGGAAGCTGTGGGCCAGGCAAGTAGACAGCTCAGCAAAGAGGCCCTGTGGGCAGAAGAGAGCCAAGTCCAGGCCAGGGGCCCAGAAGCTCTCTCTACCCAGAGAGCTCATCGCGTGGGTAGACCATGTCAAGGGGCCCTGCACTTCAGCTTCCATCATCTGCCTCTCCCTCCGCTTCCCCCTGGAGCCTGTGCACCCAGTTATGGGGGAAAGGACTCTGGATATGGGTTTTTTCTCTTTCGTGGGAACTGTCCATGTATTTGAGAGGCAGGGTTGCAAAATGGCAAGCACATGAGACTCCTGATGGCTTGGGTAGAAGCATTCTCTGCTCTACATCTTCCTAGTTAGGGGACCTGGGGTCGGCCATCTGACCTTTCTGGTGTCTCAACTTCTGTCATCCGTGAAATGGGATGACAATAATACCTATCTGTAATGATTAAAAAAGTGAATGTATGTAAAGGATCAAGAGCAGGGCCTGATGCTGGGTAACTGTTATTATTTGTCTATCTTAACACGCCCCCAGGCATCTAATGACAGTCAGGACAGGGTGAAGGGTGCACCAGGGCAGGGCAAGATTGTTCCCCAGATGCCTCACCATCTGTCTTGGGGTGTCTTTCTCAGACACACTCCCCTTGTCCCCCACCACCTGCAGGCCTCTGCTCTGATTAAATATCTGTTGAGTGGCCATTCTGCTAGGCAGCCTTCACCCAGGAATCCTGAGCAAAACCCGGGGCCCATCATCTGCCTCGGTGGGAGGCAGGGGGCTTGCCTGCCGTAGTAAGAACAGGACAAGGGGGAGGTCCAATGCCTATGGTCCGCCCTGGCTGCCAGCGAACAGGCAATCACCTGGGCCATCCTCTCGGCCTCCCGGGAGAAGGGGAATGAGAAAGAGCCGTGAGAAAAGAAAGGCAAGGAAAAAATAGTGTTGAGAGAGAACACAGGTGGGGGGAAGGTGGGTTCGAGACACTTTGGTTTGCACTGATGTGAATGACTTTCTTTGGACGCTTGTACCTCCCACCCCAACCCCTGCACACACACTCAATTGCCCTTTCCATAGCTTTCTCTTTTGGGCATATGGTCCAGATTAGGAGAATGAATATGATGTAAAACAAGACAGGATAGCATGGTGGTTGAGTGGAGCCTGGCAACCCGGGTTGAAGCCCCAGCTCATCATTTGCTAGCTGGGTGACCTTGGCATGTCACTTAATACTTCTGAGCCTCAGCCTCCCCATCTATATAAAGTGGGAATAATGGCAGTGCTGCCTCACAGGGGAGCGAGGGGCAGCGATCACGAAACGCTTGGAACAGTGCCAGGCTCTTGTGGGCTACGGTGGCTTGCTGGGAGGTCTGCGGGCCCGCAGATGTCCTACTCCATTTCCCAGCTCCTTTTCCACCTGCCCAAGTAAGGGCAAGTATAAAGACGGAATGGGGGGGGGGGGGCCTTTCTGACCCCTTTGCCAGTCCCCTGAAACTCCTCTGTTAAACCTTCCAGATCGGGTCACTAATCCCAGCAACCTAAAACCTCAACTCTCTTCTGCATGCACCCCTGTGGCCCCAGCCTCTTTTTCTTTCCTGCCAACAATTAAGCTGTTCTCCCTTCTTCCAAATTCCCAGAACTTGGGTGTGGGTTTGGGCCTGGGGCCAAACTTATTCTCAGGCTCCCCTCCTTTCCTGAAGGGGCATTTAAAACTCCATCAGGGGATCCCTGGGTGGCTCAGCGGCTTGGAGCCCACCTTTGGCCCAGGGCCTGATCCTGGAGACTCCTGGAGACCCGGGATCGAGTCCCACCATCATTTCTCAAAACGTGAACCCAGCAGATAACCTTGGGGTATTTGCTCAAAATGCAGATTTTTCCATTTTCACGCCCATAGGACTGAATCTGAATTTGGGGGTGGGGGTGGGGAGAGGAGTATAGGACTGAATCTGAATTTGGGGGTGGGGGTGGGGAGAGGAGTATAGGACTGAATTTGAATTTGGGGGTGGGGGTGGGGAGAGGAGTGGAGAGGCTTAAAAACTTTCATTTTGATGAACTCCTCGGTGGATTTTTAAAATACACCTTACAACTGAGATTTTTAATCACCGTTAAGATCTGTCTCCGAGAACACGAGAACATAATCATGGGTGGGAGATGGGGGCTCCCAGTCCCAAAGCAGGCGGGCCGGGATGCCTCGTTAGTGTCCCCTACCCGCCCCCCTCGGGTCAGGCAGGCTCAGCAGCAAAGGGATAGGGACAGGGACTGGGCCAGAAGAGTGAGTCCTAGAAGGCTGCGGGCAGGGCGTGCGACTCCCTTCCACCCCCCAGGAGCCACGGGCCCCCCATCCCCGCCCCCTCGGGAGCTGCAGTGGGGCGCGGAGGGCGGTTGGGGCGTCTGCGCGGTGCTGGGGACCCAAGCCCGGGGAGGCGACCCCAGCCCCAGCCTGCAGGGGGGGCTCTGCTACCCCAGGCTCTGCTCCCGCCGCCCCGCGGCCAGGAGGCGTGCCGGGGGCGCGGGTCTCCCACCCCCCTCCCCCCTCCCGCGTCCCGGGGGGCAGCCCCTGTTCTCCTCCCTAGCCTCAACTTCCCCACGGCGCCCGTGCGTGTGTGTGTGTGTGTGTGTGTGTGTGTGTGTGTGTGGTGGGGGAGGGGGAGCTCGGCAGCGGGATTCCCCGCGGGGAAGCAGCCCAGTCCCCTCCCTCCCCCCTCCCCCCTCCCCCCGGGCTGTTCGGGACCCTGGACCGAAACAGGAGGCAGGACGCCCCCGGCCGGGAAGCGGCCCCAGCCCGGATTTCCCTCCCGGGTGGGGCCGCAATGACTCACCCCCCTCCCCCTTCCCCGGTTTCCTTGTTTGCATTTCTCCTCCCGGCCACGTGGCGGCCTGTGGCGCGGCTCAGCGCGGGGACCCCGGACCCCGACCCCGGCACCCCGGCACCCCGGGACCTCGGCACCCCGGCATCCCGGCACGCGCCCCGCGCCGCTCCTGGCCCCGGGCTGCTCCGGCCCCCGCCCGCCCCGAGCCGCGACTCCTCCCCCTCCCCCCCCCCCCCCCCCTGTCGGGCCGGGCGCCGCCTCCCCGCGCTCGCAGCGCGTCGCGGGAGGGAAGGGGCGGGCAGCGCAGGGGGTGTGACAGCTCCCGCCCGGCCCGGTGCCAGCTGCGGCCTCGCTTCGGCGCCCCGTGCCAGCTGGCTCATTCGTCTGGGACAGAGGCGGAGGCTCGGGGCTCCTCGCCGCTGGCTGGGGGGGCTCCCCCCACGCCCCCTGCGCTCCCCCCCAAGGGAGCCTCTCCCCCCCCCACCCCGGCTGGCCCGTGGCCCCGCAGGCAGCAGGTCCAGCTAGGAATTAGCCCCGTTCACTTCGCCTGGGGCTCGCAGCCCGCACCCCTTCAGGAGCAGTCGGGGTCCCGCTGAGGGTCCCCTCCCCGCCCCGCCCCAGCCTTTTGCAAGAGCCTACAGGGCTGTGCAAGCTGGAGAAGGAATATGAAGGTGGGTAAGGTGGGGTCAGGGTGCGGAGCAGCAGGAGGGGAGGCTGACATGGTGGGTAGGGGGGTGGGTGGGGAGACAGTGCTGGGCAGGGGCCAGGGAGACGGGGGAAGATGGGCTGGAGGCGAAGCCGCATTTCTGGGGGCTCCAGGGAGTCCACAGCCTCATGCTGGGAGGTGGCGGGGATCCCTTGGAGGCCAAGGGCAGTGGGTGGGGCAGAAGTCCAAAGAGGCCCGGGAAGAAAGGCCGATGTCGGCCGGCCAGCTGGAAGACCCCGAAGCGCGCCAGACCGGCAGGCCCCAGTGAAGGTCTTCCTGTCCCTCCCCCGGCTCCTGGCAGCCTTGCAGCACCTCCGCCTGACCAGTCCAGAGGACCGCGAGGAAGTGGTTCTGCCTGGGGCGGTTGTGCCCCGGTCCGGCGGCCCCAGCCCCAGCCCCATGGCTCTCTGCCTCCCTTCCCTGCGTCACAGGTGGGCTGGCCAGGTGAGAGCCGCTGGCAGGTGGGCCTGGCCGTGGAGGACAGCCCGGCTCTAGGAGCGTCACAGGTGGGAGGCCTCCCGGACGTGGTGCCCGAGGGGACCCTGCTCAACATGGTGCTGAAGAGGATGCACCGGCCCCGAAGCTGTTCCTACCAGCTGCTGCTCGAGCACCAGCGTCCCAGCCGCATCCAGGGGCTCCGCTGGGTAAGTGCCCGTCGTCAGCCGGGGCCGGGCTGGGTGCCAGGGCTGCCGGACGGCCTGGCTGCTGCTGGGGGTGTCGGGGCTGCGGCTGGGCTGGACGGTGGGTGCAGCAGCCTGGTCGCCGTGTGCGTGGGTGGCTCACACAGCTGCACGCGTGTGGCTGTGCGCATGTGGTCCTCACATCTTACATCTTCCCGTGCTGGCGAGGGGGGAGGGGGAGGGGATTTGTCATTTACCTGTCACCTCCCTGCGCCGTGAGTTAGGTGCCAGCTTGTCCTCCGCGTGGAGGTGGGAGGCGTGTGTGAAATACTGGGGCCCGGGTCAAGGTGGAGGGGGAGGTAAGCTTGGCTGCTGTTCTGGATGTATCGCCGTGGCAACATTCTCCTTTAGGAGAGCGACTGAACTGCGCCAGTTCTTCTTGATCTTGGGGTGAGAGGTGGGCATGTGCGCGCTGCTTGGCATCTGGCTCTGGGGGGGGGGCTCAGGGGGAGGATTTTGAGGAGTTTGGAGACCGGAGCTGGGGTCTCCCTTTGCTGGGGAAGAACATCCTGGAGTTGAAAGAAAGAAGAAGAGGGGAGGAGGGGGGCACAGGGGGCACTGGGGAGGGGTGCAGGCTGGGGGACGGGATCCTGGTTGCAGGATCCAGATCCGCAGAGAAGCTCTCTCCGACCACCCAGACTTCCCAGAGTCACCTGAGATTCGGGGTGCGTCTATTCTGTGTGCCATGGAGACAGCATTGGGAGCGAGTGTAGGCTGCTGGGAGGGTACTCAGGCAAAGGGGTAGAGGGAAAGCAGGAGCAGGTGACAAAATTGGGAGAGCTTGTCACTTAGGTCTCTTATCTGCAAGTTCCTTTGAGGACAATGACCACCACCTTCTGCCTCTTTCCTCCTACCTCTTGCCCTACTGCCATTTATATTTATCACAATATGAGGCTGAGTGAGAAGAATGAGGTCTGCCAACGTGATGGTGGGGGGGAGGGGGGCTCCTCAATCAGAATTGAGAGGATAACCGAGGCGTCAGTCCCTAGCTCTCCCCCAAACCCTCCCTCCCTTCCTGGGTCTTCCCAATCAGGGACCTTTTAGGCCTGGGTCCTGCTCAAGATGGGGCTCCAGGGGGAGCACGGCAGCTGGCCCCTTCTGGGCTAAGCCATCTCCCCACCCCTCCAGGTCACTGGCAGTAGCTACTGCTTGGAGCCTGTGGGCTGGAACCCTCCCTGCCTCCTTCCCTCTCAGGCTATAATTACTTGTGCATTTCCTGTCCCCTTCCCAGCTTGTAGAGGCAAGGTGGGGAGTAGGGGAGAGGGCAGGTGCCAGGACAATGAGGTCACTGGAGGCTCCCCTGGGACCCAAAGTCTGGGACAGGCAGTGGAAGAGGCCGCCAGGCTGTCTCCTGACCCTCCTAACCCCCAGAATTGAAGAGCTGGGGTATGTGGAGAGGCTGGAAGGGTGATGTGAGAGTGGCTGGGATGTAAAGGGGGTGAAAGTCACAGAAACAGCCCCTTTCCTGCCAGGTTTGTGGGGTGTAGGTAGGAATGGGAGGTTAAAGGGAACTTAGATTTTTAGGGCTAGGAGCAAGGGCCACACCCTCTCCTGGTGACCACCTCTGGGGAACGGGGCGGGACGCAGGGGATGCTGGTGAGGTGGTTTCAGCCCACTGCAGCCGTGTTTAAGAGGCTCTGGGGACCCGTGAAGTTACACATCTCACCTGTAGATGATGCGTTTGGCCTAGGAGGGGCTCACATGAGGGAACTGGCGGCTGACAGGGAGTGTGGACTTGCAGGGTAAAGAAAGGGTGGATGTCCGTAGAGGGGTGGAGCCTAGGAGGACAGTGCAGGGAGTTGTTCAGGCCACGACAGCCTCTTAGAAAACGAGGGGGAAGCCCATCCACCCCCTGAGGCCTGAAGAGAGCACTTGCTGTTGCTACTAGATCAGGACAAGAGAAAATGAAAGCAGGCTGCAGCAGGGCGGCCTGAGGTTATGTAGGGAAAGGATTTACCAACTATGGTGCTGGAATGGGACGGAAGACCGCCTCCTCTGGAAAACATGAGAGGGAGAGGAGATGGTGTCCCATGTCTGGGAGCCGGAGAAGGATCAATTTATCTAGAGGCAGGGGCAGGATCAGGATACCTCTGGTGGGTCTCACAAGCTCAGAGAAGCCTGGGGTGCTTCCCTTTGAGTGATTGTTTTGGGGGAGGTGGCTCTCTTCTCTAACTCAGAAGCCATGCTTTCGTCCCGCCTGTCCAAACGATGGTCGCAGCTAATAGTTGTCTAATACTTGGGTCCCAGGCACTATTATAAGGGCTTTACCTCTGTCATATCAAGTAATTTGACAATAACCCTGTGAGATAGATGCTCGTCATCATCTCATTTCACAGATGAGAAGACAGAGGCACAGAGTGGCTAAGTGACAGTCCAGGGTTACACATCTGCTAAGAGACTAAGTTCGGTTTCTGTCCCTGGTGCTCTGGCTATGGAGCCCAAGCTCATGGTGTACTTTCTTTGGCTGCAGATTGTAACCCTGACACCCCGAAGCATCACCCCTCCCCATGCGTCCTCCCCCTTCCCCAACACACACAGCCCTGGCCTGAGACCCTAAGCCATGGCCCAAGGGAACTGGTCTGACAGGTCCCCACGAGGCTCTCTGGCTCTGCGCCAGCCCCTCCAGTGTGGCTCTGACATCGAGTGACAGGGAGGGAGGGTGGGGCAGGCTATGGTGCTGGTGCCAGGGAAGCTAACTACCACCTCCTCTTCTACCCTGAGTCCTTCCTGTCCGGGCAGGAGGGGACGCAGTGGGCGAAGGCCTTCACCCCTACCCATACCAGCCACTTCTCTCCAACTGAGAAGCCCTGAGGTGACACTCGGGGTTATCAGATCAGAGACAGGGTCAGCCGGGGTACAGCACTGCTTGCACTGTGTCCAGGTAAGAGGCCCCCATCATAAAATAATGAAGTTCAGTAAAGTTACTTAGTATTTACTAAGCGGTTACCAACAAGCCAAGCATCACTTTGAACGCTCCATGCTATTAACTCATTTGACCCTCATAATTGCCTTATAAGATCGTTCCTATTATCAGGAACTCCACTTTACAGATGAGGAGACTGAAGCACACAGAGGTTAATAAGCAGCCAAGGTCACACACCCGGGTGGTAATGGGGAACTGAGATTTGGATGGCGAGCCCCCCGGCCTTGACCTCATCCCCTGAATAGTACCACCACCACCCCCATCCTAGGATGTTCCCAGTGCAGAGAGGGACCCAGAGGGACCCAGAGGGACTACGATAACAAACCCATGGAATTTTGTTTAACGCAATGTTTTTCAAACTTATTTGCCCGTGGAACGTTCCTGAAGGCAGGATTTATCCGTCCGTAGCACCAAGTGGGGGAAACGTGAGGCCACGGAGGCGCCTGGGAGACGGTAGTGCGCAGCGGCTAAGGACCCGTGCTTTGGAATCAGACAGGCGTAGTGTGAATCCTGGGGCCCCCCTTCACCAACTCGGGACAGGTTAGAGAACGTCTGAGCCTCCCTCTCCTGGTGTGAAGGAGGAGCCAGGCGCCTCCGCCGGGGTCAGTGCTCCTTACTCAGCAGGATCTTGAATCCCTGAGTAGTTGTGTGACCCCCCGGTGAGTTACTCCATCTCTCTGGGCTCCCGCTCTCCTCGGCAAATTGAGAGGGATGCCTTCAGGAACCTTCCTCGGCTCTGATGGGCCCGCGCCCCCTTTCCTCTGACCCACATGCTTATTCCCTGGGCCAGGGCAGGAAATGGCTTCAACAAGCCTGGGGATCTGGGATCTGGGATCTGGGGTGTGCCCAGTCTGGCCTCATGAGCTGGCACCTCTCCTCCTGATGTGCCCTCCAGGGTCAGAATAATACCAGGAAGGGAGCGTATGCTGGAGCCTGGGTCGTGGGCACCAAAGAGAGCTGAGGCAGGGACCGGGGCCACCTGGACGTTTTGACATGAACAACAAGTCATTAGCACTCGGCACTGTTTGTTCCAACACAGGGGGCTGGCTGGGTAGCATTCCTGCCCTTCCTCCTTCCCTGGCTCCTCCTCCTCCTCCTCCTCCTCCTCCTCATTTCCTGTTGCTAAGTCTCTAGGGCTCTGTGTCTGGCACCAGGCTGGGCCCCATGACCCGGGCAGGGATACCCTAGGGACACCTAGTGACTTCCGCCCAGCCCGGGGCCAGGCTCCTGTGTGTGCCAGACCTCAGGCCTCTGCCTGGCACACGGTGGGAAGAGGCCAGGGCCAGGACAGGGGGTTCTGGCCCCAGGCCTGCTTGTGCCCCAGCTCCCCAGCCAGGTCCTTTTCAGGGCCCAGTAGGAGAGAGAGAGCTGGTGAGAAGAGGGCAGGGGGAAGGGAAGGAACCAGGCAGGTGCGGTGGGTGGGGTGAGATCAAGAATGTGAGCACTTCTGCAGTTTACGCACGGCTGTCTGGCCACCCCAAGTACGCGTGACTGAGTTACACAGGCTCTTCACCCCAAGACTTCTGTTTCCTGAGTCAGAGAGGGCAGACGATCCCTGATCCTCCGACTTTACATCTGGTCCTATTCTATGTAGGATCAGAGGAAATCACGGAGAGAGAGGTGCTTGGTGAACTGTAAGGTACTCACCCTTTGGGAGGGCTCAGGAGGGGACGGCGTCCTGTCCAGAGACGTCCACAAATTCCAGTTTTCAGGTGGCAGAAAAAGAAGGATCGTAAGGCGCTTTCATGGCCAACATCCCAGGACACAGGAGCCCAGGGTCCTGGATGGCTCAGTTGATCCCAAGGGCACAGAAGCCTTGTTAACGTGTTTCCTCGTAAATCCCGTCTTCCAGAGCCAGTCCTGGGTGCCGCCGAGTCTTACTCACTCTTGCAGGATTAGGTCTAGCAGCAGCGTCGCAGAGAGGATGGGGGCTCTCCAGCAAGCAGCCCGCCCTCGGCTTCGAAGATGAGTAATAATAGCTAACAAGTACCTACAACTCTATGCCAGGGAGTGCTTTAAGCATTCAACACACATTAACTCACAGAACCCTTCCCAAAGCCTCTGTATTGGTATTACGAGTGTTTTATAGATTTAATAGACTAGGAAACTGAGGCATGAAGAGGTTAAACCATATATTGGGGGTCACACTGCTGGTAAATGGAGGAGGAGCAAGGATTTGAGTCCAGGAGTCCCACAGTCTCGTGGCTGGGAACAAACCCTGGCTCGGGATTAGGCTTTGTGACCCTAGGCCAGGAGCATGGGGTCACAAAGTCTTGGGGTGAAGAGCCTGTGTTGCTCAGTCACGCATGCTTGGGATGGCCAGACAGCCGTGCATAATCTCCAGAAGTGCTCACATTCTCGATCTCACCCCACCCACGGCACCTGCCTGGTTCCTTCCCTTCCCCCTGCCCCCTTCCCCCTGTCATGGACCTTTCTTTACTTCCCATTCTCATGCTCTTTTTTTTTTTTTTTAAGGTTTTTATTTATTTATTCATGAGTGACACAGAGAGAGGGGCAGAGACATAGGCAGAGGGAGAAGCAGGCTCCCCACGGGGAGCCTGATGAGGGACTCCATCCCAGGACCTCGGGGATCAGGCCCTGAGCCAAAGGCAGATGCTCAACCACTGAGCCGCCAGGTGGCCCAACCATCCTCATGCTCTTTCAGCGCTCTCCCCTACACAGGTGTGGTTTACCTGGGAGCCTGGGCGCACCTGGGCCCTGAGTAAGCTGCGTGGGAATCTCACCTGTCGAGGTGCAGTGCTTGTGTCCAGGAGGACAGGGGTCTGGTGATAGGGTGGGAAGAGGCGGATGCCTGGCATAGAGGGGTGCTCAGGGAGTATCCGTTCATTGGTTGACTGAGTAGCTAAATGCATCTGTTTGGAGCTGGGGACAGGGCTAGGGGTGAGAGAGACGGGGATGGTGGGGGGCTGAGGTCCAGGAGCTGGAACAAACGGGCAGGCCTTCCCCCCCTAGACGCCACTCACCGACAGCGAGGAGTCCCTGGATTTCAGCGAGAGCCTGGAGCAGGTACCAGCTGGGCCGGGGGGAGCCGGGAGGGGACCTCAGGGCCTCGGCCCGGGGCCTAGCCAGCTCTGCTGCTCCCTGTCCTAGGCCTCCACGGAGAGGGTGCTCAGGGCGGGGAAGCAGCTGCATCGACACCTCCTGGCCACCTCTCCGACCCTTATCCGAGACCGGAAATACCACCTTCGGCTCTATCGGTGAGCGCGGCCGTGTTCTCTCCCCTTTGCTCTGTGGCGGGCTCCGAGCCTACCCCAGCTGCAGGCCTAGAAGGGTACTTCTCTGCCAGAAGGTTTGCCCTCCTGCCCGTTTTTGTTTTTTGTTTTTTTTTTAAGATTTTATTTATTTATCCATGAGAGACACAGGGAGAGAGAGAGAGAGAGAGAGAGAGAGAGAGGCAGAGACACAGGCAGAGGGAGAAGCAGGAGCCCAATGGGGAGCCCGATGCGGGACTCGATCCCAGGTCTCCAGCCTCATGCCCTGAGCCGAAGGCAGGTGCTGAACCGCTGAGCCACCCGGGCGTCCCAAGGCCCTCCTGCCTTTTCATTCTCCCCCTTCTTCCCGTCCCCTTACCTCTCCTAGGCAGTGCTGCTCTGGCCGGGAGCTCGTGGATGGCATCTTGGCCCTGGGCCTCGGGGTCCACTCCCGGAGCCAGGCCGTTGGAATCTGCCAGGTGCTGCTGGATGAAGGTGCCCTCTGCCATGGTGAGCGTGGGCCCGGCGTGGGGGCCCCCAGACCGGGCAGTCCCGGGGAAGGGCGGTGGGGGAGGCGGGCGTCCTGATGGGGGCCTCACACGCCCGCGGCCTCAGCTGGTCTCCGCCCTCACGCCTGGGCCTCTGCCCTGCAGTGAAACACGACTGGACCTTCCAGGACCGAGATACCCAATTCTACCGATTTCCCGGGCCGGAGCCAGAGCCCGCGGGCGTCCACGAGCTGGAGGAGGAGCTGGTCGAGGCCGTGGCCCTGCTCTCCCAGCGGGGCCCCGACGCCCTGCTCACCGTGGCCCTGCGAAAGCCGTGAGTCGGGTGCCCTGCGCCCCACAACCCCAGGCCTCGCCCGGCTCTCAGACTCCGTAGTCTCCGTAGTCTCTCAGTTTCATCCCTGAGAGGTTCTCTTATTCCTCGCTGTGTGATCTGGGGACCCCCCGGCCCACCTCTGAACCTGTTTCTTCCTTTGTAACCGTTGGTGGCGAGGCCGAGGGCCTACAAGGACCCTGCCCGCTCAGGGGCAGCGGTGGCCGAGAGGGGGTAGGCTTTGAGTCTGTGGGCAGGTCTGGGTTCAAATTCCACTTCCACAGGCCACTGGCTGGGTGGCCTCGGGGCTCTCCATGCCAGCTTCCTCTTCTGTCAGAGGAGGATAACGATGCCCACGTCATGGGGGTGGTGGTGGTGAGGGTGGGCTGAAATAATGCATGTGAGGCACCTGGGGCTTGGCCGGTGCATGGTGGGCGCTTGGGAGCGATCACTGCTGGGGCCCGAGTGGCCCCAGGCCCAAGCGTGGTGGGCGACGTGGCTCCCACGCTCGCAGGCCCACGGTGCATTATACCCGCAGCCCGGGTCAGCGCACGGACGAGGAGCTGGACCTCATCTTTGAGGAGCTGCTGCACATCAAGGCTGTGGCCCATCTCTCCAACTCGGTCAGCCCGCCCGCCTCTACCCTTTCCCCGGGGCCTCCTCTCCCTGGGACCCCCGAGGGCCCCACCTCCGAGCCAGGCGCTACTTCTCTGCCCTTCGGCCTGTGGCTTGGAAGTTTCCATCTCTAAAAAAAAAAAATTAAAAAAAATAAATAAATAAATAAAAAAAAAGGAAGTTTCCATCTCATTTCCTATTCCTGGCATCCTTGTCCAAAAGTCCTCCTGCCTCTCCTAGCCCATCGGGTCCCCCTGCGGTGTCTCCTGCTGAGTCCCAGGCACCCGACCTAGCCGCATCTCCGCCCCACCCCGGGTACCTGTGCCCTCGGACCTAACTTCCCCCCAGCCCGGCCCCTCCTACCCTGGACTCGCACCACTGACCCTCTTCTCCCTGCCTCACAGGTGAAGCGGGAATTAGCGGCAGTTCTGCTCTTTGAACCGCACAGCAAAGCGGGGACCGTGTGTAAGTTGGATGGGGTGGGCAGGAAGCCGGGCACCAGCGGCCTGGTCGTGGTGGAGGCCGCGGAGCAGTGGAGGGTGACCCCAGGCGTGTCTGATCTGTGCTCCTCTCAGTGTTCAGCCAGGGAGACAAGGGCACCTCGTGGTACATCATCTGGAAGGGATCTGTCAACGTGGTGACCCATGGCAAGGTGAGTTCTGCGTCTCTCCCCACCCCCTGGGTGGCACCTGCTTCCCCCGTCCAAGCCCTCTCGGGCCGGACCTTGAATGGACCTAAGACTGCCAATCTCCCAGGTCTCCTCCTGCCTAGGGGGCTGTCCCCCGCCCCCTGTGGGTCTGCTCTGACGAGGGTGAGGGGGGCGGCCTGGTGGGGCTGTGACCGAGACCTGGCTGCAGGGGCTGGTGACCACCCTGCATGAGGGAGATGACTTTGGGCAGCTGGCTCTGGTGAACGACGCGCCCCGGGCGGCCACCATCATCCTGCGAGAAGACAACTGTCATTTCCTTCGCGTGGACAAGCAGGACTTCAACCGTATCATCAAGGTGCCGTTGCTGAGGATGGGGAGGGCAGGGGACACGGCAGGGACACCTCTTTGGAGAAGTGGGAGGGGGTAAAGGGCAGGGATGAGAGGGCCTACAGGGAGGAGGGAAGGTAGGGGCCAGAGAAGCTTAGAGGTGATGCTGGAACACGGGCATGTGAGGACGGTCAGTGAAACCCGAGAGCTCCAGCTCAGTGTGGGAGACCGTGGGTGGGGTGGCAGTTACAGAGGGGTGGGGGACCACGCGTAATGGAGAGTGGGAGCCACAGAAGGAGGTCCGGGAGGGATGGGTGGAGGAGAGAGCTCAGCCTGCATGATGGGCAGGGCGGGGAGTGGGGCGGATCCAAGGTCATGGCCATTGAACCGGTGGGAAAGGGGCCGAATGTCCTTGCCGGAGCCTTGTGGGGCTCAGGGTCTGGGATGGGGTTGGGGGAAGATGCCCAAGGATGGGGGCGGGGTGGGTGGAAGGTGTGGACTGATACCTAGGTGTGGCCTGTTCTCCAGGATGTGGAAGCCAAGACCATGAGGCTAGAAGAACATGGCAAAGTGGTGTTGGTACTGGAGAGAGCCTCTCAGGGTGCCGGCCCTTCTCGCCCCCCGACCCCAGGCAGGAACCGGTAACACACCTGCCCCGCTCCTTCTGCACACCTTCTCTCTCACCCACCTTCTGTCCTTCTGTCTCCCAGTCTTTACTCCCTTCCCCCCATGTCTTACCCCTGGTGGGGGGAAGGCTAAGATGCACCCCCAGAGCCAGCTTTCCCTCCAACCCCAGGGTGGGACAGAGCTGGCAAATAGGGAAGGGTGATGGGATTCCTGATGTCTGTTCAGATGTGGGCAGTGGGGAGCGGTGGTGCACGTGCTATGGATTGGCCATCTCTGCTAGGTATACGGTGATGTCTGGCACCCCAGAGAAGATCCTAGAACTGCTGTTGGAGGCCATGCGACCTGATTCCAGTGCTCATGACCCAACAGGTAGGGGCCAGAGATACCCTGCCTGCTGTGTGACTCATTGGATGGGCAGTAGACTGGGCGAGGGCCAGACACCCTGAATGTGACATCACTGGGTGCTGGGCTAGTCCATTTGGCCAGTCGGCAGGATGTCCTCATTCCTGTGCTCTTGGCTGGGGTGGGGAGTGCTGTCATAGGGCCCGGGCATTGCTGGTACGTGGCCCATTATGAGGTGGGGAGAAGGGGCACCCCAGCTCTGCGTATGTCTGTGCTCAGTAGACGTGCCCTCTGACGCTCCCTCCTGTTCCCCTGTCCCTGCCCTCCAGAGACATTCCTCAGTGACTTCCTCCTGACCTACAGCGTCTTCATGCCCAGTGCCCAGCTCTGTGCTGCCCTCCTGCACCAATATCCTTCCGGCCCCAGGGTGACGAGGATGTTGTTTGGAACAGGGAGAAGGGATCGCCTGCAGCACGGCTGTGCTGAACCCTCCGAAGTACCAGCCTCATGCCCAGGCCAGCCTGTCCGCGGGTCCTGGGCGTCCTTGCCCCTCCTTTGCCTGAAGTGTGGTGGGTAGCCCGGTTGGATGTTGTGGTTCCCTTGACTGGTGCCCACCTTCCACGCGGAGCCCTCGGGAGGCAGTGAGCAGGAGCACAGCACCTACATTTGCAACAAAAGGCAGCAGATCCTGCGGCTGGTCAGCCAGTGGGTGGCCCTGTATGGCCCCATGCTCTACACCGACCCCGTGGCCACCGGCTTTCTCCAGGTACCTGGGGGCGAGGCAGGGCTGGACGGGGCTGTAGGCACAGCTACATCCGTGTCAATGAATCTCGGCTCCTCCCAGAAACTCTCAGACCTGGTGAGCAGAGACACCCGGCTTTGCATCCTGCTGCGGGAGCAGTGGCCAGAGAGGCGGCGACACCACAGGTGATGCTTTTTGGCTCTGAGTTCACTTTGCATATGCACGGCGGGGACCCAGCACCAACTCTGGAGCACCCACACAAACCCGAGGCTTGAAATCCAGGCCGCACCACCCGTGGCCACGCTGCCCTGGGCACGTCCCCCCTCGCCGGGCTTTGGGGTCCCGTCTGTCACACTAGGAGAGCGCCTGTCTCCCAAGGATGGAATCCTACAGGGCCTTAAGGGCCCGGAGCGGGGCCCTGCGGGCGGTGTGTGCCACGCGAGAGTGTCGGCTGTGGTTGCCCATTTGTCCGGCCCTGCTCATTCTCAGCAGCCCCTCACCGGTCCCCTGGGCCTCACCCTCACGCCGGGTCACGCGTCCTCCTGCGCCACCCAGGCGGGCACTCTCCCGAGCGCACCTGCTCTTCCCACTTCTCCATTCTGCTCCTACTCACCCCTGAGCCCCGTCCTGCCGGCCTCCCTCGGGCCTCTCCTGGCCTTCCCGGCCATCCCCATGGGGCCAGGTGAGGTTCAGGGAGAGCTCCCCTCCAGTGGCACCTGCTCAGTCTGACACTGGGGCACATGCCTTCGGGGAACGCCCTCGCCTTCCGCCGCGGGCCTGGGAGGATCACAGGATGCACAGGCTGGGTTCCAAGCCTAGTTTTGCGCCTCTCGGCTGGTGCTTGCCGCATCTGCACACCTGGGCGGCTGCTGAGGGCAGATGGAATCCAGAGCCAGCGCCTGGCCCTGCCCCCGCCCCGTCCTGCCCTGCCTGCAGGGGTCCCTCGTATCTCATTGCCCTTCTCGCTTGCTCCCCAGGTTGGAGAACGGCTGTGGGAATGCATCTCCTCAGATGAAGGTGTCTGCGCGGACCAGCTCCTCCCTCTTGTGTCTGGCCCCAGCTTCTTTCCTCTGTCCCTCCTTTGGCCTCCACCCCCGGGGCTCAGCCTGGGAAGGATCCCCACCCACAGACACACCCCGGGGGCTGGGATAGGAGTTCACAGAACAGGAACTGTGTGTGGCTCGGGCCAGGCCTCGTGGGAGACACAGAGGGCGAGGGTCACGCCTCCACCCCTGCCTCCCCCCCAGGGTCTTCTGTTGCATTGGGGAGGTCAACCATGTTCACAGAGCCAGGTAGCAGTTGGGGGGGTCAGTGAGGGATGATGCCTGAAGGCAGCCTCCGAGGCCCAGGGGTTCCTGGTGGCCAGCATTCTGGGAGCCAGAGATTTCTAGCAGAATGCTGGGAGAAAGGACTGGAAAGGTAGGATGGGGCTGGTTTCCAGGCCCTGCCCCTCCCTGCTGGAGACTCTCACAGGCTCCTTCTCTGGATTATCAGCAGAAAAGCTGGTTTCCACCTGAGGGCCTGGAACTTTCTTTCTCTGGCTCTTTGTGCTCCCCCCGCCCTTGTCTTTCTGACCTAGCCAAAATGTTGGGTTCTCAGGCCCCTGCCCCCATCTCCCTATCCCTAGCCCCTCCCCACCCCCTGCCCCTGCCAAGGGGTCTTCTATGATTCTCTTCAAAGCATTAGCACCAGGTGGAGCTGTTTTCTTTGTCGCTTGCTTATTGCCTGTCAGTGCCTGTCACATGCCACTGGAATCCTGGCTTCAGGAGTGAGGGGTCTGGACCTCTGTTTCCCCAGGGCTCCCACGCTGCCTGGCTTGTGGCTGATGCTCAGGGATGAGTGTGGAATCACCGTCATGTGTGTGCCGGGCTCGGTGCTGGGTGCCGATGGTGCAGCTGTGGGGGGAGCCACCCCTGGCCTCGTGGGGCTCACAGTCAAGCGAGGGCAGAGCTGCCGCGCAGTGTCATGATGTATAATGGCAAAGGCGGGGGTCTCTGAAAACAGAGAAGGGAAGGGCTGACACAGGGTCAGGATCAGGGACAGTGACCACAGGAGCTGAGAGCTACAGGGCGTAGTCAGGTTCTAGGGGGTGGGGAGTCCACCCAGTAGGGACCCCACAGGTGGGAGTGTGGGACGGAGCCACCAGAGGGAGGCACGCGGGGGCCATGGCATGTAGGGCCCTGTGGGCCATGGTCAGGGGTTTGGTCCTTGTCTTCTGAATGATGCGAGCCACGGAGCCAAGGTCGAGTGGGTGCTCTGAGTAGGGAGCCCGATGGGGGCCTTGAAGCTGCACTAGGAAGGTGACCCTGTCAGGCAGATTGGGAGGGGAGCGGGGGCACACGAGGGCTAATGGCTAACAGTGGAGAATGGTTGGGCCATTGTAGCACACAGGAGGGAGGCAGCTGGGCAGATGGAACTGGGGTTTGGCCTGGGCCGGGAGGAGGGGCTCACAGGAACCCCCAGAACAAGATGATAAGCTTGGGGGAAGCCGGGTGGGGGCGGTCGGGGTGGGGGGCAAGGAGACGCAGGAACGCACGCCCGGGAGAATGGCTGGCAGCAGGATGAGGTTGGTCGGAGGGAGGCGTTGAGTTTGGGGTGATGGAGCCCAGGGAGGAAAGCATCCAAGGGGGTGCTTGAGGGCAGGGCTTGGAAGAGAGGGCGACACTGGCGGTCTGTCCCCGTGCGGGGGGGGGCCGAGGACAGCTCTGAGACTTGGAAGTGTCGACACGGAGCATCCGGAGGGTCTGCTGCATTCAGAGCTGGGAGGGGGAAGACTCCAGACGGGAGTTGGAAGGACAGCTGGTGGGGCCCACGAGGAAGGCCTGCGGGGCTGGACAGGACAGGGCAGCCGGGTGTCGCTGGATCGCGGTGCAGACCGAGGGATTCCAGCCACAGGTTTCCAGGATTCCAGCTCTGCTACGTAGCAGCTCTGTGGCCTTGGGCGTGTTACTAACCTCCCCGAGCCTCACTTCTCTCATCTATGAAAGGGGAAGAAGAAGAATATTTTGGTCAAAAAGCTATTGTGAATATTTATTTTCTTTTAAAAGATTTTATTTATTTGTTCATGAGAAACTCAGAGAGAGGCAGAGACACAGGCAGAGGGAGAAGCAGGCTCCATGCGGGGAGCCTGATGTGGGACTCGATCCCGGGACCCTGGGATCACGCCCTGGGCCGAAGGGAGGTGCTCAACCGCTGAGCCACCCGGGCGTCCCTATTGTGAATATTTAGGTCCTTAGAATTAGCCTGTGCCTTAGCCTGGCACACAGCAAATGGACAACTAGCCGCTGGTAGCCAGGGGAGGAAAAGGAAGAGAAACCCAGGGCCGAGAGCTGAGGTGTGCCCATATTAGGGCAGCTCCGGGCCTGTTTGGCAAAGGGGTGGCCCCCGCACACAGGGGCGCTGACCTGCCTTTCCTCGGGGAGCCTTGGTGCCTGACGCCTCACCCGGCCCAGGTCCACGCAGCTGGTGGTGTGTATGCCATGTGGCCCCATGCTCCCGGGGACAGAGTCCTCTGCCCGGCTCTGCTCACTCCTCGGTGTCCTCTGGGCCTTACTTTCTTCTCCTCTCAGGCCAGGAACATGCCTGTTTGGCTCCCCGGCCAGGACCAGCCCCTCCTCTGCAGCAACCGTGCCATTCGAGTCGGGGACAAAGGTTGGTGGTCCCCGCCAGCCAGGCGTAGCTGCGGCCTGCTGTCGTCACCCTGACCTTAGTAGGCCTGGCCGAGGGGGGCACGCCGTTCTCCTCGGGGTCTCTGTTCCAGGCTGCCAGATAGGGTGTGCCCCCCGGGGCCTCCCTCCCCGCAGCTCAGGTTCCCCCTCCCCAGGGGATCCACAGGCCTCCCCCCCTGCCACGCAGTCCTGCCTCCTTGGGCCCCTCCCGCTGCCACACTTGCGCGCTCACTTCTGGGTGCGGGGGTCAGGAAGCCCCTTCCTGCAGCCCAGCCCGGTCTTCCTCCCCAGTCCCCTATGACATTTGCCGGCCGGACCACTCGGTGCTCACCCTGAAGCTGCCCGTGACGGCCTCGGTGAGAGAGGTGATGGCAGCGTTGGCCCAGGAGGATGGCTGGACCAAGGGGCAGGTGCTGGTGAAGGTCAACTCTGCAGGTGGTGAGTTGGGTCTCTGGGTGGGGGTGGCCCTGAGGGAGGGGCCCTCAGATCCCTGCCCAGATTCCCCCCCGCCCCCCGAATTGAGATCATTATTTTGACCGTCTTCATCAGTGTTAACGATGGTTGGCATTTGAGAGCAGCTTATGTCTCTCCAAAGTGCTTTGCGTGTGGTGCCCCAGAGCCCCGCTGGAGCCCCGCCCGTTAGCCCCCTGTCTGTGTGTCCGTGGGCAGGAAACTTCATCTCTTCTGCTCTTTTCAGCATCTGTAAAATGGGGTGATAGGCGTGCCCCCTGCACAGAGGAAGCCTGAGGATTGAGTGAGCTTATCTATTCTAGGGTTGGGAACGGCCGCTGGCGCGACGCTTCCTACAGAGGTTTTGGGGTTATCATGCTCATTCATTCGTTGTACCCTAGTACCAGCCTTAGGAGACAGGTGCTTTCACCCTATTTTCAGACAAGGAACCTGAAGCTCAGGGGGATGAGGCAATTTTCCCAAGTTCGCACAGCAGGTGAGAGCGTCCGGCTTTGGAACCAAGGTGGCCTGCCTTCATTTTGTCAGTCAGCAAACGTATTTGAGAGTCAGCTGCGGGCCAGCAGTGGGTTAGGGGCTGGAGGTGCCACGGCAGGTAAGAGAGAAGCCTGGCGGTTAAGAGCATCAACGGCACCCCCAGACCTGGGCTGGGATCCCAGGGGCCCCTGCTGACTGGCTGTGTGATCCGGATCCGAGCAGGACACTCACCCTCTCTGAGCCTCCGAGTCCTCGTGTGTCACATGAGCGCTACAGCTGTGCCCATCACACAGGACTGCTGGGGCCAGCAGAGGAGAGCAGGTGCACATAAAACCCTTAGCACGGGGCGCAGGACATGCAGCCTGAGAGTTCCCGAGACCTGCTTTCAGGGGACCTGGGCCACCGGAGACCGCTGTTGGTTCTCCGCTAGGAGGACCGGAACTAGGGGCAGCCAGGGAATAAGGGCTGGGAGAGGAGGCCAGAAAAGCAAGCTCTTCTCCCCCTTGGGGAAGTGGGGAGACCGGATGAGGTCGGGGTACCTGTGCTCTGGTCTGGGGAGCACCGCCCTCTGGTGGCCACCCGGACACTTGCCGCTGCCCAAGGACAGGAGAGCCTACTACGCCGCCGGAACTCTTGAGATCACCGCCCCGGGTGACCGATATTTTTACTACAAACCCCCTGCTATGTGTGTATTTGCTTAAAAGTCATATACATATATTCCCACACTCGCATTATATAATCACGGAGCAACCCACAAAGTAGAAATGCGGAACAGATGACAAAAACAAAGTAGAGGAGCTGTTACTGTTTGGACCCATGATGGTCTTGCGTATCTTACTTTGGAGGCTCCTGGTCTAAGACTGGGGGTTCAAACATGCCTAGAAACACTGGCTCAGTCAGTAGACGCTGCTGCAGGTCAACACCAAGCCCTGGTGAGGCACTTCCCAGTGTTCCAAGGGCCGTTAGATGCATCGGGTACGTGTCACCACAACGTACATAAATCAACCTGTTAGACTCGTGAGTAGTCAGGGTGGGTCTTGCTGTCTCCACTCGACAAAGGAGGAAGCTCCGGGAGGCTCCAGCGTTGCCCGGGTTCTGCTTGTCTCGCTAACAATCCTTTTTCGTCTTCCTTGGATGTGCAGGCGTAGGCACCTGTGCGTTTAGAGCACCTGCCCAGAGCTCCAACCGGGCTTCTGGGAGAAGCGACCTCGTGGCCTCCCACATGGGGCTTCCACCCTGCCTTTGGTGGCTCCCTGGCCTCCGTCTCTGCCAACCAACCCCCGCCCCCCACCACCAGCCCAGCCTGGTCCAGCCTTTGCTGTCTTTGCAGATGCCATTGGCCTGCAGCCGGATGCCCGTGGTGTGGCCACATCCCTGGGGCTCAACGAGCGGCTCTTTGTTGTCAACCCACAGGAAGTGCATGAGCTGGTAGGAACAGGCACGGGGCCAGGGAAGAGCTGTTTGGGGCCGGACAGAGGTGCGTGCAGGGGAGGGTCACACAGGGAGGAAAGAAGGGCCTGGCTCTGACTGCTGCTGGGTCTTAAGAAGGAAGTGGAAGGAGAGGGCCTCGGCTGATGGAAGGTTCCAGCTGCTGGGGAAGGGAGAGAGCTGGTTGAGAGCTCTCAAGGGAAAAGAAGACCTCTCCTCATTGCGGGTTCCCCAGGAGGCAGGAGCCCTACAAGGAGGGGGTCTCAGCATTGGGGAGCTGGCAGGAGGAAAGATGCCTTCTTGGGAAGCCCTCCTCCCAGTAGACCCTTTCCTCCCCGACATCCCTGTGACCATGGGGATGGAGTCCAGCCCCAAACTCTCTCCTCCTACCCTGAGCCTGCCCCCTGGATTCCTCAGGTACCCCTCCTGGGCTCTCTTCTATCCACAGACCCCACACCCCGAGCAGCTGGGGCCCACCGTGGGCTCTGCTGAGGGCCTGGACCTGGTGAGCGCCAAGGACCTGGCGGGCCAGCTGACGGACCACGACTGGAACCTCTTCAACAGTATCCACCAGGTGCGGGGAGCGGAGCTGAACGGGGTGGGGGAGGGCGCCCGGCCTGGGGTGGGCTGATCTCTCCTGCTGTCCCCTACCAGGTGGAGCTGATCCACTATGTGCTGGGCCCCCAGCATCTGCGGGACGTCACCACTGCCAACCTGGAGCGTTTCATGCGCCGCTTCAACGAGCTACAGTACTGGGTGGCCACAGAGCTGTGTCTCTGCCCTGTGCCGGGCTTGCGGGCCCAGCTGCTCAGGAAGTTCATCAAGCTGGCTGCCCAGTGAGTGCCTGTGGGGTGGCTGGGTGTGTGGCGGGGTCCCTGGTCCAGATGTTGCCAAGTCTGCCATCCGTCCCCTTGCTTCCCTGGGTCTCCCAGAGGCCCTGCCTCCCTACCCACCTAGCCCCGGCCCCCACAGAGGCCGTGCGGGCCAGGCCTGATCCCGGGCCCCAGGCTGCCTGTTGTCTGTGTGGAACTCTGCGGGCCTGGCTGTGTCCCCTGACGACCTCTGGGTCTTCCACTCACAGCCTCAAGGAGCAGAAGAATCTCAATTCCTTCTTCGCTGTCATGTTTGGCCTCAGCAACTCGGCCATCAGCCGCCTGGCCCACACCTGGGAGGTAGGTGTGAGGCAGAGGGCCCGTGCCCATCCTGGGGGGGCTGCTGAGGCATGGGGCTCCCTCCCCAGAGTGGTGATGGCTCCATCTGCCCCTCCTCCACAGCGGCTGCCCCACAAAGTCCGGAAGCTGTACTCGGCCCTCGAGAGGCTGCTGGTGAGTGCTGGGCCTTGGCTCCTCCTTCCAGAAATCCCTGGCTCTGGGCTTCCCAGCAGCCCCTCTACCTGTCTTTGACCACTTCCAGGGTTTCCAGCCCTGGGCCAGAGCCAGGTTGCCTCTGGGCTGTGAGTCTGGGGAACTGGCTGAGGAATGGAGTGTTAGCAGTATGATGGGGTGCACAGTGTATTCTATCTCTCAGTGTGGGTAAGTATGGCGGGGCCGGGGGGGCCTTGGCTGTGTGGCCAGCAGGTCCTGTATGAAGACCAGGACAGGGCGCAGGTGGTGTCTGGCCTTGGGCTCCGAAGCGCCGGGGGAACGTCGGGGGAATGTCAGGGGAACGCTGGTCCCCAGCTGACCTGCCTCAGTGCCCCGGAAGCAAGTGCTGGCACCGGGCCCCACGGTGGGCCAGGGCCTGTCAGTGGCCCCTCAGGAGGTGCTGACGAGGCTAGACGAGGCCAGAAGATGAGGGAAGAGCTAAGGAGCTGCCTGCCCCTCCCACACCCCTGCCAGGATCTGCCAGGGGGTTAAGAGGTTTTGAGGGTGCTCAGGAGAGAACTGGCACAAAGGGGCTTTTATCAGCCCGGCTCTGAGCTCTTGAGAAAAAAATTCACCTTGTGGACTCAAGAGGTTCAGAGGAATTTCCCCACTAGAGAGGGACAGGGACAGAGACAGGAAAGAGGGAGAGGGAGAGAGAGTTTTCCATGAAACCCCAGAGCCCCTGGGATAAATGGCCCCGACGAGTGCTGGAGGGGGTAGCAGGAGGCCCGGAAGCCGCATGCGCAGACTGCTGGTTGCCCTTCGCCTTGGGTCCCCTCCGGTCTGCTGGGTGACACCTGGGGCCCAGAGGAGGCAGAGCTCCAAGGGGACTGTGTCTGGTTGTGTCGTGGTCCGCGGTGGGTCATGCCGAGCGGGGCCGTCCCTCCCTCACTGTGGCTTCTTCCCTCCCAGGACCCTTCGTGGAACCACCGAGTCTATCGACTGGCCCTCACCAAGCTCTCCCCTCCCATCATCCCCTTCATGCCTCTTCTTCTCAAAGGTGAGTGGACCAGGGCTCACCTCGCCACCTCCACCCACCCGTTCCTGCGCCTGTCTGGATGTCCTCCCGACATCCAGGGGTGCTGGGGGGCACAAATATGAATTCAGGGTTCACAGGCTAGAAGCAGGTGTTGTGACAAGTGCTGGTGACAAGCAGGTGTTGTGACAAGTGCTGGCTAGAAGCAGGTGTTGTGACAAGTGCTGGTGACATCAGATGGCCTCTGACATGAGGCCCAAGAGACACAGGGAAATTGCTCTGGGAGGTCAGAGGGGAGCCAGAGGAGGAGGAGGGCAGTGCAGGGCAGGGACAGGCCCAAGGCCCCCATTATCGGCCCTTCCCCCTTCCTGGGCTGCGGGATGGGGAAGGAGTTCGGGGACCTCTAAGCAAAACCCATCTCTCCGCAGACATGACCTTCATCCATGAGGGGAACCACACACTGGTGGAGAATCTCATCAACTTTGAGAAGATGGTGAGTTCGGGGAGAGTGGTGCTTGCCCCTCCGCCTGCCCCAGCGTGGGTTAGGGGATAGGACTGTGGCCTTGGAAGGGGGCCGGGGGGCGGGAGATGATCTAGAGTTGTTATTTTTTTTAATTTTTTTTAAATTTATGATAGTCACAGAGAGAGAAAGGGAGAGAGGCAGAGACATAGGCAGAGGGAGAGGCAGGCTCCATGCACCGGGAGCCTGATGTGGGATTCGATCCCGGGTCTCTAGGATCGCGCCCTGGGCCAAAGGCAGGCGCCAAACCGCTGTGCCACCCAGGGATCCCTAGAGTTGTTATTAATAACACAAAGCTGAATACTCCTTTTATTTATTTATTTTTAGTTACATAATTATTCTTATTTCTTTCTTTAGGGTTGCTTTTTAAAAAATTTTTTGTTGTTGTTGTTGGAGTTCAATTTGCCAACATGTAGCATAACACCCAGTGCTTATCCCGCCAAGTGCCCCCCTCAGTGCCCGTCACCCAGTCACCCCCACCCCCTGCCCACCTCCCTTTCCACCACCCCTTGTTCGTTTCCCAGAGTTAGGAGTCTCTCATGTTCTGTCTCCCTCTCTGATATTTCCCACTCATTTTTTCTCCTTTCCCCTTTATTCCCTTTCACTATTTTTTATATTCCCCAAATGAATGAGACCATATAATGTTTGTCCTTCTCCGATTGACTTATTTCACTCCGCATAATACCCTCCAGGTCCATCCACGTTGAAGCAAATGGTGGGTATTTGTCATTTCTAATGGCTGAGAAATATTCCATTGTATACACAGACCACACTCCTTTATCCTGAATACTCCTTTTAAAAAATAGCCCCTGCCTCGCTCCCTTGCATACTGGGGCAGACAGCCTTAATTAGCTCACCCGCTCTAAGCCCTTCTTGGTCCCTGGGGTTTCTCCCAGGGGTCCCCACCGGGACTTTGGGTGTGCTGGGGGCACACAGACGTGGCCCCATCTAGTCCCTAGGAGCACGCCCACTCAAAGGGGCTTGGTTCCCAGCTGCCCCACGGGCCACGCCAGGGTCCTGCCCCTCGGGCCTGGTCTTACGTCCTTACTTTACCTGCAGAGAATGATGGCCAGAGCCGTGCGGATGCTGCACCACTGCCGAAGCCACAGCAACGGTGAGAGGACTGGTACCCCCTACCCCACCACGTCCCTTTCCAGCCTCCGGCTTGGCCCTGTGTCCCTGACTCCCGCCTCTCACCCCACCCAGTGCCCCTCTCACCACTCAGAAGCCGCGTATCCCACCTCCACGAGGACAGCCAGGCAGCAAGGACATCCACGTGTAAGTGGGGCAGGGCTGGGGGCTGACAGGTCAGCCGGGGCTGGCATTTACAGGCACTTGGTCTGTGATGCTGTGAGCCCTTCCCGCCGCCTCTCTGGGGTAGGTGGAGAGTCATCCCCCCGGTTAAAGATGCACAAACAGGCCCGAGTCCTGGGAGGCTGGGGTACAGCGAGAGAGCCGGGGACCCAGGCACTCTTACTCTAGGCCTGATTTGTTTAATTGGCCTTCCATTGCATGAAGAGGGATTAATCATAGTCCACGGTCCGTACACCACTGTCATCATGGACCCTTTATTTTACGTCCGTGATAATACAGTGAACACCGCTGGCCCAAGGCAGGCAGCGGCCCATTGGCAGTCGCCTCCTCTCCCTACATAGCGTTCCCTCCTCCTGTGCCACTGTAACCTGTTTACGTAGATACATTTATATGGGCGCCTCTACATACACATATATACAGGCTTTCAAATGCTTCATCTATAAATATTATGAGAACCAAATGTTCCTTTTTTTAAATATTTTATTTATTTATTCATGAGAGACACAGAGAGAGAGAGGCAGAGACACAGGCAGAGGGAGAAGCAGGCCCCACGCAGGGAGGCGGATGCCGGACTCGATCCCGGGTCTCCAGGATCAGGCCCTGCGCGAAGGCAGGCGCTCAGAACCAAATATTCCCAAGAACCAAATATTCTTTAGTAGCAGTTGTTTCTGAATTTAGGACAAGGGGCATCACGCTGTGTGCCATCTCGGGGCCCTGTTGTTTTCAGGCTCTGAGCCCCTAACCACACTTCCGCCCCAGGTTGGAGGGGTGGGCAGTCTTCAAGACCGGCTGCGGAGCGGCGGGGTGGGGGGTGGGGGGGCAGCCAGGCCCTCTGCTCCTTGGGGGGAGGCGGGGCTCTCCGCGGCCCGGGGTCACCCTGACCGCGCCCCCCACCCGGCAGGCTCCGAGCAGTCCCTGAGCACCCGGAGCGCAGCCAGCACCTGGGCGTACGTCCAGCAGCTGAAGGTCATCGACAACCAGCGGGAGCTGTCCCGCCTGTCCCGCGAGCTGGAGCCGTGAGCGCCGGGCTGGAGCGCCCCGGGGGCAGGACGGCCAGGGCTGGAGCGCCCCGGGGCAGGACGGCAGGGCTGGGGCGGCCCGAGGCCGGGCGGGGCTCTCCGCGGGCGCACCGGGCCGAGCGGGCGGCGGAGGGGCCGCGCCCTGCGATGACCGGTGACCCGGGCCGGCGGCCAAGAGGACCTCGGAGTGGACGGCCGCGGCCCCAGGCCAAGGAACGGGGCGGAGCGCGGAGCAGGCGCTGGGACTCTGTGTTCAATAGAGAGCTCTCGGCACCAGGCTCTTCCCGGATTCTGTGCCTCCAGGCTTTGTCGTCAGGCCCCAGGGGACGTGCGGAGGGCAGGGCGGGGCATGGCCCTGGGGTGCGCAGCGGGGGCGGGGGGGCAGTAGGGGGGATGGGGGAGCGGCAGTGGGGAGCGGCAGGGATGGGAGGGGGAGCCTGGGGGGAGCGTCAGGGGGGGGATGGGGGTGGGGGCTGGGGGGGCTGGGGGAGCGGCAGGGGTGGGCAGGGGGTGGGGTCTGGGAGGAGCGGCAGGGGTGGAGGGAGGCAGGGGTGGTGGTGGGGAGCTGCAGGGGTCGGGGGGAGGGCCTGGGGGAGCGGCAGGGGTGGACTGGGGTGGGGGTCCGGGGGCCTGGGGAGTGGTCCTGCTTTTCATCCCAGGGCCCTGGAGCCGGAGATAAACAGGCGGGTAGGCAGGTGTGGCGGGGGCTGCGTGTAGGGGAGTGGTGATCCCCAGGGGCCTTGCAGCTTCCAGAAATTACCAGGCGATCTGAGGCGGGCCCTGCTGGGCTGGGTCAGCGAAGGCCAGGCCCTCCCAACCCCAAGAGCCCGGGTGGACCCAGATGGGCTGCGAGCCGTCCCCGCGCTGCTTGGTCCCCGGGACTGCCTGCCGTCCACCCCTGACCCCGGGCCTCGGCCGCTGCTGGGCCTGGAGCCCCTGCCAGCGCCCCCGCCGTGGTCTGAGACCCCGGTACAGTCCGGCTGCAACTGGCTTCTTGGCCCGCCCCTCCTGGCTGCAGTGCTGTCTGTCCATCTGTCCCTGTCTGCAGCCCGGCTCGGCCTGCTGGGTGGTCCTCGGGGACATGGCCAGTGACAGAAGGGCCGCAGAGGCCTAGCAGGCTCCCGGGAAACCCAGTTTCTTGAGAGGGTCCCAGCCAGCTCTGCAGCATTCAGGCCTCGCCCCTGCCCTCGGCACTGCCTCCCACCCAGGGGGCTCCTGTGGGGAAGCCTCAGGTGGGGCCTCCCACCTCTCTGCCTCCTGTGACCCTGAGCCCGGCAGGGGGTGCTGGGCCTCTCTGCCTGGGGGGGACCCCAGGGTAGGCATCGAGCAGCAGGGCCCTCGGGCATCTGGGGGAAGTGGGCCCATACCTGGGGGCTGGCAGGCAGCAGGTGTGGCCCCATATTGCTCAAGTTCCCCTCCCCTCCCCGCTGCACTGCCAGACCTCTGACCCCTGAGGTCGGGACACACAAGCAAGCTGCTTCCGGAGAGGGTTAGAGCCTTTGGCAGGAAGCAGCACAGCTGGGATTGTACCTCCGGTTTCTGAAAGAATCACAGCGAGTTGAGGAACGGTTGCCCGCCTCCATTTCTCCGTCTGTAAAATGGGCATGATGATCTCAGTCCAGCAGCCCTTAGGGACAAACGAGTCAAACTGCAGCTCTGCCTGCAGAGCCCAGGGGACTCCAGAGCCCAGGGGACGGCCTTGGCAGTCCTGTGTCCTCCGCCCGACGGGGTGGGTGGGCAGCAAGACCTTGAGTGGAGTTTGGGCAGAGCCCGCTTCTCCAGGGAGAGCCTGGGTAGAGCAGACGGCAGGGTAACCGACTGGTCCCCTTGCCTGTGGGTGGAGATGCAGGACCACGGGGCACGAAGCTTCTGGAGCTGAGCAGTCATGACAGGAGGCCCAAGCCTTGGTGCGTCAGGACTCCTAGGGGCTCTCTTCCCTCCAAAACCCATAGTCTGATGGGGTTTTGGCAAAGGCTGGAACAGCCCGCTGGCCACAGCCCTCCGCTGTCCTTTCAGACTCCAGGGCGAGGTAAGCCCTGCCACCCCAGGACGTGCTCAGGGCTGGGGTCCCCCATCATCGCTTCTACTTTTCTTCTCTGTGGTCACACCTATGTCCTGAAAGAGCTTTGGCCCTGAACCTCCCTTCTGCCTCGGACTGCCCGGCAACCTCCCTGCTGCCTTAATCTCTCGGGTGCACCTTCTGAGCCTGTTGGGAGAGGCTTGGCCAGGAAGACAATGCCTGGGACGGGCAAGAGGACACAGGCTGGGCGCTGGGACCCTGCTGACTGGGCTGGGTGCCATGGAGGAGGGAAGGGCTCTAGGTCATGGTGGCTTCTTGCTCTAAGGGCCATGGTCACCTTCTCCTCCCTGACTGCCTAGGCATGGGGGATAGGGGTGGGGTGGGGGGCATCGAACTGTGTCCAGCAGCCTGGGCTGTGTGCGGGGGGGTCTCCCAGTTGTGTCCCAGCCTCAGGACAGCGATGATGGGAGAATGACCTCATGGGAGTGCTGAGAGAGGGGAGTATAAGATGAGGCCTTAAAAAAAAATCTCTTACCTAAAAGGATATGAAGCAGGAAGAAGTGTGTGTGTGTGCGCGCGCGCGTGTATACACACTGTGCCCCAGGGTGGAGGGGGGCAGAATGCAGCAGGTAATTCCTCCTCTCAGATGCACACACATCCCTTAGGCCTCACCTTCTCTGCGAAGGCCGGGACGCTAATCGCGGGGTGCACGTCAGGGAGGGTCATGCCTCTCCAGCAGGCCGAACAGGATCTGGTGAGAGGGGAGGGCAGTCTGGGAGCCCGACCGTCTGACCCTCTGGCTGCTCCGGCTTTTCTCCCTGGGAGCCAGCCCTCCTCTCCGTCCACAACCCCCGGGCCTCGGGCCACTAGGCTTCCCCAGCTGCAAAGATTAATCTTTTTACTATTGCTGTTATTCATAGCATTTATCATGCTGGTGGGTTTAGATCTGAATAGTTTTCATCCTTTCCAGCATACTTTCACCTCTATTATTTTTAGTTTTTATTATTATTTTTAAAGATTTTATTTATTTATTTATTCATGAGAGACACAGAGAGAGAGGCAGAGACATAGGCAGAGGGAGAAGCAGGCTCCATGCAGGGACCCCGATGTGGAACTTGAACCCGGGACCCCAGGATCACGCTCTGGGCTGAAGGCCAATGCTCAACTGCTGAGCCACCCACGCGTCCCACCACCTCTATTATTTTTAGACTGATATTAGGGCACATATCTCTACCCCTCACCCCCATTTTTACAGTCAAACTGAGGCACAGAATGATTTGCCCAAGGTCACGTAGCTGGCTAATAAGCAGATGGACTGGAGAAGAGACTGGGTGTGTCTCAGCTGGGCCCGTGCCACGGACCTTTGCTCACCCCTGTCTTTTCCTCGTGCCCCTGGCACTCCAGATGCAATCTCGCTGAACCCCAATGTTTTCTTCTCTTAGAGGAATGGGCCCAGGCATGTGTACATTCCTCCCTCCCTCTCTCCATTTTTGAGATCTTACGTGGCAAGGGCCCTGTGAATGCTACAGGTAGTCCTGGCTTCCTGGAGCCGACCGCCCGGCCGGGCAGATGGACGCGGAGCAAGGCTGTCAGAAGGGATAGGATGCCCCAGAGGACACGTCCAGAGAGGGGTGGATGCGTAGGGCCGCAGGGTCTCACCGCTCACCCCAAGCATTTAGGCCATTTAGGCACAGCTCTGCCTCCCAGAGCTGGGGCTGTTCACCGCTCACTGCTGGTACGAACCACTGAGTATCCCGAGCATCGGACAGTACGGGGCTGGTGGCTGGTGGCTGGTGGCTGGGACAAACCCTGACCCTGCAGTTGTTCTTGGCCCCCATTCCTTCCAGGGACGGACAGGCCAGAATGTAAACGCATTTCTAAATGCAACCTCATTCCCTGCCCCATACGTAAGCACTAGGCTTCTCGCACAGGTGCCAGGGCCACGGGCCTGACCTAAGGCCCCAGCCTGTCCAGTTACCCTGTTCAATCCAGGCACCCTTCTCTGAGATTCTGGACTCTCCGAGACCCAAGCCCCACCTCCTGCTGCCCGGCAGGACGGGGCACCTGAGGGCAGGTGCGAAGGGGCCTACGGCCTCGGTGATGAATGGCTGTTGTCCCTCCGAGTGATGATGAAAGCTGATCCCTCTGAGAAGCTGAGTCTGACTCAGCTGTGCTCTGAGAGCATTTCTTGGTCATGCCTAGGGACTTCCTGGAGCAGGTGGCCTTGTCGTGGTCAGAAAGGATGCTGTTGCTGGTGGTAGGTGGACACTGGGGAAGGAGCATGGGCCCAGGGACTCCCGGAAGAAGAGGGAGGGTGGCTCAGAGCCCAGATCCACGTTTTATGGGAAGGTGTGGGATTCTAGTTGCTTGTGAATGTTCAGACTTTGACCGGTGTGGACCCTGGGTGAAAGAGCCCTACACTCAGGGCCTCGTCTGACTCTGCTTGACCTGTTCTTGGCCCTCAGGGAGAACTCAGGGCCTCAGTTTCCTTACTGGGGTGTGAGCTGTGGCAGCCAGAACTGTTTCTGGGTTGCTGAGTGGAGGAGGCAGCAGGCTTTCCTGGCACTGAGGGGACCATAGCCAGCGTGGAGGGGTGGAGAGAGGAGGACTTTTTGCTGGGGTCATGACAGCAAGGCATTTTTAGCTTACTCTGCCTTCCAGAAAAGTGCCTCGTAAACCGGAGCTTGAGGCAGCACAGGTGGGTGTCAGGGCAGTCCTCCGTGGGTGGCAGTGGGTGGAGCCCAGTGGCACGTGGCCTCGTCCTCAGGCAAGTCTCTTCCTCTCTCTTGGCTTCCTTATTTATAAAGAGGGATTTTGACTAGAAGGACTTGGGATGTTTTCCCACTCTCAGTGTCTTGACTTAGGCTGCTCAAGTCAATGGAAGAGATGATGGGGCACAGACCCCTCTTGGTCATCAAGCTGCAGACTCTCTGGGCATCTTCCCAGGGGTGGCCTCCCGCCAGGACTGTCTGAGGCAGGGAGCGTCAGTTGCAAGCCATTTTGCCAGAAGGATTTTCAGAAAGTCCCCTACCCTTAAGTATTGCCACCTGCCTGAATTCTGGTTGTAGAAGGCCCTTGTTGTGTAGATACATAACTTGGAAAGATTCTGAAGATCAGCCTCCTAACCCTTCTCGTGGTCACATTTTTTTTTTTTTTAAGATTTTATTTATTTACTCATGGGACATACACAGAGAGAGGCAGAGACATAGGCAGAGGGAGAAGCAGGCTCCCCAAGGGGAGCTTGATGCAGGACTCGACCCCAGGACCTTAGGATCAGGATCTGAGCCAAAGGCAGATGCTCAACCACTGAGCCACCCAGGTACCCCTCTCATGGTCACTTTAAGGGAGAGATAGGAAGGGAAGAGTCTGAGACAACGCAGTAGGGGAGTTTTGTTACCCAGCTCCGAGCTCCCCCCAGATGGAAGCTTAGTCCTCTAGGCTACAGCCCTGCCCCCAGAAAATAAGTGGTTCCCTTTGGCAACCAAACCAGGTGAGTTAGACAGTGTGACTCACTGAGAGTCATCTCCCTAAACTTGGAAATACTCAAAAGTGACACGCTTGAACATACTCAAAAGCACATTATATTTTTAAAATACGAATTTGGTTTTAAAATTTATAAAAAGGAATCACATTATGAAGAGTTTAGAGAAACTGCCACTTTCTCATGCTTCACGTCTGTCTTAAATGTCATTTTCTTTCACGGAGGCTTCCCTAACCATCCTCTCCAAACTAGATCTTTTGTGGCCCTGCTTTTTTTTTTTAATTGAAGTATAATTAGCGTACAGTGTTATATTAGTTTCAGATGCACAATATAATGATTCATCAATTCTGTACACCACCCAGTGCTCATCATGTAAAGTGTACTCTTTAATATCACCCCCTTCCCCCCCGCTACCCACTCCCCTCTGGTAACCGCCTCTTAGTCTCTGTATTGAAGAGTCTGGTTTTTTTGTTTGTCTCTTTTTTCTTTGTTTGTTCATTTGTTTTATTTCTTAAATTCCACATATGAGTGAAATCATATGGTGTTTGTCTTTCTCTGGCTGACTCATTTCACTTAGCATAATACCCTCTAGATCTATCCATGTTGTTGCCAATGGCAAGATTTCGTTCTTTTTTTGTGACTAATAGTCGGACTATATAAATATAGATATAGATATAGATACATCTCCCTCTTCTTTCTTTCTTTTTTTGTTTCCCCTCTTCTTTCTTTATCCACTCGTCCATCTGTGGACACTTAGGCTGCTTCCATATGCTGACTATTATAAATAATGCTGCCATAAACATAGGGGTGCCTATATCTTTTTGAGTTAGTTTGTTAGTTTTTGTTTTCTTTGGGTAGGTACCCGGTAGTGGAGTCATTAGAGCACGTGGTAATTTTATTTTAAAAATGTCGAAGACTCTCCATATTGTTTTCCAAAGTGGCTGCACCAGTTTGCATTCCTACCAACAGTGTAGTAAGGGTCCTTTTTTTTTTTTTTTTCTCCACAATCTTCACCAACACTTGTTATTTCTTGTCATTTTGAGTGTAGCTGTTCTGACAGTTGTGAGGTGACATCTCATTGTGGTTTCAGTTTGCATTTCCCTGATGATGAGTGATGCTGAGCATCTTTTCGTGTGTCTCTTGGCTATTCTTATGCCTTCTTTGGAAAAATGTCTATTCAGACTCTGCCCATTTTTTACCTGGATTATTTGTTTTTATGATGTTGAGTTGTATAAGTCCTTTATATATTTTGGATATCAACCCTTTATCAGATGTATCGTTTGCAACTTATTTGCAAATATCTTCTCTAATGGTTTCCTTTGCTGTGCAAAAGCTTTTTATGTTGGTGTCGTCCCAATAGTTTAATTTTGCTTTTGTTTCCTTGCCAGAGGAGAAATAGCTGGAAAAATGTTCCTATGGCTGATGTCAAAGTGATTACCGCCTATGTTTTCTTCTGAGAATTTTATGGTTTCAGATCTCACATTCTCACAGTTAGGTCCTTAATCCTTTTTGAATTTATTTTCGTGTAGGGTGTAAGAAAGCGGCCCAGTTTCATTCTTTTGCACTAGCTGTGCAGTTTTCCCAACAGCATTTATTGAAGGGACGGTCTTTTCCCCGTTGTATATTCTTGCCTCCTTTGTCATAGAATAATTGGCCATAGAGGTGTGAGCTTATTTCTGGGTTCTCTGTTCTGTTCCATTGATCTGCGTGTCTATTTTTGTGCCAGTACCATCCTGTTTTGATTACCGCAGCTTTGTACTGTATCTTGAAATCTGGGAGTGTGGTACCTCTAGCTTTGGTCTTCTTTCTGAAGATTGCCTTGGCTGGCCCTGGTTTTTGAAAACACACATTTATCTGATCTTGTTAGGTGCCAGGGACTGTTCTAAGAGCTTTGCCAGTATTACCTCATTCAATCTTCACAAGAGCCTTGTCAGGTACTCTTACTTGCTTTATTTTACAGTTATGGGGAAAACCAAGGCATAGAGAGGTCAGGAAATGTGCCCAGGGGTGTATAGCTGGTGAGTGGAAGAACTGGAATTCGAACCCAGGTAGTCTCAGCATTGTGTTCTGCTCCCACAATCACAGCTTTCTGTGTGCTTCTTGGGTTGTCACCCTCCCCTTCTGGAGGCTGAGCTGTCCCAGCATCCGTTTTGCTTGGCGAAGTCAGGTGAATGAGCCAATGCTGAGAAAGGAGGAAATTGCCTATCATCCACCCCCCCTTAGACACTAATTATGACAATTTTGAAAGGTCGTAGATCTTCACACGATGGGTAGGAACCGCTCCTGCCAGTTCCACTGTCGTCTTTGTTGAGGGCAGAAAGGCCAGCTGTGCCAACACACCCGGGGCAAAGGGCTGGTGAGGTGCTTCGTGCCAGGGCCTGGCTCTTGCTCGGCTGCTTCTAGCTCGCCCTCTTGCCTTTGCCCTTGCTCACTCCCTTGCTGTCTCTCCGAACCTCCTTATCTCTGTCTGCCTGTCTCATCGCTTCGCTTTGTTCCTGTCTCTGCCTCCAGACCCTCCCCAAACCTATTGGGGTTTGAGGACATGAAACAGAAATTTTATTTTATAAACACTATTAGGCAGCGTAAAAGAAACATTAGCACCACTGGCAAAAAAAAAAAAAAAAAAAAAAAAAGAAGAATGTATGGAAGGTGGTTACTTAGGGATCCTAAAAAGTGGGATAAGGTTGAGGTATATTGTAATATTCCGTTGTGAAGTCAGAAGCTGCTGGAATCCCAGGCCCTGTCAGGTCCCTGCGTTGGCTGCCCCTTGCAGTAGTGATGCCAAGGGGCTGGCTTGGGGGTTTAGATGCCCCTAAATTTCCACCAGTTCCAAACAAACATGAAATACTACCCCAAAGGGTGTGTTTGCTATGAAAACATAACTGCACGATGAATGCCAAGACCCCATTTCCACCCACTGCCCCCAAACCCCCACCAGGTGCAAATTAAGAAGCTTCTTAATCCCAAAGAGGGATCCATCAGCTCTCTGTTTTGTTCATTATCTTCCCTTGAGCCTTTATAACAAGTGGGGCTGGAAGGCTCAGTTTGCTCATTCATTTATTCTTGGTCCCTCGTACATGTTGATGGTTATTTAACATATATTCAATGACAAAACCAAACAGTAGAGGGGACCTGGGAAGCGGACTCCCTCTCCAAAGGAATTTCAGAGGGGAGCTGAAGAAACAGGCTGTATGGATGAAAAATTAAATGTCAGTGCAGGGCTTAACCGACACCACGTTGGCAACAGCACCAGAGGTGCGGTGATGTGTCAAAGGCACCTGGGACAAATATCAAGAACTGGGTCCACAGGCGGGAGGGAGTCCTCTGGCTGGAGGGCTGAAGTCAGGCCTCATGGAAGGGTGGCCTTGCTCTGAGACCAGAGGTGAGTAGGAGATGGACAGGACAGGCAAGGGCATGGTCGGTAAAGGAGTGGCCTGGGGTTTGACCAGCAGAACCAGAAGCACAGCCTGGGACTCCGGTGAATGGCCTAGGTGGCACGTCTGACTAATGCATCCAGGACAGGTGGAGAGGGTGATGCTGACTATCAGGGCTGCCCACAAACCTAAAAAGAAATACCTGGAAACCCTACTGTGGTACACAACACACAAATCAATGTGAAAGAAAACCACGCATGGAGCCGCTCTAAAACTCATTCATGAAGAGGGAACTACAGACTGAGGTGGTTCACAGGGGACCAGGTGTGGGTGACTGTCCTGGGTCTCTATCCTGGGTCACTTCCAGGCCACGGTGGGACGGAGGCTGGAGGTCTAGCATCTTCAGGTGCCAGGGGTCCCCCTGGGAGGCGACTCTAGGCCTTACCTGTCCTGGGCCAGCTGCAGGGCCCCTCCAGTTTTGGCCTTGTGCTGAAGTGACGCAACCCTGGCTTCACAGAGGACAAGGATGGTGGGTGAGCCGGCCTCGGCATATGTCCCCTTTGGTAGTTCCCCAGGCCCGTCTCTCCCATAGCCTGCTGGTCCTGACCCCTCACCACCTTGGTAGCCCCACAGTCCGATGCCAAGCCTTCTCTGTCCTCCAGCCCACAAGAAGCCAATAGGTTCTAAGAGCAGTTTTCCAGCTGGGCCTGAATCCTGCCAGTCCAGTGACAGCACAGCACCAGGCATACTAGTGAGTGCTCAGTAAATATTTGCTCATGCAACTCCCATTCCCCACATGGCTGATGGCCTGGCTGCCTCCTGGATCCTTGCCCATGTGCCTTCACCCTCCACAGCTGCACCCTGTCCCCACTTCCTGATCAGAGGAGGCATCTCTGTTGGTGTTCTCATCACGGGAATATCACTTCCCCATGCACCTGTCACCACCCCCTCCGGGCCCCAAGTGTCCAGGACCCAGCCTCCTGGGACTCCTTTTAACCAAGGGTGGAAAGCCCATGTGAAAACCTAACTGGGGGAAAACCTGGAAAGCAGAGCAGCAGAGCTTTCTGTCCAGACCAGGCCAGCTGCTGTCTGAAATACCATTTGTATGTTAATTTTAAAAAAAGATTTTATTTATTTGGCAGGGAGAGAGAGCAAGAGAGCCCAAGCAGGAGGAGCGGCAGAGGGAGAGGGAGAAGTAGGCTCCCCACTGAGCAGGAGCCCGACATAGGACTCGATCCCAGGACCCTGGGGTCATGACCTGAGCCGAAGGCAGATACTTAACTGACTGAACCACGCAGGCGCCCCCGAAATAGCATTTAATGCGTGTATCTCTGTATACATCAATGTGCATCTAATTGACCTTGAGGCATCTTTGCACAAGTGCACAGATGTGTGTTCCTACGTTGGCTAGCTGGATTTTTTCCTACTGTCCTAACGACTTTTCTCCATGTCAGCACGTCTTGGCTTACACGGTCCTGGGGTTTGGGAGTCAGATCTGGGGAGCAGGGATGAGCAGCCCTGAGAGGCACAGAGGCACGCGAGCGGAGGCAGGACAGCCTCTTAGGGCTGTGCAGGGCTTGCAACTTCCTAAGAGATGTGGAGCCAGGTGACCACTGGGGTCCCTTCAATTCCACGTGGTCTGAGCCCAGACCACTTTGTGTCGGACCCCAGACGTGATGAAGCGGTTGTTGATGTGTTTTGTGGGCCGACATGGCATCAGTGCCCATTAGGGTGGCATCTGGTTGGAGGCCCTGCTGCATAACTTACTGAGGTGCTCCTGGCTGTACCTCCCAACCTTTCTGTGCCTCAGTTTCCTCCTCTGCGAATGAGGCTAACAATAGTACTGTTAAGGGTTGTAGTGAGAGTGGAGGAGAGGGTGCATGGGAGGCTCGTGGAGTGTGATACGCCGGCACATGCTCCATCGGTGTTGGTGGTTGTCCTTAAAGTTGGAATTGTGGTTCTTGTTGGAGGACCCAGGTCTTTCAGATGCGCCCTCTGGCTCAATGGAGTCAGTCTCAACCGTCCCCCTACTGACCTAAAATTCCCCTATTGGGAGGGGGCACCCCTGCCCTGGAAGCTCTACCCCACAGGCAGCTCAGCTGGACAGGGGGCTGCCCTGGCCGGACTCCACACATCCGGCCTCAGCCAAGGGCCCTTGGAAGGCACCGTCCACCCCAAAATTCTGAGGCATTGTTCTCCTGGCCCAGCCGGAGACAGTCTCCTTTATTCCCTAAACTAACCAGAGTCCGAGATCCCCATGGGTGCCACCAGCCCCCAGGGGCTGCGGGCTCCTGCCAGCAGTGGCTGCAGCCTGTTCTCCTGCCCCAGCAGCCAAGCAGCCTTTCTGCTCCCACTTCTTCAACCAGCCACCCTCCTCCATGGAAGGTCCCAGCTGACGTGTCACCTTGCAAGGTGGCTTGCCGCAGCTGTCCTCTGCACCCCGGAGCTCCACATGTGGTCTCATCCCCACACAGCGAGGCTGGGGGATTCTCCTCAAGCAACCTTGGTGGCTCACCCTGGGCGTGGAGGGGGAAACCCCAAAATGAACCTGGGAGGGATTGTCAGGTCCAACCCCATCATTCCAGAGATGAGGAAACGGAGCTCAGTATCCCACATTTCAAGCACTCCAGCCGAGGAGGACACGCTCCCCTACTTCACTCCTGGAAAAAAGTCACTATAGACTCAATGGTTTATCAATTTTGCCTTTTTATGTGAGAGTTCTCTTTTACTGAAGTCTGAATGTCCACGCAGTGCTCTTTCTGGAAAGGGCATTTCACTTAGCAGATTTTACCTTTCTAGGAGGGGAAACTTGGCAGCCCCATGTTGCTGTGCTTCTGCTCTTGGCCCTGGGGAGGAAGGAGTGTCGAGAAGGGGAGGGTCCTCGGGAAGATGAGTGTAAGTAGGGGATGAAAGGAGTGGGCTCCTGGACCCCAGGAGAGGAAGGGTGCGTCCTCTGGCTGCCTCTAGGGCTCTTGCCCACCGCTGGCCTCGTAAAATTGGAACCTGTGAGAACCTGAAACCTGTAACCCCTGAGATGCTGACTCAGCAAGAAATAGAGACCATTTGCAGCTATTTCTGGGGTGATTTAGCTACAGGTGGTCTGATGCTAATAAGAGGGGCCCTCATTTCTGACCCACATGTCCTATGTCTCTCCTTGCACTGACCTCAACGCGGGCCTGAGCTCTTAACTGCTTGTCAGGTTTATAATGATCCCCTTATTAAGTTCCTCAGATTAAGCACCGGGAACTCAAAGATGAAGCCAGCCTGCAGCTGCTTGGAAGGTCAGGACAGTGGCTGGCAGGTCGGTGGGTGTTTGGAGGACATCACCCAAAGACAAGCCCATTGGCGCTCACACTTTGGCCGGAGAGCCCCGTCTCCCCAACTAGGCCCATCTTGAGGTGCCAGCTTGCATGACCTATTTTCTGGCTACGAACAGCTCGTATTACCTGTTCTAAACATCTGGAATTACCTGCCTGCTTAGTCACCTTCCCTCTGGCTTCCAACACCTGTAGGGCTCCACCCCCTCTCCACCTCTTATCCATCCGGGGTCCCTCCCTCCCCTTTTTCTTCCTGAAGGATCTGGAGGTTCCAGATCCACAAGTTCTGATGTCTTTAAAAGGATCAGCCTGGGAAATAAGGCTCATTTGAGAGCTGTGACATTCACCTGACTCTAGTGAAAGTCCCAGAGCCAATCCACTTGGGGCTTCCAACCGGGCACCATGAGGGCCTGTGTGCCCCTGATCGTGGCCGCGCTCTGCAGCCTGGCCTGGGCTGGTAAGTCATCATCTGGTGGGTGTGAAAGGGCCCTGTAGAAAAAAAGCAGCCGGTTAGGGAACCTGGTAGGGGGTGAGCATAGTGGGGCAAGGGAGGGGCAGCTCTGTCCTAAAGCCATGGAGCACCTTAGACCTGTCCGTGTCAGAGTCTAGTTGTCCCTGATGGACTAACCTATGGAAGCCCCTTCTAGACTCCTTGGAAGACTAGACCCAAACATCCCTCAGTCCAGCCTGACTTTGGATCTCACCAGGGTTTGTCTGTGGGACCGCTGCCGGTGCTGTGGCCTGCTGGCTTTGAGTGGCCTGGCTGTCCTTGGTCACTCCCTCCTCTGCCCCAGGGGCAGGTGAGGTTGTTTGGGGTGGGGCCTTGCTCTGGGTAAAGCCTCAGGAGAATGGGCAGGCTCAGGGGGAAAGCGGAGGAGCCCTGGGCCGAGAGCTAGGCTGAGGGCTCTCTAGGCTGTACAAGTGGGCAGAGGAATGGGTCTTGGACCCGGTGTTGGAGGAAGTAGAGCAGAGAGAAGGATCCTGGCCTCCAGAGACTAGCGGTGCAGGGGATGGGACCTGCAGAGGAACAGCACAGCTCTTTGTTCAGGGGCTGTGCAAAGTGCTGATGCTGATGTGTTAGTTGGTGGTTGGTTAATGGGTGAGTGGGAACGAGTGCCAAGGGAGGGGGCTGAGCTGAGAGGTGTGGGGACAGCCCTCCTCCGCCCAGAGGACAAAGAATCAGAGCTTGATACACATCCCACCCAACCCGGGCTGGTCCTAAATAGGACCCTTGTGAGGATTGATTAAGACAGTGAATGAAAAAGCATCTTACCTGGACTGAGATCTCAGTGAGCTAGGTTTTTTTTTTTTTTTTTTTTTTTTTTTTTTTACAGTTTAGTCTTTTCTTTCTTCTTTCTTTCTTTCTTTCTTTCTTTCTTTCTTTCTTTCTTTCTTTCTTTCTTTCTTTCTTGATTTTATTTATTTATTTATTCATGAGAGACAGATTGAGAGAGAGAAAGGCAGAGACACAGGCAGAGGGAGGAGCAGGCTCCATGCAGGGTGCCCGACGCGGGACTCGATCCCAGGTCCCCAGGATCATGCCTTGGGTCAAAGGCAGGCGCTAAACCGCCGAGCCCCCCGGGCTGCCCTGAACTGGGGTTTTGATTGCGATCATGCTTATAAATCTTCCTGGGAGCAATGTCTTCATTTCCAGTCAGGTTGTGTATAAGGAGACCCCTAGTGGGATTCCAGGTTCAAAAACCTTTGGAGGAGAAAGCTGTTCCCAGGCCCCCGCAAACTTGGGGGGACCGCGTACCTCTACTCTGGCCCCACCGTGGAGCAGCTGGGAATCAGCTCCGCCTGGGCCATGGGTGCTGGATAGCCAACAGCAAGGGCGTGAGAACTTCCAGCTCAGTGTGCAGGAGTGGCCGCTGGGTCGGTGCACCCCGCTCTCAGGACAGGAGGGTGGCTTGAGACCTTTGGGGGTGGTGGACACCCCCAGGGGCAGAGGCCACAGTAGCTTCAGAGGTGCAGGTGGAGCCCTTGCGCCTGGGGTGGTGCCCGGGGTGGTGATGGGGCCTGGCTGTGGGATGGATGGGAAGTCGGGTAGGCCTTCTTTCCTAAGGTTGGGGCGGGGTGGGGGGAGGCTCGGCTCTTGTCTCTCCGGGTTCTAGCATCCCAGAGCTTAGATGCAGGAATATGGACCATATGGAGGAATCACTGGTTGTTCCAAATGAACGAGGCAGGAAGCTGGTCCTGGAAATGAGCCTTCTTGGTGCGCCCAGTCTCCAGGGAAACAGCCTCTGGGGCTCCCGGACGGGCACGGGTGTGGGATGCTCCAGCCCTCAGGGTGGCTCAGGGGACCACAACAGGGACCTCCAGGCTTGGGACCTGACTCCCCTGGGGGGCAGCGCGGATGCGGGTGGGCGTTCTAGCATACGGCCGTCTTGGAGAGCGCGGGGAGCTTGGGCATCTCCTGAGAGAGGGGAGGCCCTAAGCCTTTCAAGGGGGGGCTGGAGGGAAAGCCTGAGTCTGAGCCGGGCAAGGCCCAAGTGAAGAAAGGCAGAGGCCCGAGAGCCGGGCGGGAGGGCTGCCGAGCAGTGACTCAGCACCTGGCCAGCGAGCGAGGCACCCGCAGAGCCCTGTGTGGGCCGCAGGCACAGGGTGGGGGCGCCCCAGTGGAGTCAGGGTGACTGGCCTGCTGAGTGTCCCCAGAACAGCACAGCGAGACGCCCGTGAGGAAAGTCCCTCCCACCTCTCCCGTCCACCCCCCAAGCCCCAGGTCCTCTTGAGCAGACGGAGTTTCCAGGGGTTCTTACCGGGACAGGGCTCTTGAACCGAGATGAAAAAGTCCACTGAGCCGGGGCCGGTGGGGGGTGGCCTCCTGAGCTCCCCACAGCTGACCATTCACGTGGCGCCCTTCTCAACTGGTGCCAGCGGCTGGAAGGAAGTGAATTCTTTCCCGGGACCCTGCTGATCTGGCCCATTGTAAGCCTTGCCCTGATTTGTCTGAATTCTCTCCCTTTGGACTCTGGGTGTCCTGCCAGGCTGACCGGGCAGGCAGCTGACCGAGCCTTCCTCCCGGCCTAAAAATTTCCCCCTTGAGTTCTTTGCATTCAGGTTCCAAGGGAGCATCGTTTAAGATTCAGGAGGTGTTCCCCTGAGCCTGAAGGGACCAGCGGCCTTGGGCCTGGTTGTTTTCGAGAACAATCCACTGGATCAAAGGCCTGCCTTCCTGGCCACATTGGAGGCCCCGGAGGCAACTCGAGGCTGCCTCAGGACCTGGTTAACCTTGACCTGACACCTCTTTGATGTGCAGAACACAGGCTCATAGCAATGATGTCAGCTAGGAAACTGTCAGCCACATAAATGCCCTGACACCCCAGTCTGAGGGGCGGCCCCGCTGAAACCCAGATTAAGCACGTCGCCAGGGAGACTGCTCCAGCCAAGGGGGCACGGAACACCGTCACTGTTTATCTAACCACCGTGTGTTGCTGGTATGTGTCATTCCGTACCAAGTGCTTTACCAAAATCAACATATTCGAGTCTTAGAGCTGTTCTGTGAGGTGGACTCCATTGTTATGACACTTTCATAAACAAGGAAACTGAGGCACAGAAGGTCAAATAACTTGCCCAAGATCTTCTAGCTAGAAAGCAGCAGGACCAGAATTCCAGCTCCAAGCAGTTTTGGCATCGGAGTCCAGGTTCTCAAGCCCCCCCTGCCCTGCTATGCGACCCTGATTAATACTGTGTAAACCCTAACCCCACTGCCCAAGCCAGTTTAACTAAACCCGTGTCCTTGATATTCACCTCCCACCCCATCCAGGCTTAAGTTGAGGTTCCGGACCTGTGTGGAATCACCACCAGAACCGAGTCCCAAAGCAAAAGTGGGATCATTTCCCTTCTCCTAATCCTGACACACTCTTCAACCCAGAAGTTGTCTTAAACCTACCCGCCCCCCCCATCCCTTTCCTCCGCTAAGCATCGGTGCAAAATTGTTACTTCATCAATACATTTAACGAAAGCCCAAATCCCAACCACAACTCTCAATCTAAAGCAAATTAGGTTTCGGTTTCTGCGTTCATTACAAGTTCCGACGCTCATGGCAACCCTGACTCCGGTCTTGACATCCTCCGTAGCCCACAGCCTGGCCCCTAAACCCAGCCTTCCGAGATCCAAACCTCAGGAACCTCAAGTGGAAACAAAGACTCTGTAATTACCCTTAAAGCTCAAAGTGGAAGGAAAGGGCCCCCAAAGCCAGCTGTCGCTCTGGCGTGCTCCCGACGCTGTCTTTGCTGGGGTGGGCATTTGTGATTTTAGGAGTGGTAGTGGATTTGTACCATTTCTTTCAAAGGCTTTTTTGTCCATGCCCCGTTGGGACCAAACATTTGCTTCTGCGAGCCACGTGGCTGGAGTAAGGGATGTGGTCTGTGGTTACACAAGGGATCCGATTCCAGAATCCAGTTCTCACCCATACTCGCCTCATGCCCTACCCAAGCATGAACTAATTCAAATGCATGCCAAAGACTAGAGGAAACAGAAAGTCGGGACCCGGGGCACTCAGGGTGCAGGGGAGACCCGACAAAGGGGAACAAAGAACAAACCAGCAGAAGACCTAAAAGGGACAGGATGAGAGGAAGGGGGTGTCGCAGGGGAGAGGGCAGGAGGGATCACTGAGACAGCAGTGACTTACCTTCATCTATGGGACAGATGAAGGGTGGCCTGTGGGTCACCACCAGCACACAGACTTCTTTCATTGGTCTGCCTGATTTTTTTAAAATTATTTTTAAAATTTTATTTATTTATTCATGAGACACACACACACACACACAGAGAGAGAGAGAGAGAGAGAGAGAGAGAGAGGCAGAGACACAGGCAGAGAGAGAAACAGGCTCCATGCAGGGAGTCCAACATGGGACTCGGTCCTGGGTCTCCAGGATCACACCCTGGGCCGAAGGTGACGCCAAACCTCTGAGCCACCTGGGCTGCCCTGATTTTTTTTTTTTAAGGTTTTATTTATTTATTCATGAGACACACACACACAGAGAAACAGAGACATAGGCAGAGGGACAAGCAGGCTCCCCGTGGGGACCTTGATGTGGGACTCAATCCCAGGACCCCGGGATCACACCCTGAGCCAAAGGCAGATGTTCAACCGATGAGGCACCCAGGCGTCCCGGTCTGTCTGAATTTTGTAAAAATTGGAAACTGTCACATGAAAATTCAGGCTTCTCTTGAAAACCTAGAGGCTCTAGCAACACTGAGCCTGCATCCCAATATGGCAGGAGTGGCTGGGACCGATGGTGGCTGCCAATTTCAGACCGAACATCACTTCCAAGTTTGTCACGATCCCCACCTCTTCCTACCACCTCCCCGCTTCTTACTTGCTTATATTAAAGGTCTGGCCTCCCTGGGCATTCAGGTTTGTGATCCTCATCTATATTATGAGCCCTGCGGTATAGGGTGGGTGGTGGGTGGTGGGTGGTGGGCGGTGGGGATGAGGCTTATACTGGCGCATGGGTGGCTGTGCATATATTTCTCCTTGCAGATAGCAACGATCTTTCCTGCCAGGTGGGGCCCCTGCCCCTGTCTGCAAACCCCACTGCAGGGGGCACCTCGATGAGGAGAATGGGCTCCTCAGAGAGCTGAGTGTGTGACTTTTACTGCTCATAGGAAACTTGGAGTCATGCGCATCTCGCTGTAATGAGAAATTCAACCGGGACGCTGCCTGCCAGTGTGACCGCCGGTGTCACCGGCATGGGGACTGCTGTGAGGACTATGAGCACCTGTGCAGTGGTGAGGCTCCTCGTGGGGGGGAAGGGTCCAGGAGGCACAGCGGGCCAGGCCATGCCCATGGCCAGAGTGCCTGAAAGGACGCTGGCTTGGGTGTCCAGCAGCTTGGAGCAGGGTTCAAGCCTGGTGGTGGGGCTCAAGGGGCCTGAGTGAGGACACTGAGGGCAGAGCAAAGGTCGGGGATTTGGCCAGGACTTGTCCCAGATACTCTAGGATGTCCCCAGTGTAAGACCCCAACTTACAAGGAAACGGATGTTATTTACCTGGAACATCTGTCTGAAGGGTCAGGATTAGCGACACTATCTTGAAAGTTTAAGTAATTCCCCAAACGGCAAAATGATAATTAACCATAAAACATTAAGATAGCACGTATTACACTCCCCATCTCGTTGTTCAACACTTTACGTTGCAACAGTGTAAAAATGGAGTCGAGCTTTCCAGCTTGTGTGCCGCCAGGAAGACCGCCCGGCGTCACAGGGACTGTTGTGATTCACACCACTCGTCCTAGCATGAGTGGACCCAGGCGGCTGCAACATCTCCAATCCGTCATTCCCCGTCCAGTGATTAAACGGCACACACACTGCTCTCAAGAGCCCCTTGTTTCTCTGCTACTCCAACAACATAGCTTTAAAAAATAATTTTGAATAATCCCCTTGTTTGGAAGCTTCCAGCGTGTTAGACCGCCAGATAAATGGTCTGCTTTGTGCCATGAAGCCTTGTGAAGTTCACTGTCAAACCATGTGCCCTGACCCTCAGTTTGCAAAACGTGATCACTGACTGAAGCCACGGTGGGTAACGGCCAGCAAGCCCACGGCATATGGTGGTGCAGGTTGTGCACTGCACAAGGGCACCTGTCGGAGAAGGCAAGTTGACCAAAATCGAATCTGTACCCTTCTTGCTAGTCCATGTGCCTTGGTAAAGAGCTGTGTCTGCTGAGAGAAAGGAGTACCTTTTTCCAGTTTTCCCAAAGGTGGTACCTGCTGGCCCAGCCATGTGCCCACTGAGCTGCTTCCACCTCGAAGGAACCCTCATTCAGTTTACACGGAAACACCATCTCTACTAGCTGAAATTTTGTTGGTCCGGCCCGCGTAGGGAAGCCCTGGTCCAGAGCTCAGGGCCAGAATCAGAGCCTGCCGCCTTCCCCCGCCCGGCGCCCGGCAGATCCAGGGGAGCCTGTGCGCCTCGGACCATCGGGCTGGCATCTCACGGCGCGGACAGCACTTAGCTTAGGAGCCAGTCCGTCTCCAAGTCTGATTTGCAACTCTGAATCCTTTTCCGGCAGGAAAAATACAGCTGATGCTTGAGACTCTAAGTCAGCCCTTGAGAGTCTCGTTAGCGTGACATGGGCTGGGCTGAGGACCCCGTGGGTTGTCAGCACTCAGAACACGGCCTGGCACGAAGTCAGTGATCAGAAGAGGTTTGTTGGCTCGATGCATCATCGGACCCGTGGTTCCGATGTTCCTAACAGGACACTACCCGGAAAACTCACCAACAGCCTCTGAAGCTCTTTGGAATAGTGTTGCTTCTTTGGGGGAAGTTCCCCCACTGCGTGAGGGAGAGGAGCCCAGAGTCCCCAGGAGCATCCTTCCTCCTCCTCTCCACCCACCCTGCTGGTCCCAGAGCCCCGGGCCACAGTCAGGCCAAGGGAGCAGGGCAGCAATAGGAACCTGCTTTTCTGGGCACCCCCCGCCCCCCAGTCTCCACCGCCATTGCCAAGTGTTGTAAAGAAAGAAGGGAAGTTGGTATCGCAGGAAACAGTTCTTAGTCCCCGAGGGCCTGGGTGGAGTTCACCCTTGACTGGGACTGGGACTTATGGTAGGTAAGGGATGTTCCCTAAGTGACCTGTTCCCTGTCATTTGGAGATGCTCGAGCCTCTCCGTCTGTCAACTTAGGTTGGAGAGAAGTCGTACCCACACGGGAGGTGTCAATCCAGAAGGCTCCACTTCCCACCCCCCATCCCCTTTGTGCCACACTGGACACCAGAGCGTTTGAGGGGCAGGGAGAATTGTCGCCTGGGCAAATTCTTTTATTTATTTATTTATTTATTTATTTATTTATTTATTTATTTATTTATTTATTTAATTTTTTTTGCCTGGAAAATTCTTGTCACTTTTTAATGACAGCCTTCAATGGCCCATCCCCTCTGTCTTCCATCTTCAGTTTGTCTCCTTCGTCACTTGGTACTTACTCCTTGTGCCTTAGCCTCTGTTTTGTGTCTCCTGCCCCTGCACTGCTTGTCCTGGAGGGGAAGGGAAGGAACCCCCCTCTCCGCCCTCTGGCGGTGGGGGGCCTGGGGGGTGGTGGCCAGTGACTCTACTTCTCTGACCTCCAGTGGAAGAAGATCCCAAGGAGCCCGAGCCATTCCTGGAGCTGGAGGAAGAGATGTTGGAGGCCCCCCCTGGCCGTGAGTCTGCCTTTCTAAAGGGGGGGGGCTTCAGGCTAAAAGAAGGGGTGACCCAGAGATGCAGCCACCCTGGTGGCAGCAGGCGCAGGCCTAAGCCAGGCGGACCCTAAAGGCAGCGCAGGGCGGCGTAAGAGGCCGTGCCAGGCAGCTGGGGGGGGGGGGGCGGCGGGGGTAGGCAGGAAAGGGCGTCCGGGCCTCTGGAGGGAAGTGGAAGAGCTTTTATTTTTAGAGTGGGAAACTTTGCAAAACAACAGGCCCCAAAGTAGTGTTCGGCCTCTCGGAAAGGGCTTCCTGACCCAGAAGGGTGTGCACCAGTTCAGCTTGTTTGTTTTCCTTCCCTGGAGATCTTGCACAGGAGCAGGGAGGGAGTGAGGCTGGGGGGGGGGGTGCTGGAGGCACACACACCCCCCCCCCCCCCCACCGGCTGGCCAGGCGACCTCTAGGGGTCTGCCCTGGACTCACGGCTCCCTGTCGTCCCAGACTTGTACTCGGCACCCAGCTCCTGCCAGGCCCGCTGCCACGAGGCCTTCGACAGGCACCAGCCCTGCCACTGCGATGCCCGCTGCCCAGAGTTTGGGAACTGCTGCCAGGACTTCGAGGGCCTCTGTGGCCACCACGGTCAGTCTCCCGCTCCCTTTAGCGCAGCCCCCGAGCCGGAGGAGCTCTCCGGGGCAATGATGGTTCTCCAGGTGGGGCCCCTGGAGCCGCAGCATCCGTATCATCCGGGAATGTACTAGAAAGGGAGACCCCAGGGCTTCACCCCACACCTACTGAATCAGAAACGCTGGGGGTGGGCCCACTGCCCTGCTTTGGCAAGCCCTCCAGGTCACTCTGGGGCATGCCAGTCTGAGAAGCTTCCAGGAGGAGGGGGCAGTGTGGCCACTCTGTGGGCAAGGCCACGTGCCGCTTTTAGGTATCCTCTAGGCGCTAGGCCCCTGGCCTCCGACCCCTAGGGTGACGGACTGCGGCCCCGCTCCCTGGCTGCCGGCTTCTGGAAGGTGCCCAGAAGAGGGGGCACATGGAGGCCCCGCACCCCCAGGCCTTCCTGAGGCTGAGACAGCCCCCCAATTCCTCCCAGAGGGCTTCTCCTACAGCAGTGATGCCATAACCAAGGAGGAGCTCCAGAGCATCTCTGAGAAGATCTACAGGGCGGACGTCAACAAAGCCCAGAAGCAGGACATCATTCTCAACAGCCAAAACCGCATCTCGCCCTCGGAGGCCAGAGACCAAGTGGACCGCTGCCCGGAACCGTGAGTCCCCCCAGTCTTCCCGCACGGTGGCCCCCAGCACTGCCACCCCGGGCCCCCGCCTTTGCTTCTTTCCACCCTGGCACTTTTCCCCTCGGGGCAGGCAGGATCCAAGGCAGAGAGAAAACGAGGTCCCCAGAGGCAAATAAAGGCATTTTGAGGGACTGTGGGCGTCCAGCTGGGAGGGTTTCCTGATTGACTGGGCTGCTGATGGAACTGGCCTTCCGAGGGCTGAAGCAGAGGAAGCTTCCAGAGCGTCTCCAGGCCCCCTGCGTTCGCATGCCCGCCCCGGCCTGTCTGGCGCCCCGTGGGGTGGGGGCCGCTCCGTGTTCACGGCGTTGGGCCTCCCTCCGCCTCCCGCAGGCTCTTCACGTACGTCAACGAGAAGCTGTTTTCCAAGCCGACCTACGCGGCCTTCATCAACCTCCTCAACAACTACGAGCGGGCCACGGGCCGCGGGGAGCACTTGGGCGCGCAGCAGCTGGCGGAGCAGGACGCCTTCCTCGGGGCGGTCATGGGCACCGCGGTCCTCAAGGAACTGGACGGCTTCCTCCGCCAGCAGAGTGAGCCCCCCCCCCGCCCCGGGGCAGGGCTGGGGAGGGCCTGGCACCCCTGCGGCGCCGCGGGGCAGCTGAAGCCAGCAGCTGGGGGCGGCCTGGGGGCCAGTGGCCGACGGGGAGGGCCAGAGAGGAGCCCGGGCCGCCCCGGGCCGGGCCTCGAGCCGAGGGAGCCTCCGTCTGCTTGGAAGTCGCCTCTCTTTTGATTGACTCGGAGCTGCGTCCTTTGTCCCCACCACTCGCTGCTTCAGTCTCAGGGCCTCTGCAAGAGGGGGAGTCACCCCACCCCACCCCGCCGGGCCGGACCCCTTCCTGGTGGGGGGCCTGCAGGGTCCCTAAGCCTCTCCCCCACCCCCGCTCCGGGTCCAGGAAGGATGCTGACTCTCCGCATCTTGGCTGGGGAAGCAGCAACAGAAAATCCCCAAGAGTTCCAGAGGGGCCTTCTACCGGGAGGGGCTGTGGCTCGAGGGGCTCCAGATAGGGAGACGTTTGAACCAGACCAAAAACGGTTTGAGGCGCAGAAAGGCAGGAGGTGGTGCTGGTCAGTGTGCAGGTCCTCTCCTCCACGCCGGGGCCGGCCCTATGGGCAGCTGTGTCCGGGCCTCTGCCCGGGGCTCGGGGTGGCTGGTCCCACCTGCCTGCCGTCCCTTTCCCCTTTCGAGTGAGGCCCAAGGAGGTTGGCAGGTAAAGCTGGGGACACGCGGGCAGCCCCTGTGCAGAGGGCGCGATCCAGCACCGCCCCCTGCTGCTCCTCCGCAGCAAACACAAGACACAACTTGGAGGCCAAGCAGGCCCGCAGGCTTCTCAGGGAGAAGCAGCAAACCCTCCCCTCACCGCCCCAGGCTAGGTGACTTGTCTGAGATGAGGCACCCAGGGATCGATCCCATCCTAGCCTGGGGCCAGGCTGTTCCGTTACTATCCTGCCCTCACCCCTCTCCCTGGCCAAATCCAGACTGTCCTTCAAGCTCTAGCTCACATCCCGCGTTGCTGACGCTGCACCTGCCCCAGCCCCAGCGCGCCACTGGCTTCCAGCGTGTCCTCAGAGGTCGGGGGGCGAGGGTGGGGGGCGGGCAGCTCCACATAGCCTTGGGCCACGGAGACTCTACTACCACTTGTTAGTGGTGTGAGCCTGGGCAAATTAGCTTACCTGTCGGAGCCTTATCTGTGAAACGGGGTCTTGGCGGGTTAATGCACATGAAGGGCTCAGTGCAAGGCCTAGCACCGGGTCAGCGGTAGCCATCCGGAGGGTGAAACCATTGTCTGCTATTTTGTGTACATTTTGTCTCGTTTTCTGACCGTGTTTTAAGTCCTTGAGAGGATGGAATGTGTCTGGTATCTCCTTGGTATCCTCCACCCATGAGTCTGAGTAGCAGTTGGTACCTTGTGGCTCCCTAAGTCAGAGCTCCGGCCCCGACTTTCTCATGGGTCCCACCTGCCTCTCCACCCCCTGTGGTTCTCTCATGCATCTACTCAGAACTTAGTGGGAAGAGGGCAGCCCGGGTGGCTCAGCGGTTTAGCACCGCCTTCAGCCCAGGGCGTGATCCTAGAGACCTGGGATCGAGTCCCACGTCGGGCTCCCTGCATGGAGCCTGCTTCTCCCTCTACCTGTGTCTCTGCCTCCCTCTCTCTCTGTGTTTCTAATGAAAAAAAGAACTTAGTGGGAAGAGAACTCATGGTTCCCACCCCTCCTTCCTTGGTCTTTCTCATCCCATCAATGACACCACAGTCCATCCCATTGCTCAGGCCTGAACCCAGGAGTTATATTCTATTCTTCTCTTTGCCTCACGGCTCCCCGCCTCCTGGGCCTCCATCAGGAATGTCCATCGCACCCTCCTTCAAAATCTACCCCCAGTCCGCCCACTTCTCAGCCCTCCTCCACGGCTGCCACCACTCCTTCTGGCCTGGACGATGTGTTAGCCTCAAAACTGATCTCTCCGCTGCTCGTACGCCCCACTGACTTTTTATATACACAACCAGAGTGAGCCTTTAAAAACAAAGCTATCACATAATTCCCCTGCTTAAAAGCCTTCGGTGGCTTTCTCGCCTCCGAGAAGCTGTAAAGTCCTTCAGAGACAGTTGACATGTGTAATGGTCACATGGGCTCAAGTGCCGTTTCTACCTCTTATCGACCCTGTGATCTCGTGGGAGTTACACAACCCCAGTTGGCCTCAATTTCCTCATTTCTAAATTGGGGGTAATTAGCACCCACCTTATGTGAAGATTCAATGTGAGGACTGGAAACACTTAAGATAGTTTGGGCCCATAGAACGTGGTTAGCAATTCTAAACTCTTTTTGTATTATTACTTTGTGACTGACACCCATCCGTCTGGGCATGGCTTGCCAGGCCTGATCGCTCCTACCTCTCCGACCTCCTGTCCTTCCTCTCCTCCCTGCGTTCACTGTGCTCCAGCCACCCTGGCTTTCCCTTAGCTCTTTGAACGCGAGGCCCAGGTGGTCTTAGAGTCTTGCTCCTGCTGTTCCCTCTACGCAGAAGAAACTTTCCCCCGATGTTGTGTGGCCTATCCCTTACCCTTCAGAGGTCTCTGATCTATGCTACCTACTCAGAGAGGTCTTTTTGATCTTCCTTTCTAGAAGAGCTCCCCAACCCAACCCACCTCTGGTCATCATGGGGTACCCTGCTTTATTTCTTTCATAGCACTTATCTGCAATCATATTGGTTATTAGCTGTCTCTTCCACTGGGAGGGAAACTGTGAAAGCAGGGATCCTGTCCTTGCTATTCCCTGTTGAATCCTCAGCCTGTAGATACGGCTTGGCACAAAACAGGGGCACTGTGCATAGTTATTGAAAGGACAGTTTTTTAAAAAAGATTTTATTTGTTTATTCATGAGAGACATGGAGAGAGAGGCAGAGACACAGGCAGAGGGAGAAGCAGGCTCCCGCATGGAGCCTGATATGGGACTCGATCCCAGGACCCCAGGATCTTGACCTGAGCCAAAGGCAGACGCTTAACCACTGAGCCACCCAGGCACCCCATTGAATACACTTTTGGTTGAAACCCTGTGTCTCTTGATGTGCTAGAGCAGGTGGCCCTTCCCTGCTTCCTGGGACCTGGTCCCGCCTTCCCCTCTCTTAAGTCCTCTATGTTCCTCCGCGCAGATCGCTATAGCTCAGAACAGGAGTTTGTCAATGATTTGAAGAACATGTGGTTTGGGCTCTATTCAAGAGGCAATGAAGAGAAGGACTCAAGTGGCTTTGAACACGTCTTCTCAGGTGGGATCATTTTGCTTGGAAAGAAAGAGTTGGAGGAATGAAGAGAGACAGCTTCCCTCAGGAGTAGGGCAGCATCAGGCACCGATGAATCGGCTGCCAAGCAGCTAGCAGAGACAGGCATGTCCACTCCCAGGCCAAGAGGAAGGGGTCTGAGCAACTGTTTTTGAGGAACCGTCTTTTCTGGAGTTTCTGAAGGGGAAAGGGGACCAGATGCTGGGGCTCCCAAAGGATACACATAGGAAGAAAAATGTGTTTGGGGGTGTGGCTCTCTACTTCTGCATGGTCCTCTGGGCTATGGGCATTCTATGAGCCAAAGTCCGAGGAAGGCGGACAGCCTTGGCATGGGAGGGGCAAAAGGTGTTGGAGGGGAGGCCCATATCACCCACCTTGAACTCTTTATTATAGGTGAAATCAAAAAAGGCAAAGTCACCGGCTTCCATAACTGGATCCGCTTCTACATGCAGGAGAAGGAGGGCCTGGTTGACTATTACAGTCACATCTACGACGGCCCTGTGAGTACGGAGTGTGGACCCCGTGGGCTGGAGAAGCCTTATTGGTACCCAGACTTCCAGCCCTCACTCTGCACTCTGAACAGCCACACTTGCCTCTCACCCTGACTCTTGTTGGCCGCCTAGTGGGGATTGTGAGGATGACTCCCCTATCTGCCAGAGTTTAGGCAGCCAGGACCCGAGATTCCCTTCCAGTGAATGCTCCAGAGCTGCAGAGAGCAGGAGGCAGAGAACACTGTCTCTGGATGGGAGGCTCGGGGCAGGGGAGGACTCTCAGATGGGAAGATGAGTCTCAGAGATGTGTAGTTACCCCCTGCCTGAATTTCTTTAGAATGTGGCCTTGGCTAGTCTGAGTTCAACTCCATATATTTTATTTAAAAACAAAAGAGAGAGACCTTTGCTGCCCTGTGCCAAGAAATAATTTGGGGACAATAAATTGTCCCTCTCCTCCACATGTGATAGCCACAAGAAACAGTTATGGTTTCTGCTGCCCTGGTACCAGTCACAGGAGTGCTGGCTCTGGCCTCTCAGGGAGATGCACAGCTCCAGACAGAGGATCCAAGTCACACTCAGACACCTTAGCAGAGCAGACTGTTCCCTTGGTCGATGTCACAAATCTAGCTTCCCCAGAAAACTCACACAAGCACCTAATGGGCCCTCACCAAATCTTGGCCAGCTGCTACCATTTGCCACCTCTCTCCTCGTGATATTCACCAGGCCCGTTACTACCTTCCACAGTGGGATTCATACCCCGACGTGCTTGCCATGCAGTTCAACTGGGATGGCTACTATAAGGAAGTGGGCTCAGCTTTCATTGGCAGCAGCCCCGAGTTTGAATTTGCGCTCTACTCCCTGTGCTTCATTGCCAGGCCAGGCAAACTGTAAGTACTGGGCCAGCCAGGCTTGGGGAGCAGGCTGGGGCCACATGCTGTTTGCAGCCAGGACAGTCGGGAGAGCCAGATTCTGCAACTCATTGGCTTGGACAAATCACCCTTCTGGACGTCAGTTTTCTCACTTGGGAGATGAAGTTGTTAGATAAGACTGTGGTTGTCAAACTTTATTTAGCAGCAAAACCACATGAAATCTTGTACAGAACCTTCATAGATGAAACAGTTAGAAATGGAGTCGCCCTGGGGCTCCAAGCCTCTCTGTTTGGTCTCCAAGGCTGAGAGGGGGAACTCGAAAGCCCCAGAGAGTATAGCTTGAAACCACTGGGCTTCACCTTCTAATATTTGAGGACTTTGGGTCCTACTACCTCTGAGACCCTGAGCAGACATTTAATTTCAGGGCATTCAGCTCTAGAATCTGAGATTTTATTTTATTTTATTTTATTTTATTTTTTTTTAAGATTTTATTTATTTATTCATAGAGATGCAGAGAGAGAGAGAGAGAGAGAGAGGCAGAGACACAGGCAGAGGGAGAAGCAGACTCCATGCAGAGAGCCTGACGTGGGACTTGATCCAGGGTCTCCAGATCACGCCCTAGGCTGCAGGCGGCGCTAAACCGCTGCGCCACCGGGGCTGCCCTAGAATCTGAGATTTTAGAATACTGCTCTGGGAAAGATGCGGAGCAATGTTCTTTAGGAAGCTAGAGAATAAGGTATAGGTTTTGAAGGGCTGCCTGGGCATGGGGAGTGGGAGACAATGGCTGGAGAAAGCTGTGACGGTTCTCTTGGGGGCTGTTCAAGTCAGGGTGGAGCCCTTCTACATGGGTTGGGCTTAATCTTCCCATTCAGGGGATGGGCATGGAAAGACACGGTGGGACCCTATGACTTGGCCATCTTTCCCCACAGGTGCCAGTTAAGCCTGGGTGGATATCCCTTGGCCATCCAGACCTATCCCTGGGACAAGTCCACCTATGGAAATGGCAAGAAATACATCGCCACTGCCTATGTGGTATCTTCTACCCAATAGAGCTTGGAGCCAGCTAGGGGCATGACGGCAGCGAAAGTTCTTGCAGGACTCAGGTGCTATCTGCTCTGGGCTGGAGGGGGATGGAGGAGACTGGGAGGCATTCCTAAGTTTAGAAATGCCTTTAGAAATGAGAGAAAAGACACACACAAAAAAGAAAAATACAGAGAAACACTCAAATCTTTGTGCTCCAGCATTTTGAAAATAGAGTCTACACAGAGAAGATGGGAGCCTTCTGTAGCCCTTTGCCCGGATGAGAAGTGAAACCATAGACGAGTCCTCATATTTCCTTTTAATGTAAAGGGAAGTGGTGGGCTCTCTTTCCTCTTTTTTGGAGTTGGTGAGAGGGCAAACCTGATGATATCGTTACTGTGAAGGTGTTTTCAATTGTTCTTAAGAAGAACAGCAGATAAAAATTCAAGGTTACTATAATGGCTGTTATCATACACAGCTCTGCAAACTGCAATTCAGCCCTATGTTGGGGCCTCAAAGAACTTCGGTCATGGAAATCAAGCAGTGGGTATTTGGTGTTTTCTAGGGTTATATCCTCTCAGAACAGGGTCTGGGAAAATTCTCATGCTTGATGGAGAGGATAATGGGTTGACACAGTGAGTGAACTTGGGAGGGAGTGAACTTCTCCAGGCCTGAGTGTTGTTGCAGCCAGCCCAATGACTGCATCAAGAAGCTTCCTACTTGTAGATGTTTAGTGCAGGTACAGAGGTATATTTTGATCCCACATATTTTGTGAAAGAGTTCCCCAAATAGGAGGAACATTTTGCATCAGAAGGAAGGAACTTACAGCTTGGTGACGTTAACAATTACTTTAAGGCTTACCCAGAAGCCATAATTTGCTGGAATTACTTTGGAGTTAAAGACCAGGGAGAGTGGGGTTCCCTGTTCCAACCTCAATTATGCATTTCTCCTCCCCTGACCTCAGGGAGAACTAGATGCTGTCCCACAGAACTAGGCTGGAACTATGGTTTACAGAGATTGAGTCTCCAATTAAAGTCATTAAGAAAAGTTGAAATCTGTCTCCTTTTTGTATATGACCCCCCTCAACTGTCTCCCTCTCTCTCTGCCTTTTCCCTGGAGCTGAGAGTGATGCTGCTGGCTTCAGTGTCTCTTCAGGATGGTGTGGAGAATGTGGTATCTTAAAGTCCCTGAGGACTCACCAAGTCTCTCTAGCCAAGAGGGAAAGAGAATTCTTCCTGGCAGATTTGTAATGTGTAGAACAGCAGTGTACTTATGGCTTCTGGCTCCACATATAAGGAGCTTGGAAGTCACTATTCCACCCTAACAACAAGTAAAAAACTGAACAGATTGAAAAATCAACAACTCTTCTTCGATCTGTAAGAGAGGAGAGGATGCAGGCAAACCCATCAAAGGTTTGGAAAGTTAGGCAAACCTCAGGGTTGGAAAGTTAGGCAAATATAGATTGGAATAACCTTGGAAAGACAAGCTTGAGATCAGAGACTCTCATACAGAAAAATATTGCAGAAACCAGTGCCAGGATGGGAGAATCTGAACTGCAGTTGATGAATTGCCTGAAGGAGAGACAGTGCAGACTACTCGGAGTTAAAAACTCCAGGGGATCCAGGCATCTCACAGTATTGTGAAATTTATCTCCAGGAACTCCACAAGGCTCCCATAATGTGTATCAGAGAAAAACTTTCTTGGACTTCTGGCACAGGGAGGAGAAGTGGAACCATTCGGAAATAGCCAGAGCACTCTGTCATTCTGAACAAAGCCTGCCCTTGGGGGAAATTTGTCAGAGCCTAACTGATCTGGGGAAGGGAAATACCCAGCTCCACGGATGTTAGCCATCCTCTTCTACTCAAAAAGGGCAAAAAGCTGAAAAACACTCGTGAAGTTCACAGTCCAGAGGCATAGCTCAGTAAAAGACTGAGACAAAATCATAGGACTGTAGAATGCTCCCTGCCCCCCACATTACCAAAGGCCTATGTACCAAGATTGGCGATCAAGAAAAAATTACAAAGCATATCAAAGGGTAAAATAACACAGGTTGAAGAGATAGAGCAAACATCAGAAACAGACATGGCAGGTATGTTGGAGTTATTGGGGAATTTAAAGCAACTATGATTAATATGCTAAGGGCTATAATGAACAAAGTAGATAGCATGAAACAGCTGATGGTGCAATGTAAGCAGAGGGATGGAAATCCTAAGAAAGAACCAAAAAGAAATGCTAGAGATGAAAACACTGTAACAAAAATGAAGAATACCTTTTATGGGCTTATTAGTAGACTGGAAACATTTGAAGAGAGAATCTCTGAGCTAGAGGATATCTCAATAGAATCCTCAAAAGCCAACAAACAAAGAGAATAAAGAGCAAGAAACAACCAAAACATAATATCCAAGGACTGTGGGACAACTACAAAAGGTGTTATATACACATAATGAGAATGCCAGGAGAAGAAAGTGAGAAAGGAACAGAAAAAAGATTTGACATAATAATGACTGAGAATTTCCCCAAATTTATGTCAGACATCAAACCAGAGATCCAAGAAGTTCAGAAAACACCAAGCAAAATAAATGTCAAACAACCCACTATATTTTGACATATCATTTTCAAATTATAGAAAATCAAAGATAAATAATATTTGCGAGAAGCCAGAGGGGAAAAAAGAATCTTACCTACAGAAGAATGAAGATAAGAAATACATCTGACTTATCCTCAGAAATCATGCAAGCAAGAAGAGAATGGCATGCAATATTTAAAATGTTGAGAGAGGGCACCTGGGTGACTCAGTTGCATAAGTGTCCAACTCTCGATTTTAGCTCAGGTCATGATCTCAGGGTCATGAGATTGAGCCCTGTGTTGGGTTTGTGCTCAGCATGGATTCTGCTTAAGATTCTCTCTCTCTCTCTCCCTCAGCCCCTCCCCTTGCTTGTGCATGCTCTCTGTCCCTCTAAATAAATAAATAAATAAATAAATAAATAATAAAAGCTTTAAAAAAATATTGAGAGAAAAAAACCCCACTAACCTAGAATTCTGTACCCTGAAAAATGATCCTTCAAAAGGGAAGGACAAATAAAGATTTTCTCAAATAAAAATTCAGGGAATTTGTTGCCAGTCAATCTACCTTGCAAGAAATTTTCTAAGAAGTTTCTCAGAGAGAAGGAAAATGACATAGATCAGAAAGTCAGATCTGCCTAAAGAAAAAAGAGTATCAAAGAAGTAAAAAGTGAAGGTAAAATAAAAACTTATTTTCTCATTACTAATTGATTTGACAGACAACAGGTTGTTCAAAATAACAGCAATAATGTGTTCAATTATATATATTATGTATATATACACACAGATATTTATGTATACTTGTATACACATGTGTATTATGGACATATACATACATATTCATCCTCATATTTAAGTGAAATGAATAGCAGGTACAAAGGAGGAGAGGAAGGAATTAGTATAATTTTGTTATTATAAGGTACTCACATTACCCATAATGTGATATAGTGTTTTTTGAAAGTGGACATGGATTAATTTTGTAAGTGTATGTGGCAAACTCTAGGAAAATCACTAAAAAAAAGTTAAAAGTATAATGGATTTGCTAATAAAGGAGAAAAAATGGAATCATATTAAATGCTCACTTAAAAGCATAAAAGCCAGAAAAAGAATGGAAGACAAAAAATAGGAACAAAGACCTAGGAGAACAAAGAGAAAACAGTAATGAGTATGGCAGATATTAATTCAACTATATCAATAGCTACTTTGAACGTCAATGGTCTAAATGCAACAAGTAAAAGATTTCATAGTGGATCAAAAAACAAGAACCAACTATAAGTTGTCTATGAGAAACCCACTTTAATTATAAAGACACATGTAGATGAGAAATAAATGAATAGAGAAAAATACACCATGCTAGCACTAATCAAAAAGAAAGCAGGCATAGCTATGTTAATTCCAGACAGACCAGACTTAAAAGTAAGGAATGTTATCAGGAAAAAAGAAGGGCATTACATAATGTTAAAGGAGTCAACTCCATGTCTTCTTGATGTATGCATATAACAACAGAGCATGAAACTACATGAGGCAAAAACTGATAAAACAGAAAGAAGAAATAGATGAATCCACTACCATAGTTGGAGGTGCCAAAGCCTTTTCTCAGAAACAGACAGAGCTGGTAGGCAGAAAATCAGTTAAGGATACAGTTAAACTCAGCCACACTATCAATCAACTGAATATAATAGATATCTATAGACTACTTCATCCAGAAGATAAAAATGTACATTTTTCTCAAATTCATATGGATCATTCACCAAGATAGACCATACTCTGGGCCACAAAATACCTCTTAATAAATTCAAAACAATAGAATCCCACAATGTCTGCTCTCAGCTTACAATGGAATTAAACTAGACATCAATAACAAAAGATAACTGGAAAACCATAAAATACATGGACATTAAACAACACACTTTTTTTTTTTAACAACACACTTTCTAAATAACACATGAGTCAAGGAAAAAAAACCTCAAGATAAATATTAATATATTTTGAACTAAGTAAAAATACAACTTATCAAAATTTGTGAGATACAGTGCTTAGAGGAAACCTTATGGCATTGAATGCATATAATAGAAAAGGAGAGAGATCTAAAATCAATCATCTAAGGTTCTACCTTCGGAAACTAGAAAAAGCAGAGAAAAATAAAACCAAAGTAGAGGAAAAGAAATAGTAAGAATTAGAGCAGAAATCAATGAAACTAAAAGCTTGTTCTTTGAAAAGTTGATGAGCCTCTAGCCAGGCTATTTAAGAAACAAATAAAAATGAAAGAAGAATAATACCGCAGACTCTATGAAAGTTAAAAAGATAATAAAGAAAAGCTATGAACAACTTTATGCTCGTAAATTTAATAATCTAGGTGAAATGAATGAATTCCTTGAAAAACACAAGAGGAAACAGATGATCTGAATAGATGATCTATTAAAGAAATAAGTAATATTAATAACCTTCCAAAAGAGAAAGCACCAGGCCCAGATGGGTTCCCTAGTAAATTCTATAAAATAGCTAAGGAAGAAATTTATCCAATTTTCTACGATCTATTTCAGAGGATAGAAAAAGAAGGAATGCTTCCTAACTCATTCTGTGAGGTCAACATTATGCTAATATCAAAACTAAACAAAGGCATTTCAAGAAAATTGCACACCAATATATCTCATGAACATAGATGTAAAAATCCTCGATCAAATATGAGTAAATAGTATCCAGAAAATTCTAAAAGGAATTGTATGCCACAGCCAAGTGGGGTTTTTACCAGGTATGCAAAGTTGGTTCACATTCAAAAATCAATTAATATAATCTAGCGCATCAACAGACTAAAAAAGAAAACTGTATGTCATATCAATAGAAGCAGAGAAAGGCATGACAAAATCCAACACCCATTCATAATGAAAACTTTCAGTAAACTAGGAATAGAAGGAAACTTTCTCAGTTTGATTAAAAATAATCTGCAAAAAACCTGCAGCTAACATACTTAATACTGAGAAACTTGAAGGTTTCCCACTAAAATCAGGTACCAGGCAAAAATGTCCCCTTTCACTACTCTTTTTTTTTTCTTTTAAGATTTTATTTGTTTATTCATGAGAGGCACAGAGAGAGAGAGAGAGAGAGAGAGAGAGAGAGGCAGAGACACAGGCAGAGGGAGAAGCAGGCTCCATGCAGGGAGCCCGACATGGGACTCGATCCCGGCACTCCAGGATCATGCCCTGGGCCGAAGGCGGTGCTAAACCGCTGAGCCACCCAGGCTGCCCTCACTACTCTTTTTCAACATCAAACTAGAAGTCCTTGCTCATGCAATATGGCAAGAAAAGGAAATAAAAATTATGCATATTGAGAAATATGTCTTTATTCACAGATGACATGATCATCTATGTAGAATATCTATAAGAATCAGTAAAAAAATTCTTCAAAGTAATAATTCAAAGTAATAATTATAACAAGGTTAAAGGATATAAGGTTAATACAGAAAAGTTAGTTAGTTTCCTGTATACCAGCAGTGAACAAGTGGAATTTGAAATAAAAAACATGATACCATTTATTGCTTAAAATAACCCCCCCAATTGAAATACTTAAGTATAAACCTAATGAAGTATACACAAAATCTTCATGAAGAAAACTAAAAAACTCTGATGAACAAAATATAAAAATAAGTAAATGGAGAGATATTCCATGTTTACATATAGACTCAATATTTGTCAAGATGTCAATTCTTCCCAACTCTATCCCAATCTAAATCCTAGCAAGTTATTTTATAGATATCAACAAACCATTTCTAAATTTTATATGAGAGGTAAAAGACCCGGAAAAGCCAAAACAATATTGGAGAAGAACAAAGGTGAAGGACTATGCCACCTGACTTCAAGACTCATTATGCAGCTAGCGATAGTAATTAAGACAGTGTGGTGTTGGTGAAAGGAAAGACAAATAGTTCAATGGAATAGAATAGAGAGCCCAGAAATAGATCCACACAAATGTAGTCAATGATTTTGACAAAGCAGCCAAGGTAATACAAAGGAGCTAAGATATTATTTTCAACGAGATTCTGGAATAACCAGACATCCACATGTAAGAAAATCAGTCTAGACACAGGCCTTACACACACCCTTTACAAAAATTAACTCAAAATGGATCGTAGACCTAAATGTAAAACATAAAACCATAAAAATCCTAGAAGATAACATATGAGAAAACCTAGATGACTTTGGTGATGGTGATGCCTTTTTTGATACAACACCAAACACATGATCCATGAAAGAGAAGCTGAGAAACTATACTTCCTTAAAATTCAAAGTATCTGCTCTGTGAAAAACAACATCAAGAGAATTAGCAGACAAGTCATAGACAAGAAGAAAATACTTGTGAAATACACAATAAAAGACTGTTTCTAAAATATACAAAGAACTCTTAAAACTCAACAAGAAAATGGCTCAATGAAAAAATGGGACCATAACAAACACCTCATCAAAGAAGATATACAGAGGCAAATAAGAATATGAAAAGATGCTCCATAGGGCAGCTCGGGTGGCTCAGCGGTTTATTTATTTGTTTTTTAAAATATTTTATTTATTTATTCATTAATGATAGACATGGGAGGGGGATGGATCCCCTGGCTCAGCGGTTTAGCGCCACCTTCAGCCTGGGGCCTGATCCTGGAGACCAGGGATCCAGTCCCGCATCAGGCCTCCTGCATGGAGCCGGCTTCTCCCTCTGCCTGTGTCTCTGCCCCTCTCTCTCTCTCTCTCTCTCTGTGTGTCTCTCATGAATAAAGAAATAAAAAAATCTTTAAAAAAATATGCTCCATATCATATTTCATCAAGGAAATGCAAATTAGAACAATGAGATACCCCTACACAGCTATTAGATGGCCAAAATCTGGAACACTGACAACACTAAATGCTGGTAGAGATGTGAAGCAACAAGAACTCTCACTTATTGCTGGTGAGAATGCAAAATGGACAGTTACATTGGAAGAGAGTTTGGCAGTTTCTTGTAAAACAAAACATACTCTTTGGTGTGCCTGAGTGGGTCAGTCGGTTAAGCATCTGACTCCTGATTTCGGCTCACATCATGATCTCAGGGTTGTGGGATCAAACCCTGTGTCGGGCTCTGTGCTGGGCATAGAGCCTGCTTAAGTTTCTCTTTCTCGCTCTCCCTCTGTCTCTCCTCCCCCTCCTGCTTGGATGCACTTATACGTACCTTCTCTTTCTCTCTTTCTCTCTCTCTAAAAAAAAAAAAAAAAAAAAAAAAAAGGAAAAGAAACCAAAAACATACTCTTACCATAAGATCCGGCAATTACTCTCCTTGGTATCTACCCAAAGGATTTGAAAACTTATGCCCCTACAATAACACCTATGTGAATGTTGATAGCAGCTGCATTCATAATTGCCAAAACTTGGGAGCAAACAGGATGTTCTTCAGGAGGTGAATGGATGAACTGTAGTATATCCAGACAATAGAATACTATTCAGAACTAAAAAGAAATGAGTTATAGAGCCAGGAAAAACACCATGGAGGAACCTTAAATTTATATTACTAAGTGGGGGGAAAAAGCTAATCTGAGAAGGCTACATATTGTACATACTGGAATATTGGACATATCGGAATATTGTCATATTCCAAGTATATGACATTCTGGAAAAGGCAAACTATGGAAACAATAAAAAAAGATCCGTGGTTTCCAGAGATGCAGGTAGTGGGGAGGGATGAATAGGAAGAGCACAGAGGATTTTTAGGGCAGTGAAAATAATCCGAATGATAGAACAATGATGGATATATAGTTGTTAAAAATTTGTCCGAATGCACTGTACAACACCAAGAGTGAATCCTTAGGTAAACTACGGACTTCGGGTGACTGTGATGTCAATATAAGTTCATCTTTGATACAAAATGGTACTGTTCTGGTGACTGATGTTGATCATGAGGGGGGCTATGTATGTGTGGGGGCAGGAGGTATATGGGCAATCTTGGTACCTTCATCTCAATTTATTGGAAACCTAAAACTTCTTAAAAAATAAAGTCTTAAAGAGTGGAAGGAGCATTGTACATTATAGGGTGAAGTAAATGGAGATTGGTGATCCCCAGCCCTGACAACCAGCCCTCTAACCAACATCCACAGGGAACATAAGGATCCTTCTCTGGTTGTAGACATTGACTAATGTGAACTAAACTAAGAGAGTTCTTACCTGTAAGCAGATTATGTAGGTCACAGATACTAGGAAAATTCCAGGCATGAAGGAACACCTCAGGCGAGTTACAGAGTGCAGATGGATGAAATAGGGCCTCATCTTGCCTTTCCTTAGGGGAGCTCACAGTCAATGAGCAAGATAAGGAGTCAGTAGAACACGGTGGTCACTGGTGCTGGCTCTGAAGTCAGAATGCCCAGGTACCTCACCAAGTTATGGGCGAATTTCTTAATTATTCAAATCAGTTTCCTCAATGGTAAAATGGGGGATAATATTACCATTATGCTGTGAGATAAAGAATATAAAATAATATGTTTATTACTTAAAATAATTCTTACCTATCTCCTTTATTACACAGATTTCATTTTTCTTTTTTTTATTTTAAAGATTTATTTATTCATGAGAGACACAGACAGAGAGAGAGAGAGAGAGAGAGAGGCAGACATAGGCAGAGGGAGTAGCAGGCTCCTCACAGGGAGCCTGATGCAGGGCTCCATCCTGGATCCCAGGATCATGACCTGAGCCGAAGGCAGGTGGCCAACCACTGAGCTACCTTTTTTTTTTTTCTTCCAGATTTCATTTTTCACGAAGAAAGGCAGTTCACCTTCCCTGCTATTAACTTTAACCTTCATTTACTTATGCCTAGTACTCGTGCTCCTTATAGCCCTCTGCAGAGGTCTTCTAAGCAGTCATGTGGGAGACAGGAGCCAGAGATGCAGGAGAGAGTTAGCATATCCCAAGGGCTGGGCCTTAGCTTTGTCAAGGAGAGTGGGGCAGGAGTTAATATTTACTATCTTAAGCTGTCCCAAGCTGTGCTAGGTAGGGATTTTACATACATTTTCTCAATCTCTTAGTGATTTTTATCTTTACCACTTTAATTTTACCTAGATCACTAAGGCTTAGACTAAGTCATATTCTCAGTAGCAGAATAGGGTTACAAAATTTAAGCCTTTTCCTCAGACTATAGTGAACCTGGATTTCTAGCAGTATTGCCTCATTCATTTGTTATTCTTTAAAGAATACTTATGAAGGCCTGTGGTAGAAGTTACTGGTTGCCCTTCAATATCTGCTTTCCTCTTATTTTTCCTTGATCATTGAATTCCTAATTTTCAGAAGAGCACATGACTTCCAAGAGTAAATACCTCTCTTGCAGCCAAGAGTGGCCATGTGTCTAAGTTCTGGCCAGTGGTATGGAAAAGGGAGTTCTTAAAAGCCAGAGGGTACCATTATTCCTACTTTGCCCCTTCCTGCTGTCTGGATTGAAGATGAAATAGTGGGAGCGTGAGCATCCATCTTGAGTTACCAGGGAAGCCACGTGCAGAAGATGATGGAGCAGCAAGTAGAAGGTGCCTGGGTCTGACCCTGGAGTGATGATTCCAACCCTGCATGGCTCATATTCAGTCTTCTTTTATTTGAGAGAGAAATATTCTCTCATGTTTAAGGCACTCTTATGCTGGGCTTTATCTTACATGCAATCAAACCTCATACAGTTTGTTAACAGGAAGCCCCAAGGTTCATAAATGTTCTTGCTAAATAAAGCCACTTAGCTAATATTCCCTTTCTTAAGATTCATATTAACTGTCAGAATGTTTCCTTATTTAGTTATTTGAAAGATCTCAACAACTGTTTCGGACATTGACACCATTGACAAAATTAACACTCTTCATCATCATTAATTGCAGCATTTAACACTTGTCATAATAAACATTCAAATATTTTTTCATTATGGAAAGCGATACTTTTTTAAAGAAATGACTATCGAGATTAAAAAAAAATAAATACAACCGAGATAACTGGAGTTTATTCACACTAAGAAATTAATGAAAGAGATGTAAAAAAGGCATAATTTATCAATCTTGGTGAAAACTATTTGAAGGCACATCAACAGAAATAAGGAGGTCTAGGGACGCCTGGGTGGCTCAGTGGTTGAGTGTCTGCCTTCAGTTCAGCTCGTGATCCCTGGGTCCTGGGATCGAGTCCCACATGAGGCTCCCCATTGGGAGCCAGCTTCTCCCTCTGCCTGTGTCTCTGCCTCTCTCTGTGTCTCTCATGAATGAATGAATAAATAAATCATCTTAAAAAAGAAAGAAGTGAGGAGGTCTGTAATCTAGAAAAGAACTTAAGATGGCCCATGTCTGAGCTCACAAGAAAGAAGTCTGTCATTGAGGCACAGTCTTTGTTTTGTTTTTGTGGAACAAAACAACCCTCATATTTGGGTAAAACGGCCATCAAGACCATTCCACTAACTCCTTTCACTTTGCTTCTGTACTCACTAGGAAACTATTATGTGACTTCAGAGGGAGACAGAGAAGGGAGGATTCACCCAAGGGCCTAGGAGGTTTTACTAGAGCATCTGGCTGCCCAGTTCTCTCTCAATCTGGAAAAGTTCATTAAAAAGAATACAGCTGCTTTTGTTAAGAACACCCATAAATCAATATCTGCTTTAAAATTATCTATTATTAATTTTAAAACACAAAATAAAAGACACAAAATAATCCTGAAAATTCAGTTATCTAACACAAAACCAAGACTCATTCCATTAGTAAATAAAGACACACTTAATGATTTGACTACCGTAATGTTAAAATACAAAGATACCATATAACTTTACAGTTGGAAAGATGAGCTAATAATGTGCCCTTGTAAGAGAGGACCCAGGATGTTTTTTTCATGGACCATTATCTGGATTAGTGATTCCCAGCCTCAAAGGCACAGCTGTATCTTTGTGTTTTAAAGATCCTGATGCCTGGGCTGCACTAGGCGGGATCTTTGGGGACAAACCTAGAAATCGGTATTTTAAAAAAAGATTTATTTACTTATTTTGAAGAGAGAGAGAGAGAGAAAGCACACAGACGGAGGGGCAGAGGGACAGGGAGGACAGGGAGAGAGAGATTCCCAAACAGACTCCCTGCTGAGCATGAAGCCTGACTGGGCCTCCATCCCAGGACCCCAAGGTCAAGACCTGATCCGAAATCAAGAGCAGGAGGCTAAACCAACTCAGCTGCCCAGGTATCCCTATTTTTTTTTTTTTTTAAGATTTTATTTATTTATTCATGAGAGACAGAGAGAGAGAGGCAGAGACACACAGGCAGAGGGAGAAGCAGGCTCCATGCCGGGAGCCCCATGTGGGACTCGATCCCAAGACTCCAGGATCAGGCCCTGTGCCGAAGGCAGGCGCCAAACCGCTGAACCACCCAGGGATCCCTCCTATTTTTGTTTTTAATGCTCCGTAGATGATTCCAAAGTTCAGCCAAGGCTGAGACCCACTAGATTGGATTCGGGGGCTTAATGTTTGACATCACCTTCCACCTGACAGGTTTGTCTGCTTCTGTTTGTTTTCGTGGACTGCTGACATTATTTTAGTTTTACAGTCTTAAGAGTTGTCATGAAAATGAAGGAAAACTCACAGGGTTCGCAGAAGCAAGAGGTGTTAAAAGCTTCACATTCTTCCTTCTTTGTAAGCCAGGGCATATCTGAAAGACAGACCTTAATGCTGACACACGTCCTGGAAAGACTCAGAGGTAGATACTCAGAAAAGGAGAGGTTACTTGCAAAGGGGAAAAGAGTCAGACTCGAGAACTGGTTTGCCAAAATACCAGTACTTAAAGGGGGAGAAAAAAACAAAATAAAACAAACAAACAAAAAACCCAACAACCCCACAGGACCCTGCACAGTTGGGTCCCCCGGGGTGGCTCAGCGGTTGAGCCTCTGCCTGCAGCCCAGGGCGTGACCCCAGGGTCCTGGGATCGAGTCCCGCCGCCTGCTTCTCCCTCTGCCTGTGTCTCTGCCTGTCTCCCTGCGTCTCTCATGAATAAATAAATAAATTAAAAAAAATAAAAAAAGGCCCTGCACAATTGTCAGAGTTCCAGGATGACACCGTCTGTTCACGGTAGCCAATCAGTGACTTTCTCGGATGCTTATCATGCTTACAAAAGTCGTGACCCCCTAGACACCCGCAAGGCAGGATTCGGGCTAAAATCGGTTTCCAGGGGATCCCGAGTTGATACTCAAGGCGCCACTATTCTGGGAATCAGAACGAGTCACGAGGAGGGCTCTGCAGGGTTGGGCTTGTCACAGCGGAAGCAGTGGAGGCGGAGGATTCGGCGTTAAAACACCTGTCGGGGGATCCCTGGGTGGCGCAGCGGTTTGGCGCCTTTGGCCCAGGGCGCGATCCTGGAGACCCGGGATCGAATCCCACGTCGGGCTCCCAGTGCATGGAGCCTGCTTCTCCCTCTGCCTGTGTCTCTGCCTCTCTCTCTCTCTCTCTGTGACTATCATAAATAAATAAAAATTGAAAAAGAAAAAAAAAGAAAATACCACAGTAAGGGGTTCATTTAGTTCAAAAAAAAAAAAAAAAAAAAAACACACCTGTCGGGGGCGGCCCGGGGCGGGGCCCAGCGGTTGAGCCTCTGCCCGCAGCCCAGAGCGTGACCCTGGAGACCCGGGATCGAGTCCCGCGTCGGGCTCCCTGCATGCAGCCTGTTTCTCCCTCTGCCTGTGTCTCTGCCTCTCTCTGTGTGTCTCTCATGAATACATAAATAAAATCTTAAAAAAAACAAAACAACAAAACAACACCACCTGCCGGGGCTCCTAATTCCACCCGCGAGGCGAGGCGCACCAAGCCTGACCTTCTGCGCATGCTCCGCCCGGACGCCGGGGGGGGGGGGGCGGGGCGGGGGCGGGACGCAGGGGGCGGGGCGACGGCCCGCGGGGGCTTGTGGGAAAGCCGGGAAGGCGGGGCCGGCGAGCGTGGCTGAGGGCCCGGGGCACCGGCCCTGCGGGCGCTAACGGCCGAGTCAGGTGAGCCGGCGTTGCCGTTATCGCTGGCTGCGGTGGGCGGCGAGGCTTGGGGGCGGCCTGGCGCGGCCGTGGGCCCCCGGGGGAGGCGGGGGGCGAGGGCGGGCGGCTCCCCCGAGGGAGCGTCCCGGAAGGGGCTCGGCCGGCGCGCCCGGGGTGGGCGCTCTGGTCTACCGGCCGCCCCTCCCCTCGGGCCGGCGCGCGGCGCTGCGGTCGCGGACCCTCCCTCCGTGGGGGAGCGCGGGGGGCGGGGGGCGGGGGGCCGGGCCCGCCTCCGCTCGGCGTGGGTGTGCCCTGGAGGCTTCTGGTTCGCTGCGCCCCACTCCGGCTCCGCGTTGTTGTTGTTGTTATTTTATTTATTTATTTATTTATTTATTTATTTATTTATTTATTTATTTATTTATTTATTATTTATTTATTTTAAAGACTTTATTTATTTATTCATGAGACACACACACAGAGGCAGAGACACAGGCGGAGGGAGAAGCAGGCTCCATGCAGGGAGCCCGACGCGGGACTCGATCCAGGGTCTCCAGGGTCACGCCCTGGGCCGAAGGCGGCGCCAAACCGCCCTGTTTTGTTGTAGTGACGGACCTATGTGCTCAGACTTGGGCACTGCTTGAAAAGAGGCCCAGATTTAGTGTAGGTTCTAAGGCCAGACAAGGGGTCGGAAGACCTGTCTGCATTTACAGCCATTAGAAAAGTGATTTTTCTTTCTTTTTTTTTTTTTTTAAATATTTTATTTATTCATGAGAAACACAGAGACGGGAGAGAGGCAGAGACGCAGGCAGAGGGAGAAGCAGGCCCCACGCAGGGAGCCCGACGTGGGACTCGATCCCGGGGCTCCCTGGGCCAAAGGCAGCGCCCGAACCGCTGAGCCACCCGGGCTGCCCCAAAAGTGATTTTTCTAATCTCGGTTCCCGCATTCCCCTTAAGCGTTGACTCCCCGCTCCCACCTTTTTGGAGGCTTTGCCCCATCCTTCATCCTTTCTCCTCTATCTCCTTCACCTTGATTCTCTTGGCCCTCCCTCCTCCACCGGACTACAGTCAGGAGCAATCTCAGATTGTTAAAGACAGAATTACGCTGATCCCCATATAATCTCATTCACTCAGCAGCTCATTTTATATTTCCATTTGTTTCTTTACATCTCATTAAAATTCTCAATAAATCTTTATATGACTAAATGCAATGCACCCTTATGCCACCTTCGTGTCCATAGGCACTGCTAGCCTCTCTCACCTCGAAGGCTTTCTTGAAAGTTCTCTCCCGGGACCGTACTCTCCCAAGTTTTCCTCCCAGCTCTCTAGATGTTGCTGCCCAGTTTTTCCTGTATTGGCATCTTCTCCCCCGCTGGTTCCTTAAATGGTAGTGTTTTGCAGGCTCCTCTCCCCCGCCGCCCACCCCAACCCAACCCAGGAGTCACAGTGATTAAGCAGGTCCAAATCCATGATTGTAACTTCCACCTTTATGCTACTGACACCTAAATTTATATCTCTACCTTGTGTAACTATCTACCGGATAGGTCATCCTGATGTCCCATAAGGACTCAATTCAACAGATCTCAAACCGAAATATTGTCTGTCTTCGTGTTCTCCAACCCTGAAACCTCTTTTCCTTTCCTTTTTTTTTTTATTTTAAAGATTTTTAAAATCTTTTTTTCAGTAAACCACACCCAGCGTGGGGCTCAAACTCTATAACCCCAAGATCAAGAGTGTCGTGTTCCACCAACTGAGCCAGCCAGGCACCCCTCCTCTTTTCCTTTTTTAAGATTTTACTTATTTATTCATGAGGGACACACAGAGAGAGAGAGGCAGAGACACAGGCAGAGGGAGAAGCAGGCTCCATGCAGGGAACCTGACGTGGGACTCCGTCCCAGGTCTCCAGGATCAGGCCCTGGGCTGAAGGCGGTGCTAAACTGCTGGGCCATTGGGGCTACCCCCCTCTTTTTCCTTTTAAAATTGTGATTCTGACTCAAATGACACTGCTAATTTCAACAGGCTCTGAACCTGAAGTCTAGGACACTGGTTAAATACTCTGCTCTCTAGCTGCTCAGTTGAATCAGTAATCAGGTACCTTTTATTTTACCTCTGTGATACTTTTTCATAGCTTTTAGACCCTGGGTCAAACCTGATGGCTTGGCATTTTGAGATCTGTCCCATAGCCACCTCAGCCTTCTCTTCCATTCTCTTTCTTAGTCCTTCAGTCTGCCTGCCCGCCTCTCCATAGTTAATCACTTGGCTGGCTTTTTTGAAACTTAGCTGGTTATAGCACCTCTGGGGACTCTTTTCTTGAACCCACCACCCTATCCACCATCTGCTTTATTCCAGTCCTCTGTGTTCAGTCCCACAGCATGTGTATGTGTCTCCAGCACAGTTGTTTTTAACCAGGAGTTGTTATGCTTCCCAGGTGACATTTGACAATGTCTGGAGACATTTTTGATTGTCACGGTCTTGGGGGGAGAAGGAATATCGCTACTTAGTTGGAAGAGGTCAGGGATGTTGCCAACCATCTTACAATGCATAAGACACATCCTCTACCACAAGGAATTATCTGGCCCCAAGTGTCAATAGCCCCAAGGTTGAGAAACCCTGCCTACCATGATATTTTGTGGCTCAGTACTTCATTATTTTGTTTCCTTCTCCACTAGACTTGGGACCTTGTCTTACTTGTTTTTACAGGGCCTGCCGCTCAGCAGAAGTGCAATAAATTTTGAAAAGGAATAGAGGAGATAATTAAGATTAATTTATAAACTAGAGATGAGCAGAGAGTCTGCTACCATGGGCTACTTGCTAATTTTAGTGATTTCTCTCTCATTGCCTTCCATTCATATTGCATTGCAGTGATGCCCAGACAGGACTGTTTTTCATTTGTTCATTAAGCAAACATTGATTCATTTAAAAAATAATATATTGATGTTTTCTTTCTTCAGCATCACTTTAGGCTCTTCTCTATGCATGTATTGTTGCCATTTATGAAGTGGTAAAAAAAAGTCATTAGTTAAGCTTCAAAAACAAAACATAATTCTGTTTAATTCTTCTTAGAGATTGGTCAGAACTCTGCAGGCCATAATGACTTCGACAAATAAAGCAATTGAATTACAACTACAGGTGAAACAAAATGCAGAAGAATTACAGGACTTTATGAGGGATTTAGAAAACTGGGAAAAAGATATTAAACAGAAGGATATGGAACTAAGAAGACAGAATGGTGTTCCTGAAGAGGTAAATTTCTTAATTAAATCCTACTGTAGCGTCCTGCAAAACTATTTAAAATAAAGAACAGCGTTTTAAAATGTTTTGTGAAAAAACGGAAATTGAAGTGATTGGCTGCCTGTCAACATTTGGAAAAATTCTGCTTTTTAAAGTCTTTGTAAGAACTCTGTTAACTCTATTAAGACATTTTAAGGCGTAGCCAGTACTTATGGAAAGGAAGACCATGTGATAATTCTTAAGGTAAATAAATAGCATCATACAATGTTTAGGGGTGTATATATGTAATACAGATCGTGTATAATTATATATTTAATGATACATTAACATCTAGTATTGGCATAAAATGTAGATTACTTATGTAGGTTCAACCAAATGTTGCCCTAAGACTGCATTTAAAGACGGTAACTTTTTCCTATTGGTGAAGTGGAGGCAGTTCAATTTGCTATGATACTACTGCTTATTGACTGTAGTAATGCTGAAGAGCAGGCAGTTTTGGAAGTTTGAATTTAGGACTGCAAATTAAATGTATAATTAAAATATCTAGCTAATACTTTCCTTGTGACTATATCATATTCAACATTTGTCAAAGAATGAATTAAACTTTTCAAGCATGAATTGTTGTAAGTGAAGATGGTAAATTGGTATTTTTAAGCACTTAAAAAATAAAAAGAACTTTCCTGAAAATGTAATTTAGTGAGAATCTTAAATATTGCTAGTTATAAAAAGTGGTAACAGAGCAGTGCTCAAACATTGTTTATTTTTTCCCATCCCTAGAATTTACCTCCTATCCGAAATGGGAATTTTAGGAAAAAGAAAAAAGGTAAACCTAAAGAGTCTTCTAAAAAAACCAAAGATGAAAACACAAAAAACAGGATAAAATCTTATGATTATGAGGCATGGGCAAAACTTGATGTGGTAAGTTAATCTACTTATGTGTTAGTATTTGAATAAAATTGTCTTGGAGTTAGCTAAGAGTCATGGGTTAAATGAAAAATAATGTAAAGTTCTTACCCTTCTATCTTTCTCTTCTGGATTATTTTACATAAATCCAAATTTAATTATAATGCTTTTCAGTTAATTAGATTATTTTTTCTCCCGTAGCCCCTTTTCAGTGAGTAGTAGCTAAAACAGCCAGGATTCTTTTCTTTTCTTCTGTTTTTTCTTTTTTCTTTTTTTCTCCTTTTTGCAAAAATAGTACATAGAGGTCCAGCGTACTCTTCAGTCAGTTTACCCCTGTGGTTCTGTCTTCCTTAATTATAGTACAGTATCAAAACCAGGACATTGATATGGCACAATTTATGTATAGTTCTCTGCCATTTTATCACATGTAGATTTGAGTAACCACCATTGCATTTAGAATACAAAAATACTGCATCACCACAGAGCTCTCATGTGCTACCCATTTATACTTGCACCTACATCTCTCCTCCTCACCGTCTCTAACCCCTAAGTAGCCAGAATTCGAAGATTGTAAGAACTCCCAGAAAGGAATGACTCTGCCAATATCTTTTTTATAGGCTGAAGAATTTGTTGGATACTGGCTGAAAGGGAATGCCTTTGTGTCTAGTCTTGGGCTGTGGCTGTGGGACAATAAAAGTGGGCCCATCTTGATCCTAAGAAGGTGGGCCTCACCCTTCTAAACCAGGGATAGCCAACGTGTAGAGTGTGCTTCCTATATCCCACACATACACACGGTGTAACTGAAGAATTACCACCAGTACTCTGCCTCATAACCCTCTACATAGTGCTTCCAGCGGCCGTTGTAGCCAGCCTGCAAAAGGGGGTCTGTTGGCCAGCTTCAGTCTAGACTCTGACCCACCTTAAGGGTTGATTTGGACTATATATTCCTGTTTAGTCTTTCTAAAAGTGTTTATTATGCATCGATTCATACAAAAAAGTAAGTGAAGATACATATTCTAAAGCATAACAAGAAAATGAGTATGTGAGCCCACCATCTAACTTAAAGAAAAATTTTCAATTCTGTTGAAGCTACCAGTGTGCTCCTTCCCCATCCCATCTTCTTTCCTTCCCTGTACCCCCAGAGATAACCACTCTTCTGATTTTTATGTTTATTATTTTATTTGCACTTTTATATCTGACATTTTTATTATTTATTTTTTTAAGATTTTATTTATTCAGGACAGATAGGCAGAGACATAGACAGAGGGAGAAAGCAGACTTCCTGCAAAGAGCCCCATGTGAGGCTTGATCGTGGACCTTGGGATCACACCCTGATCTGAAGGCAGACACTCAACTGCTGAGCCACCCAGGCATCCCTATGTTTAACATTTTTATTTGAGGTTGTAATGTATATACAGTACAGTGCTAAAATCTTAAGTGTACAGTTTCTTAAATTTTTGCTCTTGTATATACCTGAGAAACCACCAACCACATCAAGATGTAAGACATTTCTAGCATCCCAGAAGCCTTGCTTCTCAGTTGGTTACCTCCCAAAGGTAGCCACTATGGTGATCTCTAATATTATAGATCAGTTTTGCCAGTTTGGGAATTTTATTTAAATGTATCATACAGTATGCACTCTTTTGTGTTTGGCTTATTTGGGTAATTTTGTCTGAGATTGATCCATATTATCAGTAGCAGTAATTTGTTCTTCATTGCTGATCAGAATTCCATTGTGTGAGTATATCACAATTTGTGTATCCATTTTCCTATTTACATATATTTGGGTTTCCCGTTTGGGGCTATTATGAATAAACCTGCTATGTACATTCTTGTATGTGTCTTTTGATGCATAGAAGTACCTGGGAGGGAATTTGCCAGGTCACTTTATATATACGTTTAGTTTTAGAAGATACTGCTCAATAGTTTTCCAAATTAATTGCATTTTTCTTAATGAAACCGAGGCTAACTGACTCAAGATAGAGGTGGCACTACTAATTAAATAGTTTGCCATCTGCTTCAGTATTGTCCTAATGTAAGAGAGATATGATTTTAGGTCTTGGATTTATTGCTGTGGGAAATGATACTTTCTGAACATAATTTTTTTCTCTGCTGAGTATTATATAGTCTACTTTCACTTTTTTGTGACTTATCCCTCATTATATAGCTTTTCCTTTTCATAAGGTGGTATCTTCTTATAATGCTTTTTCCTGAAAGGAATCATCCTCAGATCATTTCTTAGAGAGGTTCTTCCTACACAGTCATTTACTCATTCAGCAGATACTAATTGAACTCCTGCTTTTGTAACAAATGCCATCATGACCTATTACATTACTTGATGTCATTTTAGTGTATCTATACGAGATGTAGGTGTTTACTTACCATTCCACTCTAGTTCAGATCTGAGCAGCTGCTTTAGTGTTCTGCCGCTGGCAGTGGTCTACACATGCAAGCATAGCAGTATTGGATAATTTTGGCTAGTGGTATTTGAAGAATCTTCATGCCAAAACACATAGCTGAGTTTCACTCTTTCAATGTTCATTCAGTGAAACTGAGCATAGGTTTTATTTTTTAAGTTGTCAATAATTAGTGACAACTAACTGACAAAATAGTATGGTATTTATTAAATGCAAAAAAGATCTTGTTTATATAATTAAAATTTTTGTTTTTAATGAGCTTTAAGGAACTCTTTAATACTTACTGGTTTAAAGTCTTTTACTAAAAACCATTATTTTATCCTATATGAAGAATATGATTAAAAGAATCCTGATGAGGTTTATGAGATGACTTACCATGAAAGGAGTATGTGATCCAAAGGAGATTGAAACTTGTTGGACTAGCATATTATGTATTTTCTTTGGTAGAGTTGGCTGTATTTTGGGAATTCACTGAGAGACAGTATAACATGGTCATTGAGCTCTTCAGAGGAGGCAGATTTGCCTCAGTTCAAATCCGTGACCTTGAGTTAACAAACCTCTGTGTCTTGGTTACTTCCAGTAAAAAACATGGGGAATTACACTTACCTCATAGGCTTTTGTGAGGATTAGGAGTTACTGGGCTTTATAAGCAGTTTTTGATGTTTTAAGAATAAGGAAGAAAAAGGTTTTTATAGAAACCCTTTTTTGTCTATTGGTTGTTTATTACATTAGTTTGGGGTTATTTCCAAACTTCGCTTATGTTCAGCCATAAATACCTTGTTACTAATAGTTTGTGATTTAGGGGTGATTTGTTAACTCTATTGACTTAGCTTACTTCATGAGTCCACAGCTAGATTTTTTAAGTGGTTTGGATCTTGGTTTTCTAAACAAGGGTACATTTTTCTTTCGATATAATCCTAACAATGAGAGGTTATTTGGATTGAAAGCAACCTTAGGCCTTTATGTCCTTAGATCATAACAACCTAAGTTCTATTGAATGTACTTTTTAAAAAATGTTTTCTTTTTTATTTTAATGGTCATGTAATTATGAGCACTGTTCTCCTACTTAAATTTCAGGACAGTATCCTTGATGAGCTTGATAAAGAAGAGAGTACCCATGATTCTGTGTCTCAAGAATCAGAGTCAGAAGAAGATGGGATTCATGTAGATTCACAAAAGGCTCTGGCTCTTAAAGAAAAGGTATTCTTTAGGTTAGCATTAGTTTCCTTCATGTAAGCAGGATATGTAGAAAATCACGTGGATCCAATATTTCTTCAGTGTAGTTTGAGAGGTGTTCATACTTTGAGTTATTAGCTGTGTATCTGTATCTAGAAGCAGTAAAGCTTGTTGATTAGGAATATTTGCTCTGAAACCGGGTTGTAGGGGTTCAGATCCTGTGACAAGTTCTTTTTTTTTTTTTTCTGACAAGTTCTTTAATTATTTGTTTTTCAGTTTTCTTAACTGTAAAAATAAGATTAGTATTATTACTAAACCTCAATGATGTAAAATGTGTGGACTGTACAGAGTTCTTTTAGGATTTTTTGTAGTCGACTAACTTAAAATCAGTTTGAACCTTGACATGAATATTAAATTCCACTCCTCCATATCACTGGCCATATTTGATTACTTTTTGGAATGTTACTAAACATCCCTCTTCAGAAAGCCTCATTATAAAATTAAATATATTGCTTTACAAAAAGGTGGAACTCTTTTCAGATTAAGCTTCATCTTGATGCCTCTCTTTTGTTACCTTTCTGTGGGTTATTGTTAGTCAGAAGTACATAATGCTAGGTATGTTACTCATTTTCCTACCAGGGCTTTTGGATTGTGCTCATACAATGACTACTGAATTTCAGCATTTGTTGAAAGACCATTTTGCTTAATTCTCTCTTCTTTCCTGTTAACCTTGAACACTTGAGCTAACGAGTTAGAAAGAGATGCATAATATTGAAAGAAAATGGCTCTGCAGTTCTCTGTCATTATATATCTGACTCATATGTTTTTTCAGGGCAATAAATACTTCAAACAAGGAAAATACGATGAAGCAATCGAATGCTATACCAAAGGCATGGATGCTGATCCCTATAATCCTGTGTTGCCAACAAACAGAGCATCAGCATACTTTAGACTGAAAAAGTAAGGGATTCCCATAACGTATGTGACTATTTTATATGTATATGGAGACTGATTTAAAAAAAAAAATCTCATATGTCCACACAATGACAGAATATTCAGTGATCAAAAGGCATGAGTTATTAAGCCATGAAAAGTCATGGAGGAACCTTCAGGTGCATATTTCTTTTTTCTCTCTTTGCCTTTTCTTTCTTCCTTTTCCTTTTCCTTTTCCTTTTCCTTTTTCTTTCTTTCTTTCTTTCTTTCTTTCTTTCTTTCTTTCTTTCTTTCTTTCTTTCTTTCTTCTTTCTTTCTTTTTGTGTTCTTTTTTATTTTCGTAACTAAGCATAGTAAAACATAGAGCCATTGGCTGTCATTAATTTCTTGAACAAAAGGCTATTTGGAAGTATTTTTTATTTTTTTTAAAGATTTTATTTATTCATTCATGAGAGACAGAGAGAGAGAGGCAGAGACACAGGCAGAGGGAGAAGCAGGCTCCATGCAGGGAGCCCGATGTGGGACTTGATCCTTGGGACTCAGGCAGGGGCTCAACGGCTGAGCCACCCAGGCATCCCCTATTTGGAAGTATTAAGGACATAATCTTTGAACAGTCTTTTAAGTGAAATCAGTTTGGCTTTATAAGAATTTACTACATGGCCTGTCTTTTCCCAGTTTTTATCAGAAAGTGGTAAAAACTTGTCCCAGATTCCAGCACTTGCATACAGACTAGCATTTGGGAATCATACATCATAAAAAGATAACTTTCTTCTTTCCTTGAAAATGGGGACGGGATCTTCATATTTTTCCCTCCAAATTTTAATTTAAATTTCAGTTAACATACAGTGTAATATTAGTTTCAGGTGTCGAATTTAGTGATTCATTGCTTACATACAACATTCACTGTTCATCACAAGTGTCCTTAATACCCAACCTGCTTAACCTATCCCCCCACCTACTTCCCCTCCAGTACCCTCAGTTTGTGTCTATATTTAAGGTTCTGCTTCTTGGTTTGTCTCCCCTCCCCCCCCGCCGGCACCATGTTCATTTGTTTTGTTTCTTAAATTCTACATGTGAGTGAAGTCATACAGTATTTGTCCTTCTCTTTCTGATTTCATTTAGCATAATATACTCTAGCTCCACCCATATCGATGCAAATGGCAAGATTTCATTCTTTTTGGTGGCTGAGTAATACTCCATTGCATATATACCACATTTTCTTTATCCATTTATCAGTGGATGGGCATTTGGGCTCTTTCAATAATTTGGCTGTTGTGATAATGCTGCTGTACACATCGGGGTGCTTGTACCCCTTCAAATCAATATTTTTGTTTCTTTTAGGTAAATACCTAGTAGTGCAGTTGCTGGAATGTAGGGTAGTTCTATTTTTCACTTTCTGAGGAACCTCCATATTGTTTTCCAAGGGGGCTATACCAATTTGCATTCCCACAAACAGTGCAAGAGGGTTCTCTTTGCTGCACATTTTCAGCAACACCTGTTATTTCCTGTGTTGCTAATTTTAGCCATTCTGACTGGTGTAAGGTGGTGTCTCATTGCAGTTTTGATTTGTATTTCCCTGACGATGTGTGATGCTGAGCATTTTTTCATGTGTCTGTTGGCCATTTGTATGTTTTCTTTGGAGAAATGTCTTCTCATGTCTTCTGCCCATTTCTTAACTGGATTATTTGGTTTTGGGTGTGGAGTTTGAGAAGTTCTTTTTTTTTTTAAGATTTTATTTACTTATTCATGAGAGACACATAGAGAGAGAGGCAGAGACATAGGCAGAGGGAGGAGCAGGCTCCATGCAGGGAGCCCCATGTGGGACTCGATCCCAGAACTCCAGGATCACGCCCTGGGCCAAAGGCAGATGCTCAACCGCTGAGCCACCCCGGTGTCCCGGAAGTTCTTAATATATTTTGGATACTAACCCTTAATAAGATATGTCATTTGCAAATATCTTCTTCCATTCTGTGGGTTGCCTTTTAGTTCTGTTGATTGTTTCCTTCGCTGTGCAGAAGCTTTTTATTTTATTTAGGTCTTTCATCCATTTTGATTTTATTTTTGTGTATGGTGTAAGAAAGTGATCCAATTTCATTTTTTTGCATGTTACTGTCCAGTCTTCCAACACCATTTGTTGAAAAGACTCTCTTTTTTTTACATTGGATATTCTTTCTCTCCTGCTTTATCGGTTTAATTGACCATATAGTTGTGGGTTCATTTCTGGGTTTTCTATTCTGTTCCATTGATTTATGTGTCTGTTTTTGTGCCAGTACTATACTGTCTTGATGACTACAACTTTGTAATATAGCTTGAAGTCTGGAATTGTGATGCTCCAGCTTTGCTTTTCTTTTTTTAAGATAGCTTTGGTTCTTCTGGGTCTTTTGTGGTTCCATACAGATTTTAGGATTGTAAGATCTGATGGTATTTTGATAGGGATGCATTAAATGTGTGGATTGCTTTGGGTAGTAGAGACATTTTAGCAATAGCTGTTTTTCAATCTACGAGCAGGAATGTTTTTCAATTTCTTTTGTCCTCTTCAGTTTCTTTCATGAGTGTTCTCTAGTTATCAGAGTACAGATCTTTCATTTCTTGTTTAGGTGTATTGCTGATATCTTATGGGTTTTGGTGCAGTTGTAAATGTGGTTAATTCCTTGATTTCTCCTTCTGCTGCTTCATTATTGGTTTATAGAAATGCAGCAAGTTTCTGTACAGTGATTTTGTATCCTGCGGCTTCACTGAATTTGTGTGTCAATTCTAGCAACTTTTTGGTGGAGGCTTTTAGGTGTTCTGTGGAGAGTATCATGTCATCTGCAGGAGTGGCTGATTTGAATGCCTTTTATTTCTTTTTTGTTGTCGATTATTGAGGCTAGGACTTGTAGTACTATGTAAAGTGGTGAGAGTGGACATCGCTCACTTCTTCTTGACTGTAGGGGAAAATCTGTTTTTCCCCCTTGAGGATGATGTCAGCTGTGGGTTTTCATGTATGTCCTTTGTGATTTTGAGGCATGTTCCCTCTATTCCTATTTTATTGAGGATTTTTTTTTATTAATTTTTATTTATTTATGATAGTCACACAGAGAGAGAGAGAGAGAGGCAGAGACACAGGCAGAGGGAGAAGCAGGCTCCATGCACCGGGAGCCCGACGTGGGATTCGATCCCGGGTCTCCAGGATCGCGCCCTGGGCCAAAGGCAGGCGCCAAACCGCTGTGCCACCCAGGGATCCCGAGGATTTTTTTTATTGAGGATTTTTATCATGAATTGATTTTGTACTTTGTCAGATGTTTTTTTCTGCACCTATTGAGAGGATCTTATCCTTTTTTTTTTATTAATGTGATGTATCACATTGATTGATTTGCATATATTGAATCACCCTTGCAGCCCAGGAATAATTCCCACGTTTTCATGGTGAATGATTCTTTTAATGTACTGTTGGATTCAATTTGGTAGTATTTTGTTGAGAATTTTTGCATCCATGTTCTTCGGGGTTATTGACTTGTAGTGCTTTTTTTTTTTTTTTTTTTTTTAAAGATTTTATTCATTCATTCATGAGAGACACAGAGACAGAGAGAGGCACAGACACAGGCAGAGGGAGAAGCAGGTTTCATGCAGGGAGCCCGATGTGGGACTCGATCCTGGGACTCCAGGATCACGCCCTGGGCAGAAGGCAGGTGCTAAACTGCTGAGCCACCCAGGGATGTCTGTAGTGCTCTTTTCTAGTGGACTCTTTGGTTTTAGAATTAGGGTAATTCTGGCCTCAGAATAAGTTTGAAAGTTTTCCTTCCATTTCTGTTCTTTTGGAATAGTTTGAGAAGAACAGGTATTAACTTTTCTTTAAATGTTTGGTAGAATTCACCTGTGAAATGACCTGGCCCTTGATTTTTGTTTGTTGGGAGATTTTTGATTACTAGTTCAGTTTCTTTGTTGGCTATCAGTCTATTCAAGTTTTTTCTTTCTTCCTGTTTCAGTTTTATATTATCCATTCTTCCAGGTTGTCCAATTTGTTGGCATGTAATTTTTCATAACATTCTGTTATAATTGTTTGTATTTCTGTGGTCTTGGTTGTTATGTCTACTGTTTTATTTATTCGGGTCCTTTCAAAACTTTTCTTTTTGATAAGTCTGGCTAGGAGTTTATCAATTTTATTAATTCTTTCAAAGAACTACTGGTTCATTGATCTACTGGTTTTTTTTTTTTGTTGTTGTTGTTGTTTGTTTCTATATCATTTATTCCTGCTCTAATCTTTATTATTTCCCTTCTTCTGCTGGCTTTAGGCTTCATTTTTGTTTTTTTTTTTTTATTTTTTTGGTTTTATTTATTTTTTTTTTCTTTTTCTAGCACCTTTCTAGGTGTAAAGTAAGGTTGTGTATTTGATATTTTTCTTGCTTTTTAAGGTAGGCCTATATTGCAGGACTGCTTTTTCTGTACCCCAAGGTTTTGGACTGTTATGTTCTCATTTTCATTTGTTTCCATGTATTCTTTTATTTCTTCTGTGATTTCCTGGTTGATCCATTCATACTTTAGTAGCATGGTGTTTAACCTCCATATATTTGTGTTCTTTCCAAATGTTTTCTTGTGGTTGACTTCAGGTTTCATAGTGTTGTGGTTGGAAAATATGTGTGGTATGACCTCAGTCTTTTTTTACTTGTTGAGGCCTGATTTGTGACCTAGTATGTGATCTGTTCCCTTGAAAAGAATGTGTATTCTACTGCCTTAGCATGGAATGTTTTACATATGTCTGTTAAGTCCACCTGGTCCACTGTGTCATTCAAAGCCTTTGTTTCCTTATTGATTATCTGCTTAGATGATCTGTCCATGGCTGTAAGTGGGGTGTTAAAGTCCCTTACCATTATTGTATTATTATCGAGTTCCTTTATATTATTAATTATCTTATATGTTTGGGCACTCCCATGTTGGGAGCATAAATATATTTTTAGTTGTTAGATCTTCTTGTTGAATAGTCTACTTTATTATGATATAGTGCCCTTCTTCATCTCTTGTTACAGTCTTTGATTTAAAATCTAGTTTGTCTGGTATAGGTATGGCTACTCCAGCTTTCTTTTGATTTCCATTTGCATGGTAAATGTTTCTCCATCCCCTCAACTTTCAATCTGCAGGTGTCTTTAAGTCTAAAATGAGTCTCTTGTAAGCAGCACATAGATGGGTATTGTTTTTTTTTTATCCATCCTGACACCCTTTGTCTTTTGATGGAGTATTTAGTTCATTTTACTTTCAGAGTAATTATTGATAGATAGGAATTTAGTGTCATTTTCTGTTGTGTTTCTGGAGATTTTCTCTGTTCCTTTCTAGTCTTTGTCAATTTTGGTCTTTTTTCCCACTCAAAGAGTGGGATATTTTTTGCAGGGCTAGTTTAGTGGTCATGAACTCCTTCAGTTTTTATTTGTCTGGGAAATACTATTTCTCCTATTCTGAATGACAGCCTTGCTGAATAGAGTCTTTTTGACCACATATTCTTCCCATTCAGCACATTGAATGTATCATGCCACTCCCTTCTGTCTTGCCAGGTTTTTGTGGAGAGATCTGCAGCTAGCCTTATGGGTCTTCCTTTGGAGATTAGGGACCTTTATTTGTCTTGCTGCTTTTAGGCTTTTTCTTTCTCACTATGTTTTGCAAATTTAACTACAGTATGTCTTGGCGTTGGCCTGTTTCTGTTGATTTTGCTGGGAGTCCTCTGTGCCTCCTGGATTCAGATGTCTGTTCCTTTCTCTGATTAGGGAAGTTTTCAGTGATTATTTACTAAAATAGTTTCTCTTTTCTCTCTTTTCTTCATCTGACACTCTTGTGATATGAATGTTATTATATTTGAAGGAGTCAGTGAGTTCCCTAAGCCTTTTCTTGTGATCCATAACTCTTCTTTCTCGCTTTTTTTCAGCTTCATTATTTTCCACTCTGTCTTCTGTATCACTTATTTGTTCCTCTGCTTCTTCCATCTTTGGGGTCATTATATCCAGTCTTTTTCAAATCTCAATTATTGCATTTTTCATTCTGATTGTTTTTTAACTCTTTTATCTCTGTGGTAGGGGTCTCCCTGATTTCTTCTATGCTTTTCTCAAGCCCGGCAAGTATCCTTGATTGTTGCTTTATATGCTTCGTCAGGCATATTACTTATGTCTGTTTCGATTAGATCTCTAGCCATAACCTGTTCTCATTCTCTTTTGGGATGTATTCCTCTGTGTTGGAATTTTGTCTAAGACTCTATCTTCTGTGTGTTAGAAAAGCCTGTTATGTGTTTTTGTTCCTGAGAGTAATGGCTTTATGGAGAAGAGGTCATATAGTGTCCAGGGTGTGGTGCTCAGGGAGTATCTCTGGTGTGTGATACGTGCACTCTGCTGCTGTGTTTGGGCTGCTCTATCCCTCAGGTTAGTCTCCTGCAGAGGTTCTCCTTGGTTGCTGTGGGCAGTGTTTGAACCTTGGCCAGAGAGAGGCAAGTTTTAACTTGGTGTGCTCTGGTCTGCTTGTTAAATGAGACCTGATGCTACTTCCACAAGAACTGAAGCCTATAATTGGTAGATGTGGTATGTATGGGGGTTTCTGCTGGTGTTCTGGGGAAGGAGCCTCCTGTGCTGGGACTTAGGCACACTTGCCTGAGAAAAGCAGTACCAGTGGAATGCAGGGGGGCGGGATTGGTTTAAGCAGGTTAGGCAGACAATATTGGTGCTGTGCTGTTTACTGAAGTTGATTTATGCTAAAGATAGGGAGGGAAATGGCACCTTTGTCCCTGAGTGGGGTCTCTGTCCTTGTTACCCTCAGGGAATACTCCTAGAAGTGCAAACAGTTTCCCCTTGGATGTTTTCATGCTGTCTTGTCTCCCGGTTGCTTGACTGTCTAGAGCAGGGCAGTATACTTTATGTTCTGTCCCAGCCAAGCCTGCTGACTTTTATAACTCCAAACTTTAGAGACTGCAGTGGCAAGGGCCTGCGCTCATCTCCTGGGGATGGTCTTGCTGTGCTGGGACAAATGCAGATTTGACCAAGAAAGGTAGTCATGCCAGAGTGCAGGGACATGGGATTTGGAGCAAAGCAGGCTAAACAGTCAATGTCCAGGTTAGCAGCCCTCAGCTGGTATCTCTGCAACTATGCTAAGGGGCGGGGGGAGGGAAATGGTGCCTGCTGGTTCTTTTGTCCCTCGACAGGCATCTCTGCGAATGCCATCTCTCAAATGTGCTCCAAGAAGAGTGAACAGTCTCTCCCTATGTGCCTTAAGGGAACCACAGATGATGCTTTCTGTGGGGGGGTTGGGGGTGGTTGGTTTTCCTGCCTTCTTTCCAGGAGTAGGGCAGCACCCTCAGGGCTGTATCCCAGCCAAGCCTGACCTCTGAAACTCCAGTCTTTGAGCACTGCTGGTTGCGAAAACATAAAAATCGGCTCCTCTCATTTTTAAAACCAATGGCTTTGGGGACCTGTTCTCTCTGTGCGTATCCCTGAGCACTCTCCTCTTTCTCTCTTTCTCTCCTCGCCACCCCAACCAGGGCTGTCTCCCCTCCACAGCACCCAAGATCATCCGTTTCTCTTCCAAACCACATCTCTGGACTTCTTACCTTCCTCGATGTAGCCTCTTCTGTCTGTCTAGTTGTCAGTCCTCAGGTTGATTTCGTGGGTATTCGGAATGATTTGATATTTATCTAGCTGAGTTGGAAGGATGAGGCAAGCCTACACTGCCATCTTAGCTCCCCACTTAGATGCATATTTCTTTGTGAAAGAAGCTAATCTGAAAAGTCTATATACTGTATGATTTCATGATTTCAATTGTATGACATTCTGGAAGGGGCAAAGTAACGACAGTAAAAAGATGAGTGGTTGTCAAGGGTTAGGGGTGGTAGAGGAATGAATAGACAGCACAGAAGATTTTTAGGGCAATGAAAATACCCTGTGGTAATATAATGATAGATACATGCCCTTTTATACTCTTTCAAACCTATAGAATGTACAATATCAAGAATAAATTGGAATGTAAACTGTGGAGTTGGGATAATAATGATACGCCAGCATGGGCTCATCACTTTTCCAAATGTACCACTCTGATGTGGGATATTGGTAACTATGATATGTGGAGGCAGAGAGTACAGATGAGAAATACCTGTACCTTACCCTCAGTACTGCTGTGACCCTAAAACTACTCTAGAAAATTTGTCTTAATAAAAAAAATTTGAATAAAAAATCTTTCATGATAAAGTATCTGTAAAAGATTAAACATATATTTCTTTTCAACTGTAAATTCTCACAGCTCACTTCTTTTTATTGAGTTATTTTGTTCAAACCATTTTAATGGTTCAAATGGTTTCAGAGGCTCAGACCATGCTTCTGTAGTTCATGTTACCAAGATGTTCCTCCAATAAAAATTTGAGTTATGCTATTCTTACCTAATTCACAAAAGAAAGGAAAGTTAGCTGGGTAAAAACTTTTAGGTATTAATTGCCTTATTTTGAAAAATCATTTATCCACTCTTTAACCTAGAGACTTTTCATTATAGTGAACTTAAAATATGTTTTAATTTTTATCCTTACATCATACTGACCCTTTAAATACTTTCTTAATGTTGAAGAACATGACTGAGTTATGGTCTTATGATAACCAGAGAACTGACTTATCATGAGAATTAAAAAAAAAAATAAAAAAAAAGGCAAATACCATCAAGATGTTTCTTGAATGTTAAAATTTTTATCTGTTATTATTTCAAAACACAAATTATATTGGTATCTGAGTTTTTACTGTTTAAATGACATTTTTAAGTCTTTGAATATCCTGACAAATTATAATATTTACATTTTGTAATATATCTACAATTTAGTACGTGTAAGTTATGGAAAATAATTTTAAATAAACCCACATGCCCCTACCACCCAACTTAGGAATTAGAACATTACTGTTACTATTTCTGAAGCTACCTTAGGTTCCTTTCCATATCCTGACCCTTGCTTCTCTCTGGTTAATAACTGAGATGTTTTAAATTGCCTATTTATCATTCTTTTGGTTTAAAAAAATTCATTGTATATGTATATATTCCTAAATAATATAGTGTAACTGTTTATTTTTGAGCTTTGATATATGTAATGTTGTCTTCTGTGGCTTGCATATTTCTTTGAATATTATAATCCTAAGATTTGTTCATCTTTTGCATGTAACTATAGATCTTTCATTTCTGGGATCCCTAGGTGGCGCAGTGGTTTAGCGCCTGCCTTTGGCCCAGGGCGCTGATCCTGGAGACCCGGGATCAAATCCCACGTCAGGCTCCCGGTGCATGGAGCCTGCTTCTCCCTCTGCCTATGTCTTTGCCTCTCTCTCTCTCTCTCTCTCTCTCTGTGACTACCATAAATAAATAAAAATTAAAAAAAAAATAGATCTTTCATTTCTACTGTTACATATAATTCCTTTTTAGGGAGGTACTATTCTGTATCCATTCTCCTGTTGCTGGGTTTTTGGTTGCCTCTCCTTTCCTACCTGTGCCCCCGCCACCATTCACACCCTTCTTTTCTTCTTGGTTTAAATTTTTTTTTTTTTTTTTAAATTTATGATAGTCACACAGAGAGAGAGAGAGAGGCAGAGACACAGGCAGAGGGAGAAGCAGGCTCCATGCACCGGGAGCCCGACGTGGGATTCGATCCCGGGTCTCCAGGATCACGCCCTGGGCCAAAGGCAGGCGCTAAACCGCTGCGCCACCCAGGGATCCCTTCTTCTTGATTTAAAATAGAGATACTGTCAACATTTTTGTATGTTTCTTGGGGTTAGGTCACAGGATGTATGTACGTTTGACTTCAGATGGTGATGACCAATTGTACAAATAGTACAAAGGTGGTTGTATAAGTTTTTATTCCCATTAGAACTGTGTAAGAATGCTTGTTCCATATCTTTCCCAACACTGGTAGAATCGGGCTTCGTAACTGTTTTCAATCTACTGGATATAAAATGGTAATTCATTGTGGTCTTCATTTGCATACCCACAATTGCTAATAAAGCTGAACATCTTATCTATTCACCACTTGTATTTTTTTCTTTTTTTCCTGTGAAATGTCTGTTTTGTCTTTGGTCATTTTTCTTTTAGGCTCTTTTTCTCTTGATTTTTAAGAATTCTTTATTCTGGATACTGATTATTTTCTCTCAATTTGTGTCTTTGCTTTTTTTCTCTCTGTGAAGTCTCAGTGAACAGAAATTCTTAATTTTTAATATATTCAATTTATTGATTTTTTTTTAAAGGATAGCACTTCTAAAAATATGATTTGTTAAAAAAACGTTTCCTTCTCTGAGCTAATAGTCTTCTGTATTTTCTTCTAAGTTTTTATGTTTTACTTTTCACGGTTAAATCTTTATATATGCTGAAGGTAGAATTCCAGTTTCATATCTTTTCATATGAATATTTCAATCGTTTCAGTCTTTTTATTGAATATCTATGCTTTTCCCATGGATCTGCAGTGCCACCATTTTTCTATGTCAAGTTTGCACTGATCTCTTTTTTAATCCCTGTTTTCCAATTGATCTGTTGCTTATCCCTATGCCTTTTCCATACTATCTTTAATTGCTAAAGCATTAAAAGTCTTGATATTTGGCATTGGGCTTGTTTTCTTACCTTATTATTTTTCAGGAGTGTCTTGGGTATTCTTAGACTTTTGCTTATCAGTGTAAATTTTGGAATCATCTTGTCAAATTCTTTGAAAAATTATGTTGGGAATATGATTATAATTGCTTTGGATTTATAGCTCAGTTTGGAGAGAATTATATTGCTATGTCTCTGACTTATTATAGATCATGAATGTGCTATATATCTCCGCTTAAGTCTTCTTTAATGTTTGTGAGGACAGGCTTCAAATTTTCTGTGTATGAGTCTTACGTATCTTTTGTTAGATTTATTTCTGTTTTTTATTGCTTATCTCAAGTAAAGCAGCCAGCTTGCAAACTTTCATTATTTCTAAGTGTCTCTAGATTGTTTTGAGTTATTTTAGGTAGATGATTATATCATCCGAGAATGTCAGTTTTATTCCTTCCTTTCCAGTCTTTTTGGCTATATTTCTTTTTTTTTTTTTTTTTTTTTTTTTTTTTTTTTTTATTGGTGTTCAATTTACTAACATACAGAATAACACCCAGTGCCCGTCACCCATTCACTCCCACCCCCCGCCCTCCTCCCCTTCTACCACCCCTAGTTCGTTTCCCAGAGTTAGCAGTCTTTATGTTCTGTCTCCCTTTCTGATATTTCCCACACATTTCTTCTCCCTTCCCTTATTTTCCCTTTCACTATTATTTATATTCCCCAAATGAATGAGAACATATAATGTTTGTCCTTCTCCGACTGACTTACTTCACTCAGCATAATACCCTCCAGTTCCATCCACGTTGAAGCAAATGGTGGGTATTTGTCATTTCTAATAGCTGAGTAATATTCCATTGTATACATAAACCACATCTTCTTTATCCATTCATCTTTCGTTGGACACCGAGGCTCCTTCCACAGTTTGGCTATCGTGGCCATTGCTGCTAGAAACATCGGGGTGCAGGTGTCCCAGCGTTTCATTGCATTTGTATCTTTGGGGTAAATCCCCAACAGTGCAATTGCTGGGTCGTAGGGCAGGTATATTTTTAACTGTTTGAGGAACCTCCACACAGTTTTCCACAGTGGCTGCACCAGTTCACATTCCCACCAACAGTGTAAGAGGGTTCCCTTTTTTCCACATCCTCTCCAACATTTGTTGTTTCCTGCCTTGTTAATTTTCCCCATTCTCACTGGTGTGAGGTGGTATCTCATTGTGGTTTTGATTTGTATTTCCCTGATGGCAAGTGATGCAGAGCATTTTCTCATGTGCATGTTGGCCATGTCTATGTCTTCTTCTGTGAGATTTCTGTTCATGTCTTTTGCCCATTTCATGATTGGATTGTTTGTTTCTTTGGTGTTGAGTTTAATAAGTTCTTTATAGATCTTGGAAACTAGCCCTTTATCTGATATGTCATTTGCAAATATCTTCTCCCATTCTGTAGGTTGTCTTTGAGTTTTGTTGACTGTATCCTTTGCTGTGCAAAAGCTTCTTATCTTGATGAAGTCCCAATAGTTCATTTTTGCTTTTGTTTCTTTTGCCTTCGTGGATGTATCTTGCAAGAAGTTACTATGGCCGAGTTCAAAAAGGGTGTTGCCTGTGTTCTTCTCTAGGATTTTGATGGAATCTTGTCTCACATTTAGATCTTTCATCCATTTTGAGTTTATCTTTGTGTATGGTGAAAGAGAGTGGTCTAGTTTCATTCTTCTGCATGTGGATGTCCAATTTTCCCAGCACCATTTATTGAAGAGACTGTCTTTCTTCCAATGGATAGTCTTTCCTCCTTTATTGAATATTAGTTGCCCATAAAGTTCAGGGTCCACTTCTGGATTCTCTATTCTGTTCCACTGATCTATGTGTCTGTTTTTGTGCCAGTACCACACTGTCTTGATGACCACAGCTTTGTAGTACAACCTGAAATCTGGCATTGTGATGCCCCCAGATATGGTTTTCTTTTTTAAAATTCCTCTGGCTATTCGGGGTCTTTTCTGATTCCACACAAATCTTAAAATAATTTGTTCTAACTCTCTGAAGAAAGTCCATGGTATTTTGATAGGGATTGCATTAAACGTGTATATTGCCCTGGGTAACATTGACATTTTCACAATATTAATTCTGCCAATCCATGAGCATGGAATATTTTTCCATCTCTTTGTGTCTTCCTCAATTTCTTTCAGAAGTGTTCTATAGTTTTGAGGGTATAGATCCTTTACATCTTTGGTGAGGTTTATTCCTAGGTATCTTATGCTTTTGGGTGCAATTGTAAATGGGATTGACTCCTTAATTTCTCTTTCTTCAGTCTCATTGTTAGTGTATAGAAATGCCACTGACTTCTGGGCATTGATTTTGTATCCTGCCACGCTACCGAATTGCTGTATGAGTTCTAGCAATCTTGGGGTGGAGACTTTTGGGTTTTCTATGTAGAGTATCATGTCATCGGCGAAGAGGGAGAGTTTGACTTCTTCTTTGCCAATTTGAATGCCTTTAATGTCTTTTTGTTGTCTGATTGCTGAGGCTAGGACTTCCAGTACTATGTTGAATAGCAGTGGTGAGAGTGGACATCCCTGTCTTGTTCCTGATCTTAGGGGAAAGGCTCCCAGTGCTTCCCCATTGAGAATGATATTTGCTGTGGGCTTTTCATAGATGGCTTTTAAGATGTCGAGGAATGTTCCCTCTATCCCTACACTCTGAAGAGTTTTGATCAGGAATGGATGCTGTATTTTGTCAAATGCTTTCTCTGCATCCAATGAGAGGATCATATGGTTCTTGGTTTTTCTCTTGCTGATATGATGAATCACATTGATTGTTTTACGGGTGTTGAACCAGCCTTGTGTCCCAGGGATAAATCCTACTTGGTCATGGTGAATAATTTTCTTAATGTACTGTTGGATCCTATTGGCCAGTATCTTGTTGAGAATTTTTGCATCCATGTTCATCAGGGATATTGGTCTGTAATTCTCCTTTTTGGCGGGGTCTTTGTCTGGCTTTGGAATTAAGGTGATGCTGGCTTCATAGAACGAATTTGGAAGTACTCCATCTCTTTCTATCTTTCCAAACAGCTTTAGGAGAATAGGTATGATTTCTTCTTTAAACGTTTGATAAAATTCTCCTGGGAAGCCATCTGGCCCTGGACTCTTGTGTCTTGGGAGGTTTTTGATGACTGCTTCAATTTCCTCCCTGGTTATTGGCCTGTTCAGGTTTTCTATTTCTTCCTGTTCCAGTTTTGGTAGTTTGTGGCTTTCCAGGAATGCGTCCATTTCTTCTAGATTGCCTAATTTATTGGCGTATAGCTGTTCATAATATGTTTTTAAAATCGTTTGTATTTCCTTGGTGTTGGTAGTGATCTCTCCTTTCTCATTCATGATTTTATTAATTTGAGTCTTCTCTCTCTTCTTTTTAATAAGGCTGGCTAATGGTTTATCTATCTTATTAATTCTTTCAAAGAACCAACTCCTGGTTCTGTTGATCTGTTCCACAGTTCTTCTGGTCTCGATTTCGTTGAGTTCTGCTCGAATCTTTATTAGCTCCCTTCTTCTCTTGGGTGTAGGATCTATTTGCTGTTTTTTCTCTAGCTCCTTTATGTGTAAGGTTAGCTTTTGTATTTGAGTTCTTTCCAGTTTTTGAATGGATGCTTGTATTGCGATGTATTTCCCCCTTAGGACAGCTTTCGCTGCATCCCAAAGATTTTGAACGGTTGTATCTTCATTCTCATTAGTTTCCATGAATCTTTTTAATTCTTCCTTAATTTCCTGGTTGACCCTTTTATCTTTTAGCAGGATGGTCCTTAACCTCCATGTGTTTGAGGTCCTTCCAAACTTCTTGTTGTGATTTAGTTCTAATTTCAAGGCATTATGGTCCGAGAATATGCAGGGGACAATCCCAATCTTTTGGTATCGGTTCAGACCCGATTTGTGACCCAATATGTGGTCTATTCTGGAGAAAGTTCCATGTGCGCTTGAGAAGAATGTGTATTCAGTTGAGTTTGGATGTAAAGTTCTGTAGATATCTGTGAAATCCATCTGGTCCAGTGTATCATTTAAAGCTCTCGTTTCTTTGGAGATGTTTTGCTTAGAAGACCTATCGAGTATAGAAAGAGCTAGATTGAAGTCACCAAGTATAAGTGTATTATTATCTAAGTATTTCTTCACTTTGGTTAATAATTGATTTATATATTTGGCAGCTCCCACATTCGGAGCATATATATTGAGGATTGTTAAGTCCTCTTGTTGAATAGATCCTTTAAGTATGATATAGTGTCCCTCTTCATCTCTCACTACAGTCTTTGGGGTAAATTTTAGTTTATCTGATATAAGGATGGCTACCCCTGCTTTCTTTTGAGGACCATTCGAATGGTAAATGGTTCTCCAACCTTTTATTTTCAGGCTGTAGGTGTCCTTCTGTCTAAAATGAGTCTCTTGTAGACAGCAAATAGATGGGTCCTGCTTTTTTATCCAGTCTGAAACCCTGCGCCTTTTGATGGGGTCATTAAGCCCGTTCACATTCAGAGTTACTATTGAGAGATATGAGTTTAGTGTCATCATGATATCTATTCAGTCTTTGTTTTTGTGGACTGTTCCACTGAACTTCTTCTTAAAGGGGAATTTTAAGAGGCCCCCTTAAAATTTCTTGCAGAGCTGGTTTGGAGGTCACATATTCTTTTAGTTGCTGCCTGTCTTGGAAGCTCTTTATCTCTCCTTCCATTTTGAATGAGAGCCTTGCTGGATAAAGTATTCTTGGGTGCATGTTCTTCTCATTTAGGACCCTGAATATATCCTGCCAGCCCTTTCTGGCCTGCCAGGTCTCTGTGGAGAGGTCTGCTGTTACCCTAATACTCCTCCCCATAAAAGTCAGGGATTTCTTGTCTCTTGCTGCTTTAAGGATCTTCTCCTTATCTTTGGAATTTGCAAGCTTCACAATTAAATGTCGAGGTGTTGAACGGTTTTTATTGATTTTAGGGGGGGATCTCTCTATTTCCTGGATCTGAATGCCTGTTTCCCTTCCCAGATTAGGAAAGTTTTCAGCTAGAATTTGTTCAAATACATATTCTGGCCCTCTGTCCCTTTCGGCGCCCTCGGGAACCCCAATTAAACGTAGGTTTTTCTTCCTCAGGCTGTCGTTTATTTCCCTTAATCTATCTTCATGGTCTTTTAATTGTTTGTCTCTTTTTTCCTCAGTTTCCCTCTTTGCTGTCAACTTGTCTTCTAGGTCACTCACTCGTTCTTCCACCTCGTTAACCCTCGTCGTTAGGACTTCTAGTTTGGATTGCATCTCATTCAATTGGTTTTTAATTTCTGCCTGATTAGCTCTAAATTCTGCAGTCATGAAGTCTCTTGAGTCCTTTATACTTTTTTCTAGAGCCACCAGTAGCTGTATAATAGTGCTTCTGAATTGGCTTTCTGACATTGAATTGTAATCCAGATTTTGTAACTCTGTGGGAGAGAGGACTGTTTCTGATTCTTTCTTTTGAGGTGAGGTTTTCCTTCTAGTCATTTTGCTCAGTGCAGAGTGGCCAAAAGCAAGTTGTATTGGGAAAAAGAGAAAAAGAGAGGAGAGAAAGAAGGAAAGAAAAGAGAAAGAGAAAAAAAAAGGGAAGAAAAAGAAAAAAAAACGAAAAAAAAAAAAAAAGAAAAAGAGAAAGAAAAAGAAAGGAGAAAAAAAGGGGGTGGGGGAAGGAAACAAATCAAAAAGCAAAACAAAACAAAAACAAAAACAAAAACAAAAACAAACAAACAAAAAAGAACCACCGGGGAGTATCTTCTGATTCTGTGTTCTTTAAGTCCCTTGGCTTCTCCTGGAAGTTGTCAGTCTAGCTGGTGTTCTGGGGGAGGGGCCTGTTGTGCTGATTTTCAGGTGTTAGCAGTTGGGGGAGCTGCTGTGCACCTGCCTGGTGCAGGGCTCGGTGGGGGTTGTTTACCCCGTGAGGCCGCAGGAGGAACAGCCCCAGTGGCGGGGCAGCTCTGGAAACCTGGATTCAGCTCCGGCAGGAACTCCGTCTGCAGGGCCTGGAGGCTCCGGGGCGGGGCCGCTGCTCTGCTCAGCTGGGGCAGGAGCGTCCTTGCTGTCCTGGGCCCTCCCGGCCTCTGCCTGTCCGGGGGGAGGCCGGATCCTGGGCTGTGTCCCGGCGCCCTGTGCTCCGGAGCCTGCGCTGGTGGATTCGCGCTCCCGGGCCGCGCAACCCCCTCCGCGGAGCTGCCGCCCGAGCCCCTCCGAGCTGCTCCTGGAACCGCGCAGCCCCCTCCGCACGGAGCCTCTTCTTCTGCCCGAGCCCCTCCGAGCTGCTCCCGGGGCCCCGCAGCCCCCTCCGCGGAGCCGCCGCCCGAGCCCCTTCAGCTGCTCCGGGTCCCGCCGGGTCCCGCCGTGCGCGCTGCAGCCCTTAGGGAGCTCGGCGCACTCTCCTGGGCGCGCAGGTGCCTGTCAGTGTCCCCGGGAACCCGAGGGCATCCTCGCCCTCCTGGGTCCTGCTCCACCTCCCTGCGAGCCCCTTTCCGCCCGGGAAGGTCGGTGCAGCTCCTGCTCCTCCGGGACGGGGCTCTCCTGTCCTGGGGACACTCGCCCCGGCCTCGGCCCGGCTCCTCGCGGGGCCCCTCCCCCTCGGAGGCCTTGTTCCTTTATTTCTTTTTCCCCGTCTTCCTACCTTGATAGATGCGCGAACTCTTCTCACTGTAGCATTCCAGCTGGTCTCTCTTTGAATCTCAGCCCGAATTCATAGATTTTCAGGATAATTTGAAGGTTTTCTAGGTAGTTTGGTGGAGACAGGTGATTTGGAGACCCTACTCCTCCGCCATCTTGCTCCTCCCTTGGCTATATTTCTTTCTTTGTGAAACTACATTAGTCAGGACCTCTAGCACAATACTGACAGAAAAGCAGTAATAGTGGACATTCTTGTTCCTTGCTTTAAAGGAACATTACTTAACATCTCACCATCACTAATTAATGCCTTTCGTAGCTTTAAGTAAATAAAAAAAGATGGGAAACACACCTTTAATTGGGAACTTAATCCCCTTCTGGGATTTTCAGAAACAAATTATGAAGTTCTAGTTTAACAATTGAATTTTATTAACTTTAATATTTTTATTTTTAATTTTTAATTAATTAATTTATTTTTTAACTTTAATATTTTTAAATTGCAGATTTGCTGTTGCTGAGTCAGATTGTAATTTAGCAATTGCCTTGAATAGAAGTTATACGAAGGCTTACACAAGACGAGGTGCTGCTCGATTTGCATTGCAAAAATTAGAAGATGCCAAAAAAGGTATTAATATTTTCCAAGTCCTTATTATCTAAAAAATTCTTTAACAGTTTAACAGATGTTATACAAAGAATCATAGATACTAGACAATCACCATTACTACCTTAAGAGCTTTGTGTATTTGAATAAGGCTCATTTTTGCTATATAAAAATATCTTGATACTTTGTGACAGAATGCGTTATTTGCCACCAGTCAGACTTCCGTTCAAATTCTCATTCCACCATGTATTTAGCTGTGTGACCAAAGGGAAAGTTATGGATCTCCTATGATTTTCAGTTTCTTACCTGTAAAATAAGGATTAAAACATCTTGTTGGATCTTTTGAGGCAGAGGCACTGCACATAAAGTTTTTAACACATTTTTCTTTGTAAATTCTAAGCCTTTTATTATTCCATAAAATAGATTTATATACTATAAATTACAAAATCTGAATAAAGTTGATAACCTGATAGGATTCTGCTACTTCTTGGGTTTATGACATGCAACTTAACGATAGCAAGTATCCTTCCTGGGGCTGGTGGGTGAAGGTGATTGGTCACGGATTCTGTAGGGTTTTGCTTGTCCTGGGGGAGAACAGAGATACTATTGATTAGCAGTTCTTACTCTGAATTTTTCTGTAAAACACTTGCCTCTTTGTCACATGTAGCAAATGATTATTGTTTTATAGAATTTTTTTAATACCCTATCTTTCAAATATTTATCTTCTAAATTTACTTAGATTATGAAAAAGTATTAGAACTGGAACCAAATAACTTTGAAGCAACGAATGAACTCAGGAAAATTAATCAGGTAAATCACAGTTACTTAAATAAAGTGCATTACTTACCTTTATTTGACGAAGTAGAGGTTTTTGTGTAGTCTTTGTACTATAGATGACTTAATAGAGACTTTTTCTAATTTTAATTCTTTGTACCGTATAGTTTTACTAAACAGATTTGCAAGCTAGAGGAAGTAGAATGGTATTTAAAGATCCTTAGGAGTCCTCTTAAAAAGTCGTCTGAGGGGCACCTGGCTGGCTCAGTCAGTAGCACATGCAACTCTTGATCCTGGGGTTGTAAGTTTGAGCCCCACATTGAGGTAGAGATTACTTAAAATAATATCTTAAAAAAAAGTCATCTGAGGTCTGTGAACTGCTGCTGCTTTATATTTTCCCAGATGATAGAATTATTTCTCTTTATCCCACTAAGTTTTCTTTTTTGGCTAGTGCTTTGATTTCTGTACTAAACTTTCATATATTTCTTTGATTTTGTAATTTTTAAGTTGCTCCATCCTTAATGTTTTAGAAAAAACTGCTAATTTTTAACAGTGAGAAAATAGTTATAATTTAGCTATAAAATTTGCTGTTAAATGATACTGTACAGTTACATATTCCTTTCATTTTGCTGTTGAGTCAGTTACAATCATTTTGCCATCCATTGAAACTGAGAAAAAAATGACAATGACTGGGAAAAATGTGCTTTTAAATATTGCCATGATTTATTGCAGTAAAATCTGACAAATCTATCAGCTTGCTTATAATTAGGAATTGTTATATATTTTTGTATTTTTGTATTTGGTTAAATAATGACTATGCTAAATTTGAGAAATTTGGTGATGTGGTCTTAATTATCTGTTTATTTTTGAAAATAGTTACCTGAATAGTGCCTGGCCTGTGTAGAAATTCAATCAATATTTCTTGAATAAATAAATGAACAACTACCACTAGTGGATATGATTTATTTTATTTGGAATAAGATGTATATTAGATTCACTATTTTGTTTTTTAACTTGAATTAGACTTTGAATTAGAGTAAAAACTATTATTTCAATATTAATTTGAACTGACAAATTCTAATACACCTGAGTAATTTAGTTTTTTAAAGTTAAATATATATGCATCTTGCGTTACTTGTTTTATTTTAGCTAACTACTGTGTCTCCTAGGCTTTAACATCCAAAGAAAATTTATATCCAAAGGAAGCTGATACAATGATTAAATCAACTGAAAGAGAGGAAAAGCAAATTGAAGAGCAACAGAATAAGCAGCAAGCCATTTCAGAGAAAGATCTGGTAAATCAGAGGGATTTCAAGCTATACATGTTTTGTTGAGTTTACTCTTCATTTCTTGTATCCTGTTTCTATCTTCTGTAATATTAAAATTCTTCAGTAGGCACTGAAAGTTATACTAAAAACCTCCGGAGCTTACTAATTCAAAATTTGAGTAATTGGTGACTTAACACATAATTTAAAAAAATAACATAGTTTAGGGAGCAAATTACTTTTGAGTATTTTAACATATTTACATGTAGGTGGTTATACATTTAACACAGAGATAAGTTACAGTTCATTTTGATAGAGAATTTTTTTCCATTCACACTGGACTATTTCTGATCAAAATTCCTTTAGAAATCCCAAGTCAAGATTCAGTTTAACATATTTTTAGCTTTTCTTGGACCCACAGAAGATTTTTTTTTGGAATGACATTAATTGTGATAAACCTGACTGATTATAAATGTTAGAGTGAAATCTGGTATACACATTCCAGTATGGTTTAATTTATCCTATTTTAGCCCTGTTGATGTTAACCAAAGAATGAGCTGTACAATTCTGGTACTCTGTTCTTTCCCAAAAATTATTTGAGTTATGAAATTCTATTGTACAGCTTCCATTATAACTAAAGAGTATAATATTTGGGTCTGTATTTATTGAGTGTGTTTTTAAATTTAGGGCTTTGTATAATAATTAGTAGAAAAATGGTTAATAGTGCAAAGTAGTATAGAGGTATACCTTTTTTTTTCTTTCTTTTTTTTTTTTTTTTTTTAGTACTGAAAAGAGAATAATGCCATTATAAAAAAACAACCTAAACAGATTCTAGAACATGTATCATGGACTAGATTATTAACATTAAAATATATTTTAGTTACTGATATAATATTGATGGGTATTCTTGTAGTGTTTACTTAAGATTTGAATTCAGCTAATTTTTTGTATATATTTTTTTTCTTTTTTACACTTCTCTCCAAAATGATAGGGGAATGGATTTTTCAAAGAGGGAAAATATGAAAGAGCAATTGAATGCTATACTCGAGGGATAGCAGCAGATGGCACTAATGCCCTTCTTCCAGCTAACAGAGCAATGGCCTATCTAAAGATTCAGAAGTAAGTCTCCGTTATAGTTAATGTTTTTTAGGATGAAAATGAAATTTACCATAAGTTGGCATATTAGATAAATAATAAATTAAAATATAATTTATTTACTCTTGAGCATTAAATTTAAACGAAGAACTGAGTATCATCAGCACATATTTAGTAAATGTTTGCTCTTGTTATTATTTTTCCACTTGTAATAGTATGGCATTACACAATTTAACATTTCTTTAATAGTTTTATGAGTGATTTAAAAATTATTTTCAAGTTCTTATCTGGCAGTATTTTATATATGCATATCCATACATACATAACAAAAGAGAGTTATTGCCATTGAGATCAGCTGGTTGATTATATATACAGCTAAAACTTGGTCCTGTGATACTAATCAGCTGTTTCTGGCTGCACTCTTAGGGGTTCTAAGTTGGACAATCAGCAGGGTAATATCTGATGGCAGAAACTGTCTCACAGTTCTTTATATCTGTTGTAATAATATTTTATATACTAGTGACAGGATTTAAGAAAAAAAAACCTGTAATTATTTAAAATAGGGATTCTGAACTTTTTTTGGTGCCATTGACCCATTTGGCTGATGGGGAACCTTTCTCAATAATATATTTGAATGCATAATTATACATTTGAAATTACAAATGTAAAATATTACAGTTTGCACACTATATCTAGTGGTATATATACTTCATTGACACAACAAAATGAGAAACTACATTTAAAATAGAGGCTGATTTAAAGCTAAATTTGTTTTGAAGACATAATATGAAAATTTCTTTTTTTCTTTTTTTTTTCATAATATGAAAATTTAAATTTGGGCTGATCCATGACATCTTCCACCTGGTGATGAACCAATAAGTGTGGATAGGAAATAAAAAGGTAACACAGATGATTGTGTTACCAATGTGATAGCATATGACTTTACTTTTTGGTATCTGAATGACTAGAAGGGGTAGAGTTAGTTGTTTATGGTTGGACAGTTAGGTCCTAGGAGCATTTATAGACAGGGATACTGTGATCATATACAAATAACAGGTTTAATTACTACTGTAATATTTTGAGATGTCTGTAATAGTTGTAATGTGATATGAAAGTATCTATGATATTTATTGGGGCAAAGTCATAGCTACTACTTTTGGTACTGTGGTTTGTTGTCTACAGTTATAATTGAAAGAAGAGCTAAATCCTATTTAAAAGTTAGTGAAAATAAGGATGTAATATTTTTCCCATCCAACTTTTCAGATCTCTCAAAGGACTTCAGGTTAGGAATTCCTGTCATAGAAGTAAATTTTGTCTGTATATTTATCCTCACTTAAACTAACAGACACAATTAGCGATATATTCTGTTGGTTAGGGTAAGTGAGATGAAAGGTTGAATGTTCTAGTACAGATTTAAAGGCACAATAGTAGAAAAGTTAATGTAACTTCTGGAAAAGGCAAGTGATAATTATGGCTATTACCCAGGGTACAGTGCTGGAGAGTCAGTAAAGTATTTTACCCTGAAAACTGGGGGGGGGGGGGCATGCACATGTCTTGAATGAGAGAATGATATAATCAGCAAAGTAGAAAATATATTGGTGGAACATATGCACACATATTTGCACAGATACATATCCTTTCTTTTGTTGAAAAGTGAATTAAAGAATTAAAGAGAATTAAGACATGTTTAAGTTCACTAGAAATTTTTACTTCATTCTTATAAGGTCTTTGTTTTGAGGATAGGATGGCATTCATCTAGGCTTTGGGGGAGAATGTAATCATAGGTGATTCTCTTTTTTTGGGATTTTTTTATTATGAAAGTTTTGTAGATTTCATAAATGTAATATAATAAGCCCCATGAACCAAATCATCTAATTTTAACAAGCCATACTTTTGTCATTATAATTAGTATTTATCCCCCTGTCTGAGTCATTACAAAGCATATCAGAGACATTATGACATCTTATCCCTAAAGGATAACCACAATACCATTACCATGCCAAATAAATTAACAGTAATTCATTAATGTCATTTTGACATATAGGAGGGTCAAAGACAGATTTGGGAGTTTTTAATTAAAACACTGTGACTGCTTTTTACATTAGAGACTCAGTTTATGTGAAGTTTCTCTATAAACTGCATTTTCTAGTTGTTAATTTTGTCATGTTGGATAGATATGAAGAAGCTGAAAAGGACTGCACACAAGCTATATTATTAGATGGCTCATACTCTAAAGCTTTTGCCAGAAGAGGAACAGCAAGAACATTTTTGGGAAAGTTAAATGAGGCCAAACAAGGTATGACTATTTTTATAACTGCTATCACTTGTCCTCATGAGACTCCCAAGTTACAGAAGCAGGGACTTGTGTAGCTTTTCCATAGTTCAAGGATATAGAACTCGCAGAAGTAAATTTTCTTTCACGGTTCAGATGGAGGGTAGTTTGCATATTTGAAGGAATGTAGCTTCCGTGGTGGACCAGATTATCTTTTACTTGAATGGTGTGTGGTCTCATCTGGCTAGCTGTCAATCAGAGTTAATGAGTAATTTGAATTAGAGGTGAGAAGGAAAAGGCAAAAAGAAAGAATCAGCCATTAAGGATTAGAGGATAATGTGAAATCTACAAGGATGCTCCTTTTTAGTCTCAGTACTAGTTATTTTATTTTTCCAGGACCTGTCTTTTAAGTACTCATTCTATTAGTCTTTTTGAAGAACCAGCTTGGTTTTATTGTGTGTGTTTTCTGTTTCATTTATTTCTGCTGTTTATTTCTTTCCTTCAATTGTGTTTAGGTTTATGTTATTTTATTTTACTTTTTTTTTTAACAATTTTATTTATTTGAGAGAGAGCGTGTGCATGTATGCATGAGAAGGGGAAGGGGCAGAGGGAGCAGGAGAAGCAAGCTTCGCACTGAGCAGGGAGCCCAACTCTGGGGCTCCATCCCAGGACCCTGGGATCATGACCTAAATGGAAGGCAGACACTTAGCCAACTAAGCCACCAAGGCGCCCCTATTTTACTAGGTTTAATTTGCTGTTTTTCTAATATCTTGCATTCAGTACTTAGATAATTGATATTCAGCCTTCCTTCTTAATGATATGTGCATTTAAATCTGAGAATTTCTCTGTAAGCCTGGCTTCAGCTGTAGTGTGTGCATCTAAAAAATGGTAGCAAAATAAACATACTATAAAATTTATCATCTTAATCATTTTTAAGTATACAATTCAGTGGCATTAAGTACATTCACACTGTTTGCACCCGTCACCACCAAACATCTTCAGAACTTTGTCATCATCCAATTGTGAAAATCTGCTGATTAAGAAGTCCCCATTCCCCTCTCCTTTAGCCCCTGGTAGCCACTATTCTACTTTCTGTTTCTATAAATTTGACTATTCTAGATTCCCCATATAAATAGAATCATGCAGTATTTGTCCTTTTGTGTCTGGTGTCTTTCACTTAGCATAATGTCTAAGGTTTAAGGCCAGATGATATTCCATTACATGGAATATCTCTCTTAGATGCTGACTTACATTCGGTGAGTAACCCTGTCATTTATTAATAGTGTGAACTTTGGTAAGTTAGAGGACCTCTAGGCTTCAGTTGTATCATTTGGAAAGTGGGGTTGTGATGAGGGTGACATGAAAAGTTGCATAAAGTAACTAGAAGAGCACTCAATGTTTAGCTCTTATTATTGCTCACCTGTTTCCTAGTGTCCCGAGTTAAAACTTCTAGAGATTAATCTGGGTTATTAACTAAATGTGTCATGTCTTGAACTCTGTAAAGTATTTTCACTAATTCATTCTACTTAAAAATTCACTTTAGATTTTGAGACTGTTTTACTTTTGGAACCTGGGAATAAGCAAGCAGTAACTGAACTTTCCAAAATTAAAAAGGTAATGTATTCTCTTCACCAAAATATGGCCTTATTTTCTGAAACAGAAACACGTTATCTGTTATATAATTAACTTGAGAATATTTGGTAGTCAATGCTTACATATTTATTTTCAAGGACTTAATTGAGAAAGGACACTGGGATGATGTTTTTCTTGATTCTACACAAAGGCAAAATGTGATAAAACCTATTGATAATCCATCTCATCTTGGGTCAACTGTAAGTAAAGCACTTTTCTTTCATTTTTTTTTCCTTTTAATATCAGTTTTTTTTTTTTTAAAGATTTTATTTATTCATGAGAGATATAGGCAGAGATATAGGTAGAGTGAGAAGCAGGCTCCCTGTGGGGAGCCTGATCGATCCCAGGACCCCTGAGCCAAAGGTAGACACTCAATCACTGAGCCACCCAGGTGCCCCTATATCAGTGTTATATTAATAAGAGTTGGAAGCAAACTGTTGAATTAATAAACTCGTTTTAGAATCTTTAAAAAATACTCTTAGGATTATTGACATAATAAAATTGGGGGAAATTCAGCTCTTTAGAATTCTGGGATGACTTTTTCAGTGACTTAATTTAGCACTATGAATTTAAATATATATATTTTTTAAGATTTTATTTATTTATTCATGAGAGACACACAGAGAGGCAGAGACACAGGCAGAGGGAGAAGCAGGCTCCATGTAGGGAGCCTGACATGGGACTTAATCCTGGGTCTCCAGGATCAGGCCCTGGGCTGAAGGCAGCGCTAAACCGCTGAGCCACCCGGGCTGCCCGAATTTAAACATTCCTATATATTTTCTGATATTAAAGGAATTTGAGGTAGCTTTACATTTTATAATAATTATTTTTAATTTCTAGTACCATTTTCATATAGGATTATGACTTTATTACAATAGCCTTGCATCCTATGTGGGGTTAGATCTAAAATCAGTACCTAAGGTTAACAACAACAGAAATAAGGATGAATGTGATCCACTGCTCAGATCATTTATCAGGTGGAGGTGGTAGGTGCGTCCCCAGCACCACCAAGGTGCAGGAGGCAGAGATGGTTCATAGCCCTGGGTGGTGATGAAGGAAGGGGCCCATGCAGTAGGACGCGCAGGATGGCCTTGGTAAAGGAGGAGGTCCTCTTGTAACCATATTGACTTGCAGAGCAGAAGTGAAAGCTGTGTTGATATGAGAGACAAAAGAGCCACTAATACCAACAACAGCTGAAACCCAAAAGAGCAGGTGTGACCTGCCACCTTTCCTACCCCACCAGATTCCAAGAGAGCAGGATCACGCCAGAAAGCACTCCATCCCACTGGGTGCCACATACAGCTTGAGGGAATAGACACCAAGAGGCTAAATTACTGTCACTACAAGTCACTGCCCATGTGTGCAAATGTAGAATGGCAAGGGTTCCATCCTAGAGGATTAACAGAAGTTATAAACTAATAAGGTAGCATATTCCAGACAGGCAGGCATCTGTGTTTAGGATAACCCTACGTCCCTCCTCCTCCGTGGCTGCAGGAGATGGTTATTTGTTGAGAACAAAAAGAATGAGAATAAAAAGCCCATTCTCCACACGTGGAATCATAATCACTGCTATGGAAAAGTTCTACCTGCTAGCCCATGACCACCTTTTGCTTCCCTTCTTGATAAAGGGGACTTTCTCTGGGAGTTCTGTGGCCTCAGAGACCTCTGGGAGATGGAGATTCCTAGAGTTTTGGAGGGAAACTGAGTGTTTTCTGAGAGGAATATGTTACTTATAAATGTCAGCTAAGCTCAGCTATGTTTGTCTTTTTTTTTTTTTTTTTTTTTTTTTTTAAATTTTTTTTATTTATTTATGATAGTCACAGAGAGAGAGAGAGAGAGGCAGAGACACAGGCAGAGGGAGAAGCAGGCTCCATGCACTGGGAGCCCGATGTGGGATTCGATCCTGGGTCTCCAGAATCGTGCCCTGGGCCAAAGGCAGGCGCCAAACCGCTGCGCCACCCAGGGATCCCCTATGTTTGTCTTATTAATTCATAGGTAGGTAGGTCTTATTTTAAATACACCATGAGACACATAGTAATTACGTTTTATGGAAAAAGGAGGCAAAAATTCTAAATAACAGAACAACAGAATAAATAACACAAATGTGTTTTGATTTCTAGTATTAAACCCTAATGATGTATTATGAGAGGCAGTATCAGTTCTAACAGTGACTCAGGGCACAGCAGAAACTGCTCATATGAACACAGCCGAAGGACTTTGTGTGCATCTGGCCCTGCAGTTAACTGATTTTTCTCTCTTCATGACTTCATTTCTAATGTATGTTTTCTACAAATATGTCACCTCTAACAATTCAGAATATTTTTACCTAGGGTACAACTGGTGGGATTCTGTATAGCACATTTACCAAGGAGGTGGAGCAGTGATGAGTTAGGAAATTTCCCTTACCTGAGACCATTCAAAATTGCACAAAGCACACACTGTAAAGTTGGAGGGATGGCATCTCACCTTTTCCAGTGGTGAGGATTACCGCAGACATTCTAAACAGGTCGGCCACCTCACTGGAAACAGGAAAGGTGGAAACAACAACAACAATCCTGCATAGAGGAGTTCTGGAAGGAGTCAGCCAGGCCAGGAGGCTTCAGCGTCGAGGGTGGTTTCGTCTTGTTTGTGTTATTCCTAGAAATATATAATCAACTCCCTAAGGTCCTCAGGCTTTAAGTACTTTTGGCTTTTGGAAGCATAACCGAGATGACAAGCTGAAAATCGAGAAGCCTGTAGGGTTGAGTTTGCACTTTAAAAATAAATAACATAGCAGACATCTCACACAACCCACAAAACAGAGGTAAAACCAGGAGAGAGGGATGTATAAAAAAGATGATTTCCCAGAAGAAGTACAACTAAAAATGGCCACAGCATTTACCTTGTCCTTCTCTGTGTCCTTGGTAGAGACAGAGCTACTGTTCCCAGGGGAGAGGCACCAGCTTTTGGATCTCATAAAGGCCCTGGAAGAGATGGAGGTTTATTTTGATTTGCATAGACTATGCAGAAATAAAACAGACCCTCCTTTCATTTCTCCACTGCTTTAAACTCTCTCCTACTCTCAGGTCCCTGACTGGCAGCAGAGCATTTCCCACATGCTGAGGTGATCCCCAAGGATAAGGGGGACACCTGTCCTATACTTGGTGAAGACACCACAGGACCCTGGCTTAGGTGTTTCCTAACTCATCAAACAACTGCGGGCTGCTTGGGGCTCAGTCAGCTGGGGAGAAAGTCAGAGGTGTGCCTCTTGGCTCAGAGAACCCAGCATATGGTCTTTGTACAATGCACATCTGCAGGAGTGGTGTACATCTGTCTTTCTGTAAACCACCTCATTCTTTCTCTGCAAGAAACCCCTGCTTTCCAGCTCAGTATGGGGAAATGACACAGCCCATCATATGTGTGTCCTGAGAAACTTGAGGATGGTTACAGTATCCTCAGCCAGGTTTATCCTTACATTATAAAACACTCAATACCATATCTACATCTTTTTCTTTTTTTAAAATAATTAGCACCTAAGGCAAAACTCTAATATAAGCAAATTGTCTTTAAAAATATACATTGCACATTGTTTTTGTACACTGTATTATTTTTCATTAAGTCCAACAAAGCCAGTTTTTTTTCCCTGCAAAAATGTTAGAACAGAAAGTAGCTGGCATGAATTTAGCAATTTGTGTTCTGCTGAATCTTTAAAGTTACTACCTAACTTTATATATATACTTAGATATATGATATCAATGGTAGTTTCTAACATTTATATAATGTATACAAAAGAGTAAGTGAGACAAATTAAGATTTAAAAATTATAAGTGAACACCCATGAAATCACCAATTAGGTAAAAAATTGAAAAGTGTCAGCTCCAGAATCTCCCTGTGTGCCCCTCACTGGTCATGATCCTCTCTCAGTCTTCTGGAAGTAACTTATGCATGGTGGATGCTTTGAGAGCCTTAACAATTTTATAAGGAAGTCAGAGTAGATATTTTATCTTCCTTTTGCAAAGGAAGAAAGGCAAAGTCTTTTGTCAAGTTCATATTTCAGGTTAGTAACAGAATTTATTAATTTAATGCTTTTCTTTTTTTTTTTTAATTTTTAAAATTTTCATTTATTCAGAGGCGGAGAGAGAGGCAGGCAGAGAGGCAGAGACATAGGCAGAGGGAAAAGCAGGCTCCATGCTGGGAGCCCAATGCGGGACTTGATCCCAGGTCTCCAGGACCACACCCCAGGCTGCAGGTGGTGCTAAATGGCTGCGCCACCGGGGCTGCCCAATTTAATGCTTTTCTAGTGTTCTTTTTTTTTCTTTTTAAATTAAATAGGCTCCAATACCCAACGTAGGGACTCCCAACTCATGACCCTGAGATCTAGAGTTGTATGCTCTACCGACTGAGCCAGCCAGATGCCCCCCAGTGTTCTTGTTGTGACTTTATTGGATTTTCTGAGACAATGTTTACTTCAGGAGCAGGCATAAATTTAGTTGTTTTTATATATTGTATTTGTTTTCATAGATTATGTTAATGTGCTGCTATTCTTTTCAATAAAGTTTATGTGTTTAATTAAAAATGGTTTTTAAAAAGTGGCTTAAGCTTTTACATCTTTGTAAGAGGTTTTCATAAAAGAATGATTCACAAGGTTTAGAAAAGCCTTTAACAAAGGCTTTGACGGACCTTGTTGTCCGTAATTATAAAAACACAGCCATGTTGTAAATCAAATATCTGTATATGTGATGTCCTGTGCCCAGAATTAGGAGCTTTTATTCATTTGTTGGCTTCTCTTCTCCCTCACTTTAAAAATCAATTAATGTTAGTAATTTGAAAATGCAACATGTATTTATTTAAGTCTTCGTGACAAGATCTCAAATAGAACACCTCTCTGCAATGAAGGATCTGGGACACAAACCATTCTGTAAGTGATCCCAAACAAAATCAGTATCTTACCAGGAAGAGGGAAAATTGCTGTTTATTTTTATAATAAAAATGTGGGCATTATTTAAAAAATAGAAGATGCAATTGAACATAATGTTCTTAAGAGTTGATTTGAGCCCCACTTTATAAACTTTGAAATTTTGGGCAAGTTATCTAATCCCTGTGTGATCCTTACCATTTCTCCTTGAGGATAACTCACAGGTTAGTTTCGATCAAAGGAAATGATATCCATTAATTCTAAGGAAGTTTTAGGTGAAATGAATATGAATTTCTGTCTCAGTCACACATTTGTGAGACAACCTGACCACTGGGGAAAGTGGTTAGGAAAGGGAGGAAGGCCCAGGAAGTGGAGAGTGTCCTAGGAGCACTTGAGTCAATTGAGAGCCTAGGCCAGGGAAGTCTATGTTTTAAGACCAGGATGCTGACATCCTGGGAGTACTTTTGGTGAATCTTCTCTGGAGAGAGTGTAGGAGAACAGTGATGTAGATCACACGGGACCCGGGGTTCCCGGGAAGGGGATAGTAAATGAAGGGTCTCCTTATCTTATAGTCTCTGCTGAAATGCTTTATTTTGTTTTACTTTCATTTTTCTGTTTTCCTATAGCAAAACTTCACCTTCCTCCTCAGTCCTTTCCTTTCTCTTTCTCCCTGTTTATTTTTCTCTTCCTTTTCTTGAAATGATCATAACGTAGAGCTAAATAAAATGTTATGCATCTAAATTTTAATTTTGAAAAAGGATTAATCATCATATTTTCTTAAATCTTTCTGTAGTGATACATTTTGTGTTTTATTCCTGCTAACCAGCATACTGTCATCCCCTCATCCCTCCCATCCCTCGGTAGCCCTCAGTAGCTCCCAGTACCCACTGGTCTACATTTAATAGAGACCACTGATTAGGAAATTTTTAGATTAAGATCATGTTTACATATCTGTTGTCAGTAAAAGGGTTTGGTTTTACATAGGACTGTATTGATTTAATCCAGTGATTATTGCCTGTCGGAAATTATAGTCTGTTGTGCAGCACTAACACATGCCCATTCTTGGTTAATATCTTCAGAGGAAACTTGCTGTTGAGAGTTCTCAGCAAGGCAAAGGCTTCCGCTTAACATGATTGTGCTTTAACTAGAACTGCTAGTAGGATTCCGTTAACAGTTTTGCTAATAGCTTTTAAAATTTATGTTCATTCATCCAGTAACGCTCGATTGTTACTGTTAGGTCTTCTCTTAGCTATGTTAATACAATATCTGGATTTAACACTGATTTTGATATATATGTCAAAAGTTTTTATATTTATAACTTCTTAATTTAAAATTCAACCATACAGTTGGAATGAACACTTAGAGTATATTGAAGAAAAGTTTATTAAAAATAATAGTATTATATGTAAACTTCAGAAGAAATTAAACATGTTTGACATTTATAATGATTGAAATAAACAGTGAACCCTAATTATTTTATTAAATTAGAAACCATTATGGTCAAGTCTTACCAACTTTGTGAATGTATTTGGCAAATCTTTAATCTTAGGCTGGTTTTATCCAGCAGCTACATATTTAGAAAATCTGCTTAAGTGTTTTTTGTTTTAAATCCATTTAGGTTTTAATGTTAGTCTGTTTCCTACAGAATACTGGTTATTGCCAGACCTTGTTCTGCTTCCCTTGAGTTAGCCCACTGTAGGTTTGGCCATAATTTTTCTTGGCCTTGTTGCCTCTGGGATAAAGCCCAAACTCCTTGACGTGGTGCATAGCTCTTTTATAAGGTGCCTTTAAGCAGCCTTTCATTTCAGGCTTTATCCCCACCACTCCTCCCCTTGCACTAGTCCAATTGGACTTCTCATCTTTCTACTGACCATGCTGTGCCCTTCCACATTACCATTCATCTGTACTTTATCTGTGAAGACTCTCCTGATGCCAGTGTTTGTCTTCCTTCCTCTGTGTTCTCTTAGTATGTTATGCTTTCACCTTTTATAGTATGCATCCCATTGCCTTGTGATTATATATACATACATTTCTTCTTTCTTGCATTCAGACTTAACATATGGTAGGTGCTAGGCATCTTTTTTATTATTATTTTTAAAGATTTTATTTATTTATTCATGAGAGACAGAGACAGAGAGAGACAGAGAGAGAGAAGAAGAGATACAGGCAGAGGGAGAAGCAGGCTCCATGCAGGGAGCCCGACGTGGAACTCGATCCTGGGTCTCCAGGATCATGCCCTGGGCTGAAGGCGGCGCTAAACCGCTGAGCCACCTGGGCTGCCTCTTTTTTATTCTTTGTATTCTCGGTGTGACTCCTGTCTGTCTAGCCATCAGATTGAATTTACTTAAAACTGTTAGTCTATGAAAATAAAATCTAAGTACATTCTTTAAATATGAAGCAGATGGTAATTGTGAGAACACTGCAACCTTTTAATTTGTGACCCTAAAATAGGAAACCTTTATATGTGGATTTAAAAAATTGATTTTAATTATTTTAGAAACCACTCAAGAAAGTTATTATTGAAGAAACTGGTAATTTGATACAGACTATTGATGTGCCAGAAAGCACTACTGCTGCTCCACAGAGTAATCCTAATCTGGCAAATGGAATAGCAAATGCAGGTGCTCCAAGTAAGAAGAATTCGAGCCAAGATGACCTTTTGCCCACAAGTGATATTCCCAAAGCAAAAGTATTGAAAGTAGAAGAAATCAGTGATACTTCAACCCAGCCGTGAGTAGAAGAAACACTCTTTTTAAGATTGATTTATTTTAAAGAGAGAGAGTGAGGGACAGGGGCAGCAGGAGACGGAGAAGGGGGTCTTATGCAGGTTTTGCACTAAGCATGAGCCTGATGTGGAGCTCAGTCTCACGACCCTTAGATCATAACCTGAGCCTAATCTAAGAGTTGGACGCTTAACTGACTGTGCCACCCAGGTGCCCCAGAAGAAAATTCTTGATACTCATCGAGAATGGTAATAGTTCACTAGAAAATTGATACTACTACCGAGACTTCTGGTTTGTACGTGTTACCGTAATTCTTTGAACTGCTCAACTTCACATTCTAGATTTTCTTTTTTATTTGTACTTACCTGGAGGAGAGGTTTTGCTTAAGGTATGATCACTGTTCCTATACCAGAGTGGGGAATTTGGAGGTAAGAAGGTATCTTGAACAAATTGATTTTGTGCATTTTTACTCTAGAACTGCAATATATGCATTTCACTTTTTAATTCAGCAAAAATCTTTAAGGTTTTAAAAGGAAGCTTCATAAATGTAGAATTTATTCATTATTATTCTAACCACTAATATTTCAGATTATTTGTGAACTCTTTATGTGTAGAATTTTTAGAAATAGTCATGTTTTTGGTTAATGATGAGAATATAAAAGATCTAGATTAATTAGGTTTATTTGGGGATGTTGAAACTTAATTCATACATTCTTGTATTGCCACTCAGCAATCCTACTAAAGTTTTTTTTTTAATGTTGAATTTTAGTGATTTTATTTAAAGTGATAGTGATATTTAGTAATTTGGGAAAACACTAAATGGGCAGACCTTTTAAAAAGAGGAAGCATCTCTTGGTATCTTGGAATATCTTCAAACTTTGATAATTCAGATTTCTGAAAGGCTGAGTTGTATCTGTGATATGTTGTAATGCAGGTTGTAGAAATGGTATACTTCAAAAGGTGGCCAGGCTAAATTAGTCCCAACAGATGAGAATAGTCATTACATAGGCAGCATGTGAAAATTGGCAAAAGCATAATCTATTCTTGCCGAAAATATGTTATTACCGGCTGAAAGAATTTACTACATATAGACTATAAACAGTTACAAAAATATATTAATAAAGTCAGAAATTGAAAATTCACTATTGATGTTTCCTTATGTAAGCTGTATCTATTTATGGTTCTTTTCTAAACTGTTTGATGCCTCTGAAATATTTTAGACCTCAAGTCAAGTTGAAACAGGGTGTATGTCAGTCTTTCCGTGAGAAGATTCCTGTAGACATAGACAGAACACCTGCTCAGTTTGTCACTGCTGCTCTTCCTCCAGTTCCTGCTAACTCCTTCCAGCTTGAATCTGATTTCAGACAACTGAAAAATTCTCCAGATATGCTGTATCAGTATTTGAAGGTAAGGAAGAGGAAGCTAGTAGTTCTAGTTTAAGTAAAAGATCAAAGAACTTCTTTTGTTACTGTATGATAATAGTACTGTATTTGCTTTTTGAATAATATGATTGTAGAACCCTTGCCTGCTGCATGTATAACCTTGGCCAGACCATTTGAAATATTTGCAACCAGGAAACCTTTGGAAATAGGTTCTATGTTAAATCTGTGGTAAAATAACTAAATGCTCATTTCAAAAATCCGAACTTAAACTTAATTCTTCATTCTTCAAGATGGGGAAAGAAATTAAAATACACTGAGTGCCTTCCATGTGCCCCAAGCACTACTTGCAATATTTAGACCATCATTCTTTTGAAAATGAGCTCTTATTTGCTCCAAGAAAAAGAATCAGATCTTATGAAATTTACCAAATAATGGATCTTAGCATTATCTTTTTCAAGTGTGATTATAGTAATAATCCCTTATAATTTTCTATTGCATAGAAAATACACAATTACTTCTAACTGCATTATCCTATGTAATTCTGGTTTTTAAACTGTCTAGTTATTTTTATTGCTCCTTGAGAGCTCTCTGAAGTTTCCTGTCTCAGGAAACATGAGATTTTTCTCTGCCTGGAACAGAGTGATTATCTTAAGAGTTCCTCTGACTTTCGTTCTTCTATCACAGTTACATTGCAGTGTGACCTCATTATTATTCAGTAAGGACTAGTGCATAATAGTTACTCTTCCCTATATTCCCCTAAGCAGTTGTTGCATACATAATATGTGATATGTGAATGTTGCCATGTTGTAATTTTCTCTTTATGTCTTTTCCAAGCAAATTGAGCCATCCATGTATCCTAAGTTGTTTCAGAAAAATCTAGATCCAGATGTATTCAACCAAATCATTAAAATTCTGCATGACTTTTACATTGAGTAAGTGGAATTTTTTTTGTTATACCTGTGTGTTGTAATGTTATCCTATTTCTAGTGATCTGGCAAAGTCATTTTCCTTGATGTCCTATTATTACCTTCTGTATAGCAAAATTAGCTTGCTAGTAAATTTCACCATTGCAGAAGTTGTGAAGAGGTGACAAGTACAAGCAAAAAAAAGGGAAATGATTAGGTAGGAGGGAAAAGGACTTTCCAACTTTTTTTTTTTTAAAGAAAGGGAGGTGAAGTGACAAATGTGATAGCAAATTAATAAACCTCATGTTTAAGAATATTATAATTTCTTCAATTGACTTGATAAAGCTCTTCATTTGAGCCCTTAAAATATAGACAGTATCCAGGGAAAAAGGATAAATGAAGACTTCTTATTTATGTATAATTAGAAATATTATGATAGAAAAACAGAATTGTGTGAGCTACTTTTAATTAACCATTTGTTTTATATTTGGATTATTTCAGGAAAGAAGAGCCATCACTCATCTTTGAAATCTTACAAAAACTTTCTGAACTAAAAAGGTTTGATATGGCAGTGATGTTTATGTCAGAACCTGAGAAAAAAAGTAAGTTCTGTGAAGAAAGCTTTTCCAGATCTCTTTATGACATGTTCCTTTATTTACTCAGCACATGATAGTGGACATTTACTGAATATTTACTGTGTATAAGATACAGTTAAATTTAAATTACAATTAAGTTAAATTGAATTACAGTTACATAAAATCAAATCTTTGAATCTTGACAGCAGCATTATGAGGTAAAGGTGTGATTATCAATTCCCTTTTACAAAGGTGGAAACTGAGGCACAGAGAGGTAAGGAACCTGACCAAGGTCACCTAGGTAGGAAGCCAGACCCAGGATTTAAACTTATACATTCTGGCTTTATAGTCTGGACTCTACTGCTTGACAATGCCTTAAAGTGTAATGGTTGAGAGCTTGCTGTCGTGGAACATGTGAAGGGTACCTCCCACAGAAGCATGTCACTGGGCATGGGTGCAGGGAGGTTTACCCCATTCTTTGAGAACCCATTTCCTTGTGTATATTTGATTGAAGCTGAATCCTCAAAGAAGTACAGGAGCCTGCTAAATGAAAGGAGTAGGGAAGAGTTTTAGACCCTGGGAATGATGTATGCAGAAGTTCAGAGGCAGGAAAGAGCAGATTGACTTCAGAAAATTAAAAGAAGGGCAGCCCGGGTGGCTCAGTGGTTTAGCACCACCTTCAGCCAAGGGCCTGATCCTAGAGACCCGGGATCAAGTCCCACATTGGGCTCCCTGCATGGAGCCTGCTTCTCCCTCTGCCTGTGTCTCTGCCCCCCCGCCCCCTGTGTTTCTCATGAATAAATAAATAAAATCTTAAAAAAAAAAAAAAAGAAGAAAATTAAAAGAAGTACAGTGCAGCTGGATTGTAGAGTCGGGGGGAGAATTGGCAGTGATGAGCCTGCAGAATTATACTCCCTGTTTATTTCTGCAGCACGGTCTTTCCCGTGAAGTGTCAGTTTAGGGAAACCTTAGGTAAAATCAAACTGTGCAGGAACTTCAATTACTAAGAGTTTTGGGCTTTACTCTAGTTTTAGGAAAAATAAAAATTATTAGAATGCAAGAGTACCAGGTTTTTAGTCTTAAAAATAGCAGAAACTGCACCATTTTCATTTGTCTCCTAGACTAAACATACTCGGGTCCGGCTCCTTCTCTTGTTTCTTTATGTTTCTAGCAGCAATAGTGAATGAGTCTGAATTACTAAGAAAAATATATGCTACATTATACTTAAGAGAAGTGGACATGTCATTTTACATAAGTTTTTAAAATAGAGTTTAAACTAAAAGATGTTTTATCTTTACTCGGAAACAGTCTGAAAATACTGAAGCTTTCTGAAAAATACTAGCTTCTCTTACAATTTTAACAACTTCTACTACCTTTTTTCAATTACTCTGCTCTACCACACAGACTTTATATTTTTTGGTATACCAAGCTGGTAAACTTATTGGCCTTCAGTGCTTTGCATTTGGCCGTTTCCTCAGCCTAGAATATCTTCTTCCCCTTGCCTGCTTCTTCACTTCATTCAGTTTCCACCTAAGAGTTACCACCTTGGAGATACTTTTCCTCCACAGACCTACTCAGAATAACTGCCTGCCTCCCTTTATCACCCTCTGGCTTATTACCCTTCTTTATTTTTCTTCATAATATGTAACTAGCTGCAAATATTTCATGTATTTGTTTATTGTTTTTCTTTCCCTTAATAGAATGAAAACTCCATGAGAGCAGGAACTTTGTGTACCTTGTTCTTAGTGCTTAGTGAATAGCAACCTGTCAGTGTAAATGCACTGAATAAGTGAATTTCTTGCTACTGTCATGTGATAATGCAGATGTACTAAAGAATGTGAATTGGTTCTTTAGACTGGCGTACAGCAGTACTGTCTTGGTGGGGTGACCATTATCAGCTGAGCTAAACAGGGGGAGCACCTGGAATGGTTCCTGGACTGTAACTAAGCATTCAGTCGCTGTTTGCTGTTGTTACTTTCCTTATCATTAACGACCGGTAGCCAGTGTTCATGTTGAATTATAGAGTTTCCCAAAGTGTTGAGTGTGGACCATTCAGTGGTAGGAAAGGTGTTTTATAGGCAAGTTTTGTTTTATTTTTAATAGTTATATATATTATTGGATATTATAAAAATGTATAGCTAACATGATTTTGTAAATGTTATTACTAAGTTTCCATTTACAGTAGTGGGTACAAAATTTTCTTCTAAGATAAAATGGTTTCAGTTTGAAAAACAGTTAATTAAAATATTAAGTAAATATAGCTGTTACAAAGGGCAAAAATGTTTAAGGTAGTATAGAATGAATTAAGTTTAATCTGCAAGATTAATGTTATTGAGAAAGTAGGGGAAATGTTTTTACAAAATATTTTGGTAAGAAACATTAGATTCCTGTATAATTTTCTCAGATTAGCTATTTAAATATCTGAAGTAAATAAATAAATAAATAAATACATAAATACATAAATGCATAAATAAATATCTGAAGTAGAATTTATAAATAATCCTAATGGTTATTGCTTTAAAATACAAAAGTTTTTTTTTTAATATAGAAGGTTTTATTTGACAAGTCAGATTACTCTCTTTAAATTTCGATTCACTTAGTTTTTATACAATGAAGATTAAAATAACATTTTTTTCTTTTTTCAGTTGCACATGTATTGTTCAATCACATAGACAAATCAGGATTGAAGGATAAATCTATTGAAGAACTCAAGAAAAGATATGGTGGTTGATTTTCATTTTTACTGTGAAATTACTGTCTTTGACTTTCATGTAAATTTTTTAATTGAAAATAAAGTATTTTGCTTTTTAAGAAAATGAATCATACAGGAAAAGATTATCTTTAGGCACAGTTTAATTAACTGTACAGTGAGTCAAGTCATGAGAAATGTACTCAAGTGAACTATTTATAAGTCATTTTCCAAAAATAAAAATATAATGATGTATACTTGTAACGTTCAGTATTTTATGTCATTTCAAATTTTAAATCTAGATGCATTCTTCAGTGTCTGTAATCTTAACATTATTTTTATATTTTCATAAGTTTTTGTAGCCACAGGACAAGGTTGCTTCATTAGCATATGAATAAAGTTATAGTTGTATAGCGATTGTTAAGTAGATAAACAGATTTTTTAAAAAATAATATCATTGGGCTAGTTTACTAACATAGAACTATTTAGTTGCAGGATGTGTATTTTTAGTATTTACATTGAATGGAGACCTAACTATACTCTTTAAATTGGCTTACTTCAAGAGTCATAGCATCCTTATATTTTCATCCTGCAGTTTTTTTCCCTCATGATATTCACATTATATGTCATCTAAAGGCATATAATAATCTAAAGCAAAGTGGAAAAAATTTTAAATCTAGGACTGTCTAAAGTAGTAATTAGCATATAGCTTATGGATATATATTGTGTATGAGTGTGGTGTGTGTAAACTTTTGAAAGCAGAACTAAAATTCTTCTCATTCTTGTTTTGCATAGTACCTGGCACAGCCCTTTTTTGCACATAGTTAGGTGCTCAATTGATATTTATATAATTTAATTGAATTTTACCTTAGGAATCAACTTCAGTAAATGTCTAAAATAGCACATTGCAAATTTTGGGGCTGCTGTAAATGTCGTTAAAACCAAGCTAATTTTAGAGGCTACCAGGTTGTTAAAATATTAGGTCACAATCCTCTAGCTGTTATCAGCATCAATAAGACTGTCAAATTTAAGACTTTTATTTTATTCTCTTGGTTATTTTTGTTGCATCATATGTATGCTTAGAATTGCTTGAGTAATAATCTATTTACAAAGAAAATTTCCCTAATTCATGGTATAAATTATTGAAATGATCATAACTTGTATAGCTTCAGTATTTTACAATGCACTTAGCATAGAGTTTATTAGTGTTATGCTTTGCTAAATGTATCATGGCATATGAAAAGGTAATAAAATTGAGCCTTTTATCTATAGCTTATACATGAGCTATAAGTATTGAATTTTGAATGACTTGAATTTTTCCCAAGTCATTAAGTTGATTTTATACAGAAAAACTTTCCAAAGGCAAGAAAGTTCTTTCATCTATTTTCTTATGTGATCCTTAGAAGAAACTTACAAAGTAGTCAGGGCAGGTAGTGTGATTGCCATTTTTTTTAAGTTTTTAGTTTTAATTCCAGTATAGTCGTCATATAGTATTATATTAGTTTCAGGAGTATAATATAGAGGTTCAGCTTTTCTGTACATTACTCAGTGCTCATCATGATTAGTGTACTCTTGATTCCCTTTACCTGTCTCCCCCATCCTCCTACCCACCTCCCCTTTGGTAAACAGTTTATTCTTTATAGTTAAGAGTCTGTTTCTTGGTTTGTCTCTCTCTCTCTTTTTTTTTTCTCTTGCTCATTTATTTTGTTTCTTAAATTCCACATATGAATCAGATATGTCATTTGTTATTTGTCTTTCTCTGATTCATTATTATTAGCACAATGCTGTCTCCATCTGTCACTTCAAATGGCAAGATTTTATTCTTTTAGATGGCTGAACAGTAGTATTCCAGTGTATACATATACCACCTCTCCTTTATCCATTCTATTGCTGACTGATTGCTATTTTTAACATAAGAGATTCAGAGGGTCATTACAGAGCTAAAAAACAGCAAGACAGGTTCAGAATGTGCTGTCTTCTACTTGTAGTCTGCAGCTCTTTGAACTACTCCAAGCTGCAGTATTTATTACTTCTGTGAAGACTGGACAGAAGTATAGATCCCAAGATATACTTTAGAATTTGCATTAATTATTATTACTGTTTTTTCTTGTTAACCTATTTTTCCCCAGAGACAATTTCACATTAGTGGTTAAGACACAAAAGGATTTGGAATCAGACTTCTTATATTTGAATTCTGGCGTCAAATAGCTTTAGGCCTTGGACCAATCACTTCTTTGTGCTTTGGTTTCCTAAGCTGGGAGTTGGCATACTGATCCTTTCTACCTCATCAGATGACTGGGAGGATTAAAGGAATGGACACCTTTGTGTTTGCAACAGCGCTCAGATACATAGTAAGCACTTACTAAGTTACTCTTGTTATTATTACTACAGTTACCCTCCTGTCCTAAAAGTTGTTGAAATAAAGTATAGTCTTTAGGGAATATCATATTGTAGCCTTACTGCAAAATAGCACTATGGTAAAGAGAATCATTTTGTATACTCACATGACCTGAGTGTACATCCTATTTGCACTGAACTAGCTTGTGACTTTGGACACATTGCTCAACCTCCTTAAGCCTCAGTTTCCTCTTACATAAAATTAGAAAAATAGTAAGTGCCTACTTCAAAGATTCTTGGAAAGATAAAAGTGCTAATACATATAAGCATTTATTACAGTGCCTGGTACATAGCGCTGAGTTACTTTGGTTAATAGTAATGTCATTAATTGACGTAAAGATACAAAAGCAGGACTTTCCCAAGTGATCTCTTTCTAAAAATGTAGTTCTTCACTGTAATACTTGATAGCATCATTTAAATCATTATTGCATGATTGACAGAAATACCATGCCTACCATTTATTGGCTTCCTCCCAGTCTTTTGTTTTATTTGCTTTACTTTCGACAAATGGGTAAAGTATACCCAAGTCCTCACTATCAGTAATTCGTGCTGATGCATTTGAGAAGGATTTTTCTCCCGACCTACAAATCTATAATCTGTGTTAACAGAAGGCATTTCTGAACACCGTACCAAGGCTCAGATTACATTTTTACATTTTCTTAATGTTTGACCTTTGTCAGAATTCTGTTTAAAGTGACATTAAAAAAATTTGATGTTAATGAAACTTTTGTTTGATTCTTTCATTCATTTATTAATTTAACAAGTATTTATTGAGTGCACTTGTAATGCCAGGCACTAAAAATGGATTTTACCTTCACAAAGCTTAAAGTGGCATTGGAGGATACAAAGAAACAGTATGATAAATGCTATGACAGGTAGTGCCAGCGGGTCATGGGAAATAGCAGGAATGGCCAATGCCAAATACAAGACATGTTTGACAAGCTTTAATTTGGAGCATGGAGTGGGAGCTTAGATAGTTGTAAGAAATGCAGAGCCAAGATGATAGACATCTGGATTTATCATGAGGGAGCTGGCAAACTAGTGATGGTTGATACAGAGGAGTGAGTCTCAAATATGATTTTTGTCAAGTTTACTTTGGCTGCTGTGGGAAGAACAGCTGCATGGGGACACTGGAATCGGGATCTTGTGGAAGCCTTTTTGGGTAATTAAGGTAAGAGATTATGATATTCTGAACTAGAGTATTCTGAACCTAGCCATAAGAGGGAGAGGGCTTACCTCCAGGGAGCACCTGTTCACACTGTCTAGTGAATGGCACACCTGGATACTGTGTGAATGCTTCCAGAGAATGCAACATCTTGACCTGGTGTGGACTGGGTATTTGGGTGATACACAAGTTGAGAAGCAGAAGGAAGCATTAAAGACCATGCCCAGAATTTTTTCCCAGGGGATGGTGGTTTCATTTACTGGGTAGAGACCACAGAGGGTGACGGGACTAAGCACTAAGGAAAGTGAGATGGAGCTTCTACCCTCGGGTAACTCCCAGTGTAGTAGCTAGGGAGTCGTGAACCAGCAGCTGTAGTACAGTGTTCTGAGTGTCCTGGTAGAGGTTCGGAGAGGGCATCGAGGGGACAGAGGGGACAGCTCTGAATCAGGGTGGGACAGGGTAGGAGGAGGCGCAGAGGGTGATAGGAGACTTGATGTACGAGAACGATGGTCCAGGTGCACAGCTGGGAGGGCAAGTGTCTAGGCAGAGGGATTGGCATAGCTGAAGATCATGTGACGTGGTCAGGAGCACCTTGATTTGCCCTGGGGGTTTTAAGCAATTCCATACATTATGGGAGGTGACAAGTGGGAGAAAGAGTCTGAGTTGATTGACTACGTTTTCCTTTCATTTTTCACCCATTTTTCATGCAAGCATATCCTGACTCCATACTAGATTTTAAGCTAAATGAAAGTCCTGATGTTGTCTTATATGTTGTTGGTGCAAGCATTGGCCTTGTTTAAGACAGAGGCTGAGTTCATGTTTTTGATGGATCTATGTTGTTATTGGTGCATTTCTTCTCACTGTGATTATTTAATGTAGGACCCACAAATCACACAAATCCTGGGTCTAGGGAGCTACAGATGTATCATACCATTTGCTAAGCGGTGGGTTTCTCAGTAAGATTCAGTGATACTGAAACAACTCCATGAAGAAATTTTTGATTTGTTTTATTGTATGTCATCTCCTCCTTTCTCTTGGGGCTGCTGCTGCTATGGCTTGGGTGGCAAATGTTTCACAACAGCTAATCTTTCAGAGGTAAAGAAACCTTGTTTTCTTTTAAAAAGCTGAAATGGTGTGGAAAGTTGACTTTCAGGAGCTTTGCTTTTGAAAAAGATGTGAGAGATTCAGTTTTTCTAAAGTTACGAAGCAGGTGGCATTAAAAAATGAAGCAAAACTTCTGATTCACTAGATAATTACACTATTCACAACTTCTTAGAGGAATCAGTTGAAAAGGAGAAGGAAAATGAAGCTGTACATAGGATTCCAAAATCAGTTTGGTTATATTTTGTCAAGTAATAATTTGGGGCAACCAAAGGACTTGATCAGTAATCCTTTTTAACATGATTGTTTGAGTTATATACGGGTTTAAAAATTCAATTATATTCCCCTGAAGCATGGGAATTGGAAAGCTTCACGTTAAATGAGCCCTAACAACAGCCTGTCTAGCCATAGACTTTTAACAAGATGGAGCACTTTTAGGTTTATACAGCAGGCTGTGCGCATTCCTGTTTCAAACCTGCTAGCGAGGGGTCTGAATTCTACATCCCTGTCGTGGAAATGGCTGCTCCTAAAGTAGGAGCACCTCAAGTATCTGGAAACCTTCTTTAGCTGATGCTCACTATGAATTTGAAATTAAGCAAAAAAGACCTTTGGGTAATTTTATTCAGTAAGTATTACTCATCTGTATTTATCTTAAAATATCTATATTTAATAACAGAGACAAAAAGACACACACACGCACCCTGCCAACAACACAAATAAAGCTTGTATGTGTGAACAGCCCTGTCCTGGTGTCTCACTGGATGCAGCTGTGGAGGGCACTGCAGATCCGAGGTGCAGAGGGCTTGATCTCTGTGTGTCTGGCTGCCGTGCCCGCCTCCCCCGCCCCCACCCCCACCCCAGGCACACATCCAAGGGGAGCATATCTAAGAAGACACTCCTTTAGTTGTTGTTCACCTCTGATTGCAGCCAGTTAGGCAAACCTGGGAGGTCAAACACAATTCCCTGTCGCTCACGGATTCAGGACTGTGATTTTGCAGTGACCGGTACTGTGTTGTTGGCCGCAAAGCCAGTGAGGCTGTGTGTGATGAGAGACCCAGCGGAGGGACCTGATGATTCCGGAGCTGGAGGTACAGGGCAAAGCAGGGAAGACTGGGTGGAGGAGGTGGGCTCTGAGCAGCCTGGAAGGGCACAGAGGATCTGGTCGGGTGGAAGAGGGGTGACAGCGTCCTGGGTGACAGCATCCTAGCTGCCAGGGGTTGCAGATGGACGATAAAGTGGTGGAATGGAAACTGCTGTGACAGTTCCCGGAAAGCACAACAAGGTCCAGTCCTGTTCCCTCTGGAGATACCTTGGGTGAACAGTAAGTAGTAGAGTTGTCAGCCGGTAGTTGTCCTGGAAGCTCTTGTATTTCCTATGAGGACACTGTAGCATTTGAACTTCACGTTTTTGAGATACCAGCCTGAGGAGTCCGAGAAGAAAAATCAAAGGAAGCAGACAGTCATGCCAACGACATGGATAAAACTATAAATCTACCTCATTAGAACCCTTCCTTTGATTTATTATCTCTTCAGGGAGGAAGATATGTCTGAGTTCTGTTTTAATCTACTCCTTGCTGCTCTTACCGACTGACCTTTAAAATCACCAAAGCTGATGAACACACAGACGATGACCCTGAGGCTCATGGTGGGGGAAAAGTCGTTTCATAAAACTAGGGTGTCCTTTGGGTGGTGTGGGGCCGGTGAACAGGATAAAATGAGAAGATTAATAAAGGTGAGGTAGAGACTGTAAGAAATAGTGAAAAATATGTAAAAATGTCATCAATAATAAAAGATTCTCAGCTGCTAATAGGTCTCTGAAATGTAACAAATGCTTCTCTGACCCGATCTAGCTCTTCTAGTAATGAGTCTCTGGTTACCCAGGCTTGCTTCCTCCCTCGGGATGGAGACAGCCCTGCATGGAGCAGAGCTCAGAGTGGGCACTCAATTAACGTTGATCAAATGAAAGGTGAGGAAAGCTCCAGATAGTTGTTGCTCTGACTTGTCCACCAACACCAGGGAGAAGCCAACCTGTTCATTTGGTCTTACAAAAGGAGAATTGTAAAAATAGCCATTCTGGAGCCAGAGTGGTGGAAACACACCAGGATGGATGACTCAGACTCATCCTACTGATAAGGAACCGGGATGGAATTGGCAATACCATTTAGAACACATCTGGAACTCTGTCCTGAAGAATCAGGCCATAGTAGAGGATAGAGGTTTTATCACATTGTGCTCTGGTGCGGTGTAGTTTTCTTGACAATCCGTTGATCCTCTGTGACCCTTGAAACTATATGTAGGGCAGCTCTTAGGTCAGATTACTTGCCCAAAGTCATGTAAATAGCAATGTAACTGCTGTGGTGGTTCTAGAAATTTCTATCAGGTCCCCTCTCATGGAATCCAGTAACGATGTTATGACTCAACTTTTAGTGCTACAAACCATGGAGTGTGGACTCGCTGGGAACTAGAGTTAGTCTGCATATCAGAGGGATTATAGACATGCAGTGTGTTTTCAAAAGGCTGGCTTCCAAAGCACATTACTTGGCACATAATATGAAGTTAGTAAATATTTGCTGAATAAATGAATGAATTCAAGGACTATGGAATGAGATGAAGTGCCCAGGTGAATAGCCTTTTAACTGGCTCAAAGCACTTGCCTCAGCATTAAAGACCTTTTCATCATCATCAATGGGGATTATTTTAATTCTATTTCGTAGGATTATGTTCAGAGAACTCCACAACCCCCCTCCAGTGTTCTTTGAATTCTAAATGAGTGTGGAAAGGGAATAGGAATTTTGTTTCTCATGTGGAACTCTGTTTTACTGGTCTTCACAGTTCCAACAGGCTTTGTGATAAGATTAGCTGCCATTTATATGCACTCGTGTGTGCTAGGCACTGTACTGGGGGCTTTGCACATATTATCGCAGTCAGAAACCGGCTCAGAAAGAGGTTGTCCTGTGAAGCTGGGAGTCACATGGAGGTTAGTCTGACCTAGACACTTGAACACTTCCTTCTACTTTATAGTCAAGGCCACGCAATCTTCACGATGACACAAAAAGCAGGGTGGCTGGAGAAGTAGGCTGGCAGCTGGCATTTCTTTGGTATCACTGCCACCCACTGTATCTTCAGAAAATAGCACAAACATGACAGACAGCTTCTGACAGGAATCCAAATGAATGAATTTTAATTTCTTAGCAAGATGTTGACTCTTCAGTGTCTGTAGAAGTCTCCTCCTAGCACTTCTAGCGAAAGTAAGGGTCTGACCTTTGATGGTGTTGTCCAGTATTGGAACCTGGGAGGAGGATATGGTGAAGGAATGGAGTATGGCCAACAATTTGTTAAGTCTGGTCCTGCATGCATTCTCCAGTTCATTCTGTTGACTAACACACAGGTCCTGCAGACCTCCTCTGTGCTGGGCACCATAGTGGTTGGCTTGGGTAGTTGGCACACAGGAAAGAATGTTAGTGTTTATTTGGTTCTGTTATGAGCCATTGGTTTCATTCTGTCCTGGCCATAGTTGTCTGGCATCCCTGGGTCTGGTCATGCAGGGAGCCTGTGAGGCCCCTGGACAAATAAATGTCCAGCCAGGGAGCACATGTCAGAGTCAGTGTCCAACTGTGGCCACATCAGAACTTCCATCTTTCCTATCCCAAGTAGAGTCCCTTTTTCTAGAGTGTCACGAAGTCTTTCTAGGGACTAGGAGGATGTGGGGTGTGTGTAGGGGATATTCTCCCCTTCAATACTTTAGCACGCAGGACCTGGATCTAAAATAAATAACAGACTAGACTTGAAGGGAAGAGATGTCACAAAACGCAATCAGAAAGGAGCGTGTAGAAATGTTTGTCCTTAGGACAGAAAAGGGAGAGGTACATGTGCGTGCATGCATGTATGTGTGTGTACATGTGGTGGGAAATGGCTAAAGAGCTGTATATGATACTCAGGTCCGTTTCTCTTCTACTTTCCTTGCCTCGCATTTTCCATCATCAATGAATTTTTTTTTTATTTTTATTTATTTATGATAGTCACAGAGAGAGAGAGAGAGAGAGAGAGAGAGAGACAGAGACATAGGCAGAGGGAGAAGCAGGCTCCATGCACCGGGAGCCCGATGTGGGATTCGATCCCTGGTCTCCAGGATCGCGCCCTGGGCCAAAGGCAGGCGCCAAACCGCTGCGCCACCAGGGATCCCCAATGAATTGTTTTGATTTTTGCTTTAAGGAGTCCATTTAAGTAAGTAAATATATGATGATTTGTGTATTTATTTCGCACTGGGATATGCATGTTCTAGAACATCAGAGCAAAAACTATAATAACTATGAAGTCAGGGCAGATCTTAGTTTGTGGTAAAGTGGTGCATTTGCCGCAGGAGAAGGCCAAGTTGAGAAGAGCTTGTCATAGTTTGTGGTCATTGGTTCAATACCCTGAAGATTATACCATGTTCAATCCTCTTTTCTACTCTTTGTGTCAAGCCTTTTGTGAGTGCTAAACATCCTTGAGTTCTTTGTGATTAGTCACTGTCCACTGGGCAGGAATTAGCTTATTAGGATGGCAAGAGGACCAAAGGGAAGGAAGGACTCATCTATTTATTGCCTAGCAATTAAGTGATGTGCCAGTCTATTTCTCCAGTTGAAGTTGCTACTGACCTGATTTTTGCCCTAAGAGCCTATCATCTAAGACCTGGGGCAGTATCAACCCTAGAGTCTAAAAGTGGTACAAACTCTGCTTGGTTATAGGCTTGGTCATGTTCTCAGCCCTGGGCCTGGATTAGACAGTCACCAACAAGCACCAGAGGGGCCCTTTTGCCAAATACATCTCCCCACTGTCTTCCTGCAGTGCTTGAACAACCTATCCTGGACCTCTTGGCCCAGGCATTATAATATGAAAGAGCTAATTGGTCCCTTGGCAGAGATGATTTTAACTGATAAAATCCATACTACCCTCAGGCCTTGGAGAGAGGATGCTAAAGGAATCCAAAGACAGGCTTGGGAGGCTAAAGCCCAGGTGGAGTTCCAAGTAGCGAAGTGAAGTTCCAGAAGTGAAGAGAGTGATCTAACTAGGGAAATGGAGGAGGAGAAGAGGAAGGCAAATGAATCCTGTCCACCTCCCTCAGGCTCAGAGTTTTGCCTGGGGCCTGGAGACACTGAGGTCGTGGATTCACAACCTTGATGTGCGTATAATGGATCTCCAGGGTAAGCATTCTCCTGAGTCTGTTCCATATTAGGTACTCTGTTGCCCCAGTAATAGCTAGATTGAGGTTAGTGGAAGGTGAAGTTCAGTAGGATGCCGTAAGTGGCCCCATCTGCCTTCAGCCCTATTGCAAACCAAAGCACAAGGCCATCTGAAGCCCACAAGTTGCAGAATCCAGCTTCAGATAGACTTCTGTAACTGTCACCACAAGACCTCCAAGGGCTCCAGTTCTAGTAGGTCATCCATTTCTTTGATTCCCGCCACCCCCCCCCCTCCGCCCCAAACAATAGCCTGAGCCTCCTACTTGTGTCCCTGGAAGGCATCCTCTTCCACTGGTTCCCATCACAGCCCACCCCAGGGAGTGTGCACACACGTGCAAATTCATCCTTTTTGTGGGCAGCTGCTGCAGGCTTCCTGGCCATGGCTTCCTAGTAGCTTTTTCTGGCTTTTGCTCCTCCTGAAGCCTGCTCAACCCCAAGTGTAGGCACAGACCTCTCTGTTAACCTCCCAAATGGAGGTGGTACTAGAAGGCAAAAGTTCAACCAGACCCGGTGGGAACACTTGAGGCTGGCATCAGAGCATTAGAGGACAGAGAGGGAACTTTCAATCAAGCATCCCAGCTCTGGGAGTCCATTGCTTCCTTACATAGCAGCCCTTCCTCAATCCAGAATTCTCCTCTCCCAGCTGGCCTATGCCAGATGAAGCAAAAACCAGGTATCCTCCTGTAATAGCCTCTGCACAGGTTCACTCCATGAAGGTGGCTTTTACATTTGAAGGCTCAGCCTCAGAGTCTGCAGCCTCTGCTCCTGTGCTTGGATCACACCTGCTTTCAGGACTTCCCAGGAAGAATGTGTAGGTGCTTAACCTTAGATTTGCTTGACCAAAACACGAATTGTCTTTCTCAGAGCAATAGAAGAACCTTCCTATAGGAATTAAAAAACCCAGTATACATGGGATGCAGAGAATGCTTGTGATTCCCCAAATGTTGCTATTGGCTTTAGTTAGTTTTGTGTCTTACAGTGGGAACCTGGAAAACCTGGGATTTTCCTTAGCCCTTTTTACTCACCGTTCCTTACCTTATTTTGCATCCAAGAAAGCCTGGTTTGGGTAACCAGAGTAAGTCAGAATGTTCAAATTGAGTGTATAGTCTGTCAGGTAAACTGGAGACTGGCAGTCTGCAATGCTTCAAAGTCAGTGCCTGTTTGCCATACTTTTCTTCATCACACTTGATTTGTCATTGCTTTTGACAGCAAAGCAGAACAAAGCTGTCATTAACTGAACACATGGTGAATTTTGAGACTAGACCTGGTGGAAATTCAGGAAAAGAATAAATCATACAAAGGAATAAGGCTCTTTAGATGAACTTGGATGATAATATTAACAGGTCAACTTAACTAGATGTAAATGATCTGAATTCAGGGACTAAGATTTTTGTTACTATAGTGACCAATATTGATCTTAATGACATTGCCCATAATGTTTGTTAGAAGGAAAGCAGAGTCTCATTTTCATGTATAATTACTTTTTGTAGATCTGCTGCTCAGCTGGAGCTGGATTATTGTCATTTTTTAAAGAGCTGCATTATTAACTTTGATCCAGGAGATGGCAGTGTGCTTTTTGTTTTGGGGGACTTGGATTTGAACTCTTCGACCTCCTCCCTTAAGCTGGTGTGTATAATAGGATGGTGCGTTGTGAAATCCATGATGTAATGTATTCATTGATTCACTACATTAAAACAATAGTAAAACACTGAATCTGAGTCATAGGAATAGGGTCATATTTTAAATTCATAAAATTAATCTTTTTTTTAATCAGGCAAATAATGAACACTTAATCTCTGAGCAGGATTTTCAGTATAGAAATATAAAAAGCCATCATCGCTGTAAGAAGCTTAAAACCTAGATGTGGGGATCCCTGGGTGGCACAGCGGTTTGGCGCCTGCCTTTGGCCCAGGGCGTGATCCTGGCCACATCAGGCTCCCGGTGCATGGAGCCTGCTTCTCCCTCTGGCCTGTGTCTCTGCCTCTCTCTCTCTCTCTCTGTGACTATCATAAAAAAAAAAAAAAAAAAAAAAAAACCTAGATGTGGACTCACAAGGCTAATAACTGAAGCAGATGACAGTTTTGTATTAAATGGATTAGGAGTTAAGAGGAAGGAGAGATTGATGTTGCCTGATATCAGCAAGAAGACTTCTTAGAGGTAATTAAGAGGATGGGTGGGAACTTCCGGATGAAGATGATGGCTTAAGCACATTCATTTTTCCTCCCCTCTCTCCTCAGATCTTACTAAAATACTAGTAAAGGATTACAAATGAATAAACCATAAACAGCAAAAAGAAAGGCAGCAGGGCATTAGGAAATGAGATATCAACACATTTTGGAAAGCTGAAGGTGAAAGGAGTTATAGAAAGAATTTGTGTGAAGGGGCATGAAGAAGGTGTTATGGCTGAATTGCGTTCTCCCAAAATTCATATGTTGAAGTCCTAACCCCCTTCATGTTCTGTCTTTGGAGATAGGGTCTTTAAAAAGATAGTTAAGTTAAAATGCAGTCATTAGGGTGGACTCGAATCCAATATGATTGTTGTCTTTATGAAAAAAAAAAGATTAGGACACACAAAGGGAAGATGATATGAAGATACATGGAAGAAACAACTTTCTGCAAGCCAAGGAGAGAGTCCTCCAGAAGAAATCAACCCTACAGGCTCCAACTTCTAGCCTCTGGAATTGTGAGAAAATAAATTTCTGTTGTTTAAGGCACATAGTCTGTGGTAGTTTGTTATGGTAGCCCTAGCAAATTAATCAGAATGTGTTCTGGAATGTATTCCAGAATGCTTCAGAAGCTCTGGACCAGGGAAAGGGTAGGGTAGGTGTCTATCATTCATTTTGGGAAATTCACAGTCATTATCACTTCAAATATTTCTTCTCCTTCTGGTATTCCTGTTGTGTATACTACACCACCTTCTGTAATTGTCCCACAGTTCTGGAATATTCTTTTTCGTTTTTTTCTCTTTGCATTTCAGCTTTAGAAGTTTTGTGTTCTACATTCAGGTCTATGATCCATCTTGAGAAGTTTTTGTGGAAGTTTCACTGGCTAATTGCACTGGTCAGATCTTCTCACATTATACTGAATAAGAGTGGTATAAGGGAACATTCTGCCTTGATCCTGATTTTAGGGGGGAAACATTCAGTCTTTATTAAGTTTAATGCTAGATGTATTTTTTTTGGTACATACTATTTTTTAAAATTGTTTTATTTTTAAAGATTTTATTCATGAGAGACACAGACAGAGAGGCAGAGACATAGGCAGAGGGAAAAGCAGGCTCCATGCGGGGAGCCTGATGTGGGACTTGATCCCAGGACCCTAGGATCACAACCTGAGCTGAAGGCTCAACCACTGAGCCACCCTGCCCTGTAAATAGTCTTTATCAAGCTGAGGGAAGTCCCCTCTATCTGCTATTTCTATTTTTGTAAATTTTTAACTTTTTAAAAGATTTGTTTATTTTAGAGAAGAAGGACACAAGAGGCAGAGAGAAAGGGAGAGAGCATCTCAAGCAGACTCCATGCTGAAGGTGGAGCCCAGTGGGAGGCAGGTGGGGCTCAATCTCATGACCTTGAGATCATACCTGAGCTGAAATCAAGAGTTGAGGCTTAACAGACTGCACAAGCCAGTAGTTTTTTTAAAGTCAAGAATGGGTGTTAAATTTTTTGAAATGCTTTTTCTGTACTAATTGATAAGACCAGGCAAATTTTTTTATTAGCCTTTTTATACAGTGGATTACATTGATTGTTTTTCATATATTGAACTAGGTTTACATTCCTTGATTAAAGCCCATTCATGGTATAGAATTCTTTGATATCATGCTGAATTCCATTTACTAATATTTTGTTAAGAATTGTTTATATTTATATTCAGGAGGGGTATTTGGTCTGTCTTTGTACTGTCTTTGGTTTTGGAACCAAGGTAATATTAATTTCATAAAACAATGGGATATAATCTCTCTTCTTATATTTTTTTGGAAGGGATTATGTAGAATTGGTACTGATTCTTCCTCAAACATTAGATCAGATTCTCCAGTAAAAATCTGGGTCTGTCTATCTATTTCTTGAGAGTTTTTAGATAACAAATTAAATTTCCTTTGAACTATAGAGCTATTCAAATTATCATTTCATATTGAATGATAATGGTGGTTTGTATTTGTATCCATTTCTTAAAAGTAGTCAAATTTGTATGTGTAGAGTTGTTTGTAGTACTCTTTTATTATCCTTGAAATAATTTCAATTATTTTAAATTTCTTGAGATTTGTTTTATGAATACAGTATATGATCTGTGAGCATTTGAAAAAGCTATAGATTCTGCTGAAAATTAAAATGATTTGTATTTTATACATGCCCAAGTTGTTGGTTGATGGTGTTGAATTCTTCTATATCTTGTAATTTTTTGTCTAGTTATTTAGTCAATTGTTGAGAGAGGAGTGTTGAAGTCTCCAACTATAATTGCAGATTTGTCTGTTATTTCAATTCTATCAGTTATTGCTTCACATACTTTGCAGCTGTGCTATTTGATACATACACATTTAGGATTGCTGTGTCTTGGGGATCCCTGGGTGGCTCAGCAGTTTGGCACCTGCCTTTGGCCCAGGGCGTGATCCTGGAGTCCTGGGATCAAGTCCCACATCGGGCTCCCTGCATGGAGCCTGCTTCTCCCTCTGCTGTGTCTCTCCCTCTCTCCCTCTCTATGTCTATCATGAATAAATAAATAAAATATTAAAAAAAAGAATTGCTGTGTCTTCTTAGTAGATTGGTCCTTTTGTCATTATGTAATCTCACTCCTTGTTTCTAGTGATTTTCTTTATTTTGAAGTCACTTTGTTTAATATAAGCACTCCTTTGATTGCTTTCCTTTAATATTTGCATGATATGCCTTTTTCTATCCTTTTACTTTCAAACTTCTTATATCATTATATTCCAAGTAAGTTTCTTGTAGACAGACTATGGCTAGGTCATGTTTTGTAATCCAATTTGTCGATTTCTGGCTTTTAATTTATATATTTATATTTAATGTAATTATTGATTATATTACACTTATATTTATGTCCACTTGTATTTAATGTAATTATTGATATATTAGAATATAAGTTTGCCATTTTGTTTTTTGTTTTCTGTTCTTACTGTTTTTCATTTCTGTTTTCTTTTTCTTGCCTCCTTGTGTGTTACTGGAACGTATTTTAAAATTCCATTTTGATTTATCTCTATATTTTGTTTAAATGTATGTTTTAAAATAACACTTTTATTGCTTGCCTTAGGTATTGCATTATATATATGTAACTAATTGCAGTCTACTTATATTGTCATGTTACCAGTTTGAGTGAAGTGTGGAAATATTCCCTCCTTTTATCCTCCCCTATTTGTAACAATCTTATATGTCTTCTCTATGTATATTTAGAACCATATTAGACAATGTTATAGTTTCTGCTTCAATCTTCAAACATCATTTAGAAAGCCTATTACAGGAGATAATGGTAGGAAATGTAGGAATGTAGGAAAAAATGTAAGAAAATAATGAAGGAAAGCCTATTGTTTTCTATTTAGAGACCTTTCTTTAATCATTCTTTTTGGACAGGTCTCCTGGTAAGACCTCAGTTTTCCTTTATGTAAGAGTTTTTTGATCTCCACATCATTCCTGAAAGATATTTTCACTGGAATCCAGTGAGTCTATTGGATTCGGATTCTTAGTTGATAGTTTTTTTGTTCAGAACTGAAAAGTACTGTGCCTCTTCTTTCTGGTCTCCATGGTTTATGATATGAAATCCGCTGTCACTGTAATTTTCCTACAGGTAAGTTGTCGTTATTCTCTGGCTGCTTTCAAGGTTTCCAATCTATTAATTCATTTATTCTGAAATTTCTAGTGTTCTTTCAGTTCATGGTTTCTCCCCTATGCTTCATCTTGCTTTTGACCTCATCTGCTGAGATTTTTATCCCAGTTATTATATTTTTCAGTTCTCGGATTCCCACCTGGTTCTTTACATGTTCTGATTGTCACTTTTTTTTTTTTTGCCTTAAGTATGTTTATAATTCCTTGTTGAAGCATTTAATTGTGGCTGCTTAAAAATCCTTGTCATATCATTCCAACATCTTTGTCATTTTGGTGTTGGCATTTATTGTCCTTTTCTTTTCAGTTTGAGCACTTCCTATTTCTTTGTGTACCAAGTTACTTTTTAAATGTTAATTTAATTTTAATTTTTTTTTAAGGATTCATCGGTGGCTATGCCTTTATTAGAAACTCCCAGAATGCTCTCCATACCCATGTAGGAGAAGACAGCTGTAGGTATGTTAGAACTGCCCAGCCTTGGTCCCCAAAGAGCTATTTACAGTGTACCCAGTTACCCATCCATTTCCTAATACAGTTGACTCTTGAACAATGCAGGATTTAGGGACTTCGGCCCCCTGGACAGTCAAAAAAAAGTTTCACTCCCTCCAAAACTTAATAGCTTACTGTTGACCAGAAACTTTACCTAGAATATAAACAGTCCACACATTTTGTACGTTACAAATTATATACTGTATTACAATAACGTGAGCTAGAGAAAATGTTAAGATAAAGAAAAATATTTACAGTACTGTATCAAAAAAAATCTACTGTATTGAAAACTGCATGTAAGTGGACCCTCGAAGTTTAAACCTGTGTTGTTCTAGAGTCAACTGTACTCCCAAGTACAAACAAGGATGCATGGAACGCACTGGTTTTATGGATTATCCCTGGTCAGGATCCTCCTTTACTTTCCCTTCCAAAAGTTTAATATCAAAATTCACAATTTTGTACCTGATGCTTTTCAAGGTACTGCTGCTGAGCCAGGATCTGATGAAAATAAAGCACCAAATTTCAGTTTTATATAACCATGTCCCCAAACTACAGCCTTTTCTTTCATCTGCAGTTGAGGGTATGCCCATCAGAGTCACTGCCTGAACCAACATTCTGTGGTGATGGCTAGTGCTCCCACCAGGCTCACGCTTGGGATCAATGCGGTAGAAAAGCACCCTGTGTAGTTGAGAATATCCTATCACCACATGTGGTCCAACTCTTGTCTCTCCAAATACATGGTGAAGAAAAGTCAAAATATGGTAGTGAAAGCTAATTATCAACAAAAAGTGCTAATCGCCCCATTATTACACTCATTAATTCACTGTAATAACTAATTTTCCACCTGAATCTAAGGTAAAAGTCCATCTTCTCTAATGTACTGCACATTTTTCCTGTAGCTATTCAAATGCATTACTTGTTTTTACATTATTTTAGATGGTTTCAGAGTTGTTTTTTTTTGTTTTTAAATTTTTTATTTATTTATGATAGTCACACAGAGAGAGAGAGAGGCAGAGATACAGGCAGAGGGAGAAGCAGGCTCCATGCACCGGGAGCCCGACGTGGGATTCGATTCCGGGTCTCCAGGATCACACCCTGGGCCAAAGGCAGGCGCTAAACCGCTGCGCCACCCAGGGATCCCGGTTTCAGAGTTTTTATGGGGAAAATAATTTTCACAAACTAAACATGAACCATGTAGAGAAACTAGCCACAAGGACAGAAATGTTTTAGAACTTTGACAACTATTGGCCTGTTAGACAAGATATTTCTTTGACTAAACTTCATAAATCTGAATTCAGAGCATTTTCAAGATCTTGTTCACTTTAGGATTCTATGATTAGTCACAACTGTAGTAAGGAACATCTGCTGAATGATTATGTTCTTAGTGTTCTTTATATATTTTCTCATTTGCAACACAATAATCCTTAAGTTGGATATTTTCACTCCATACTTAAAGATGTGGAAATGGGCTGTAATCACTCTGGACCAGGATTTGGATCTAGTATCTGTGCTCACGTCACCACATGACTGTGCCACTGCTCCCCCATCCCATCCCACTCTAGACCTACTCAAGGTATATATCATGAGATAAGGAGCTTGTAACAGGATGTAAATTAACATATTGCTTCTTTCACAGAGAAACTCTTATTTCCAAAACAGTATCAGCTTGAGTTAACAATGTGTGTATGGCACAGTTGATTTACATCTTAGGAACATGTTTATGATACAATCACATGGAAAACGTGCAATTTTTATGTGATATAGTCCCAATAATAAAAAAAAGTATATACATACAGAAAAAAACATTTCCTGGATTGGCAGCTGGCCTATTCTAGAGCATCCTCTAAAAGCAGAATTGTCAGGCAAGCAGAGCTCACCAGAGATGGTCTGCTGTACCATTGAGAGTACAATGTAGAACATCACATTGGAGCGAGGGTTGTGCTGAACGCTGTTCATAGCTGCAGTGGCGCCTCCAAGCCTATCTTCACATGCAGCAATGACCACAGGAATCTCCTCTTCTCTCCCATCTACAGCTTGTCGGGGAACATTTGGGACAATAGGCTGAAACCCCACAATTCCTGAATCTGAAACCTCATTCCTTAGCAAACTGCTCAGGCCCAGGAAGTTATGGTGAAAAACCAGTCAGAAGAGAGCAACAGCCAGGACCAGGATGATGATGTTTACTTTACAGAATGACACCTTTTTCTTCTGTCTTGTATAAATACTAGTTTTTAGCCCTGCAGCTAGAGGAAGAGGACCCAAGTTATTTTTAATTGAAACCTGGGGATATTCATATTACGTATGAAAGTCTGGGTCTTATTTGGATCATATTTTTAAAACTGATTTAATCTGGCACTTCTCTGACAGAGATGTGTGTGGGGGGCACCACCACCCTATTACTGTCAGGTGGAGATAGAATTCTGGGTTTCCCACTTAGCCTCTGCTGACACCTGGGTGAGGGTGGGGATTCCTTATTACTGATGGGTGGAGATGGGAGTGTCATTTCCTCACGTGGTCTCCATTGATACTGTGATAGGGACAGTCTCTCACTCTCTTTTTAAAGATTTACTCATTTATTTTAGAGAATGAGAAAGCATGTGCAGGGAGGAAGGGCAGAGGAAGAGGGCTAGAGATCTCAAGCAGATTCCCCATTGAGCATGGAGCCTGACATGGGGCTCCACTCCAAAACCCTGAGACCATGACCTGAACGGAAATCAAGAGTGGGAAGCTCAACCAACTGAGCTACCCAAGTGCCCTGGGGCAGTCTCCTTATTGCTGAGTGGAGGTCAAAGTCCTGATTCTCTATTAGGTCTCCTTTGACACCATCCCATCTGGGAAGGAGAGTGGGCACCTCATTATTGCTGGGTGGAGGTAGAAGTCCAGTTGCCCTGTGGTGTCCACTGATACCACGAGGGGTTGGGATGCTTGTTACTGGCCAGTGGGGATAAAATTCCTGACTCCCTACTTGTCCTTCTGTCAAACCAGCCCCCTTTTGTTTGGAGCTCCTCATTAGAGCCTCATGAGGGTGGGAGTCTAGGCTCCCTATTTGACTTTTGCTGGTATGAATGAGAGTGAAGTCACAGACTTTTCTATGGTGTTTGTCTGGAGTTAAGAATAGCTACTACCTGAAAGTTTCTGCCTTGTTTGGCTGCTCCTTTCTTGGTTCTTGGCAAACTTATTTTGGTCAGGGCCCATTGGTGTTTCTGGGTTGCTGGTCTTTTCAGCAACATGTTTGAGTATATGATGCAAAAAGAAAGCCCAGGGTATTTACCACTGTGTTCTTTGGGCCCCAGTCTCCCTAGTTGATCTGAGGTTGCCTCATTATCTCTACATTTCAATCTTCTTATATTTGATTTATGAGTAATATCCAGGGATTTTTGTTTGTATTTAGCAGGAGAACTAGGGAAAAGTTCACCTATTACTAATCGTTTTAAAATATTTTGTGTACTCTCAAACTTAATCTCTCCGAGAAGCATCTCAAGTCAACACCTCTATATCATGCTTGGTTCCTCACTTTTCCTCATTTTCTATCGGTGAGTTCCCTTGGCTCTGTCTCTGAAATATATTCAGATCCTCTCCTCTCCATCTTTACTTTCATCAGCCAAGGTCAAGTCAGGATCTCCTTCTTAGACTACTACATGTAAGAGTAACAGGTCTCACTGCTTCTGTTTTTGCCCCTACAATCCATTTCTACACAATTATTATAGTAAACTTTAAAAAACAAATCACTTCATGTCACTACCCTGATTAAGAACCTCTAAATGTTTTTTTTAAAATTTCATTTTGAATAAAATGTGAATTCTGTATCCTAGTCTGTTAAGTGTCCAAATGATCTACCCCTTGCTTACCTCTCTAACTGTATCCCTTCTATCCCTCCATTAAGTCAAAATGATCCCATCATACCTCATTTTTCCTCCTCAATATTTCTATCTTGTACCTGCCTCCTGAGGTACCTTTGCACTTGCTGTTGCACAACCCAGAGTTCTCTTCTCCTAGATCTTCATAGGGTTCCTTTGCTCATGTGGATTCCAGCTAAAACCTCACTTTCTCTGAGAAGCTTTCCCTTCCACCTCTCTTACCTAAGTAGCTTTCTGTATCAACACCTTGTTTAATTTTCTTCAAAACATTTATTCCTCCTACTATTTTCTTGTATATTTGTTTACTAGTCATTAGTTGTTTTCTCCCTATGAGATATAAACTCCATGAGATCAGGGTTATTGCCTGTTTTGTTTACTGAAATGCACTGGAGACAGTGTCTAAATAACTTTTACCGATTGGATGAATTTAATCAACTCCTAGCGAACTAATTATGTATAGCGGTCCACGTTGGGCATAAGATAATTGTTCACATCTGACATACAGAATCTGAACAGTGACCTTTTGTTATAGTTATCTTGGTCACCTTTTATAAAGGAGGAAACTGAGGCCTGGGGCGATTCAGTACTTTCCCCAAACTTAATGGATTCAATTCTATCATCATTTACTGAGGGCCCACTATATGCCAGGCACAGTATATGATCCCAGGAACACAAACATGAGTAAAGCAGGGCTCATGCCCTCTGATTTCTCACAGTCTGGTATGGGGGACAGAGCACAAACCACTCACTGTACTACAACGTGATGTGTGAATAAACTGCGGTAAAGCCTTATTCTCAAGGTAGGAACAAAACACTAAGAGATAAAGAATTGTGTGTCTAATTTTGCTGGATGGTTGGATGAAGATTTTGAAAAGCTTTACAGAGAATATGGTATTTGAACTAGTCCTTCAAAGATGAATAGGATTTTGCCAGCTGCAGAAGGGGCGATAAGAGCTTTCCAGACAGAAAGAGGGAGAGATGTGAAAGCAGAGAGGCTAGTTCGCTGTTTGAGAGCAGGCTGAGCTTTCACAACATTTATTCAAGTCAGCAGTAAAGTGAATCTGGCCCAAGAACTGCGTGAAGAGACTTTCGTTCTTTTCTGAGTTAATGAATTTTTGATCTATCTCGAAGAGTCAATAAAAGTTTGCTTTGTCTAAGATTTCGCTTCCAAAGTTGTATGTGGTTTCTTTCCTCAGTCAGCCTCTTCTATTTGAATGAAGGTGCTGCACCTTGAACTGTAGCTGCACCATGTGGAAGTGGGCACAAGATCATGGTAAAATCCCAAAGGGGTGGGAAATATCAGTGAGGGTGACAGACCATGAGAGACTCCTAAATCTGGGAAACGAACAAGAGGTGGTGGAAGGGGAGGTGGGTGGGGGGATGGGGTGACTGGGTGATGGGCACTTGATGGGAGGAGCACTGGGTGTTATGCTGTATGTTGGCAAATTGAACTCCAATTAAAAAAAAAAAAGATCATGGTAAACTCACAAATATCCTGGTTTGCTTTTTCTGTAGGCTTTTTGTGGCGTGATGTATCATAGTAGGGAAGGCTCTCTTACCTTCAGCCAGCATGACCGTGTAGCATGCAATTCCTGAGCTAGGAATTCTGGGCTGTGGCTTCAATCTTGCCAGTTGGAAAGAGGGGCCTGGGTGGCTCAGTTGAGTGTCTGCCTTCAGCTCAGATTATGATCCTGGGGTCCTGAGATTGAGCCCTGGATCGGGGTCCCTGCTCAGTGAGGACTCTGCTTCTCCCTCTCCCTCTGCCTCTCCTCCCTGCTTATGCTCTCTCTCTCTCTAATAAATGACTAAAATCTTTAAAAAATATATTACTGGGAAGAGAAACATATACAATTGTTACTGAATATTAACATCTTCGTGAGAACAAATTGTGAGCATCTTCCTTCTGTTCTGGCCAGTGTCCTTAGGGAACCAAGGGAATGGACATTGGGTTGTAGCGGAAGGGCAAGAGGGAGAAGGATGAGTGCCAAATTATGCCAAAGATATACAGAGCTGGGTGTTCTGGTGCTTTTGGAATTTTAATTTTCTCAACACTGTTCTTTTAATTTTACAGATTGGATCACTGAGGCACATAGACGTTGAATAGCTGGACTAAGATCACACTGCTGACAGTAGTAAAACTGGAATTCAAAACTAGATCTGCTTCCAAAACTGCACTGCCTCTCTGCACCCGCCTTTTGTAGTGTACAGCATATGGTCACATGGGGGTAGCGGTGATGGTGTGCGTGGTAGGAAGAAAAATGGCAAGGAAGTAGAGCATGGAGGCCAGAATTCACTCAGGTCACAGTCACACTTCGGGCTGACCCTGAGGATGGTGCTGTCCCTCTAGTCCAAGAGTTGTCTCTTTGACCTTATTTATGTGCTGTCTATTAGAGCAGTGGAAGGAGTAGAAGCATTATCTGGACAGGCTGATAAGATTCTTGGCAAAATAAAATGTACCTGATAACCCTTTAAGGTGGCCTGTGGGCTTGCTTCCTCCAGTGAATCTGTGGCTTGGAGATAATCAGAAAACCTTTTTCATCAGATGTCGTGTCACAGATGAGAAAAGCAGTATGAGGGAAGGCAACACGTGAGTCCGGCAAACGGTGTTAGGTACAGGCTGGCTTAAACCCATGGTCTCTCATCCTTTGTGAGGCTGGTGTGATTCTCTGCCAAGTTCCCTTCTGCTCATCCCTTGACTGTTCGGGATCTGTCACCCGGAAATGAGGACCACAGTCCACAGGAAATTGGCCTCCTCCTGTATGTTACACACATGTGTCCTCCAGAGATTAAAGGAGATTGTACGTGCAGCCAAACAAAGAAGCTATTGTGTAGTTTATGAGGAAGGGCAGCGCACACACACACACACACACACACACACACACACACGTTTGCACCCCCCCCCCCCCCCCCAGCAGCAGCATGCCCATCTCCTACTGCTTGTGTTGCATGCACGCCAGTGGGCTCTGGTGTGCCCTCTGCAGCGCCTCTAGGGAGTCCAGCCGCCAGCCAGGTGCTCCCAGTGTGCCACGAGCTGGGAGGTAGGACTCTGCGTCGCGGGTCAGTGTCAGGTACAGTCCACTCCAGGATAGACCATTGTGTAACTTCTTCCTTTGAACTGGAAGCTGGGTGATGTTCGCCCTTTCCCTCCCCCAAGCAACAAGCATTTTGTTCAGTGACCATGACACGTACCTTGAACACATCAGGGCCGTAGATTCAGTGGTCAAGGAGATGGTGTTGGCTCCTGACACTGAACATAAATTCTCACGCTCAGCATCAGAATCTCCATATTCATTTCACACCAGCCACGTGAGCCTCAGTTCTGTTTCTCAAACATGCCTTGGGCCCTGGCCTGGGGCTCTCTTCCCTCCTCACCTTGCAGGCCATGGCTCAGGGGTTACCTCCTAAGAGAGGTCTTCCCTAATCGTTCAGACTGAAGTGAACAAACTCCCTCCCTGCCACCCCCAGGCTCTAGTCATTCTCTAGCCAGTATATCCACTTCTTTGGTTACAGTCTCAGTATTTATCACCACCCGATTGACCCTTATTATTTACCAGTTATTTGTTTCTTCTCTATTTTCTAACTCTAGAATGTTAACTACTTGCAAACAGGGACCTTGCCTGTTTACTGTACTCTTAGCCCTTAGAATATCTTAGACTTGTCTGGAGTAGTTGTTCAATAAATATTAGTGAATGAATGAATGGCATGTTTCTGCATTTGTGCTTGTAGTCTAGAGAGGCGGTATCGCATCAGAATGTAGACTTGAGAGTCAGAAAAGCTAGCAGTTTGAATCCCAGCTGTGGGGTTGATGACCCAAGGTCTCCGAAGTTCAGATTCTTCGTCTGTGAAGAGGAGATAATAATAGCATGTACTTCAGAGCTGATGTGAGGATTAAATAAAAATAACTCATCTAAAGTGCTTGGCATTGGGTTTGCAACTTAGTGGCAACAAGGGCTGTGTTTTATTATTACTGGGAGTGACTCTAATGAGAATGCAATAAAATGTTAGGGATGAGGGGGAGGGGGAGGGCAGGCAGCCTCAATGACAGCTCAGGTGAGACCTATTTCAGAAGGTTTCATTAACGAACCATGTCCAGGCGATTATGCCCATGACCCAAATCAACAGACCAAGTTGAAGGAGAGGCATTAGTGAGGGTCCTCACTGGCATCATGGTACCAGAAGGGCGTTACCCAAGTTCTCCGTGCACCCAGGAGCTCTTGTCTAACTTCCCTGCAGCCCAAGAATCAGGTTCCTCCTTATAGGGGAGGCGACAGCCCTCTAGCAGCAAGCACACTGTGGTTAACGATGCCAGTGAGTGACTTTAATAATCTGAGGTGGTTGAGATCACTTTCACTCACTTAGAGCCTGGGTCATGTATTGGAAGAAACATACTAGCCCTTTATCTACTGTCGGTTCAGATTTCATGCTTCCTTCTGCGTGTGCTATCTAAATTAAATCTCCAGTCCACTAGGGAGCCCTCTGGCTTTTTAGCTCCTATTTTTGGAATAGTAGTTAAGACTTGGATCTCCAGAAAAGGAGGCTCTAGGGCTCCTGCTGTGGTCTGGGCTCCCCCAGGCTCTGTGGGTCTGAGGGTTAGTGTTTCTCTTTTTCCTGCCACTGGGATATTGTTCAGCCAGTGGCACCAGTGATAATGTTGAAGCTAAGCCCTCGCCCACCAGCAATTCCAGGACCTCCCTCCGCAGGCTGTGAAGCCAGAGTTCCAAGGACAGCGTTGAAGTTCTGCCTTTCATGCTTGTCTGGTTCTTTTTTTGCATGAGTAGATAGACTCTCAACAAAGACTGACATGTAATAAGTAGCAGCTAGAGATTTACAGGGGGAAGAAATGAGTGTGGGAGCTCAGATTTACGTACAGGATTGAGAATATTGCTGAGGGCCAGCTGTTAACAGGGCTGGGACCTGTTGCTATTTTCCGCAACACCTGTGGGTAGAGCTGCGGGTGGGGAGGATGCTCCTGTGGGCCAGGTATGTGGGGGTCTCTCTTACAGAGCTGAAGGGACTTGCCAGATGGGGACATGTGGTGGGACCACGGGATGTGACTTGGTTTTTCCTTGGAGCACTCATTCTAGGATGGCCACTGCCACCCCTGGGCCTGGCTCCCAGGGTGGAGGGATGAAGCTTGAAAACTTGAACCCATGAACAGATGCAAACCTCTTTCCTTGGTTCCCCTCAGCAGAGCTTGGACAAATTGGCATTTTCAAGAGGACTTTGCCAAACTCTAAGAGCAAATATCGAATATAAATGAAGCAGATATTAGAGGTATAAAGAGTTCAGCTCACACAGTCCAGGTCTCATGACACCTGGGTAGCCTGCAACATTCTGCTGGGCCCTCCCAAGTCCCTTAGTCCCAGCTCTGAGACTGCCTCCATGTGGAAGGCACCTTCTTTCTTCCCCAAGGCCTCATTCTGGTTTCCCAGACGTCAGCACCAGGTTTCCTTGACACTTTCAGTTCTTCAAGGACAAGGCCAAGGGAAAATGCAAGTGTTGCCTTTCTTGTAGGGACCTTTCCCCTGAGTTTTAGATTCTGATCTAAAGATGGGTGTTTCTCCAGCCACCTGAGAAGATGATGCATTTCAGGGGAGACCTTTTCTCTGCTTAGAAAAAGCAGTTTGTTCTTAACATGTCCAGGGGGGAAATGATCAATGCAAGCATTTGTTCAAGAACTACCCACGTACAGCTTCGTGGAGGAAGTCTCTGGTCAATGGTGCTTGACTGGGGGCAAATCTGAAGAGTGAAGGCCTGGAAGGACACAGTTGGGCAAACTGTCCCTCTTCCTCAATGCCTTCCTCAGAGTGTGTCTGTTCTGGTGTCATTCATCACATCCACCCATTTAGTGCATTTCTGGATTGTCACTAATTATGCCTAGGAGTTTCCATAGGCTTCTCAGCAGGTGGGTTGTCCACATTGTATGGAGTATCGCCTTTCACTAGGCAGGAAGAACCTTGTCTGGGGGTGCGGTGGGGGTGGTGGAAGCTATTTCCTCAGCTGTGAGATGAAGGGTGTGCTGGATGGGTGGGATGGTCTTAAAGGTGCCTGTTATATCTCAGGCTTGAGCCTTTCTTTTCCAGTCTTTTCTACCAAACCTTACTTTCTCACTTTTTCTTGATCCAGGATTGGTGAGACATTCATTTTTATGGCATAACGAGTGTTACCACCATGAGGTAGTATAATTCCAAAGCAAAGCAACTTGCATGTGTTTAACAACTGTGTGTGCCAGCGTGTGTGTGATTCCCGTCCCCCATGTTTTGAAATAGCAAAGTGTTCTTCTCAGAAGCTTTAAAGGGACACCGAGTGATGCGGTTGGAGGGAGAGTTGGTTGACGTGGACTGCGACTGGTTGGTCCAGGCTGGCGTAGCTGTGGGTGGTGGGATATGCACCCCAGAGTTATGTTTGACAAGTTTGGGGAGGCAGCAGGGGGGCAGGGTAAGGTGGTAGTGGGATCGCGAGGGGCCGTGTCGAGTTGTGGAAGCTAGAGTTGAAAACAAAAGGGGGCAGGTTGTGAACATGCTCAAGCACCACACCCAGGAGCCTGGACTGTGTTCTGGAGACAAAGGGGAACCTTTAGAGGAATTTGAGCTCTGAAGTAATCTGATGGCTCTGCCTTTAGGAAATTGGTCTGGCTGCAATGTGTAAGACGATTGTATTAATTTTAATTATGGAGCTGCAGCCAGCAGCGTATTGAACAAAGAAACCATAACATATAAATATTTTATTTGCAGAAGCGTAACTCTTATGTTGTAATGTACGGCGGGAGATTATTGTAAGATACTAAAGGATATTTTTCTCTCCTGGAATTCACTTCTCTTTCCCATTTAGGCAATGAGTTGGTCCTGAGCTCCATACCACAGGGAAGGGCATGTGGTAGAGATACAAAGGTGTGGGAATCTTCTCGAATGTGGTTTTCAAAAGTCTAAACCTCAAGCAACAGCGAGAAGTTTCTGAAGGATGGGTAAAAGTTTCTGGCCAGACACTGAAGGGGGGTGTGATTTCTCAAAGACCAGAAAAAGAAAACTCCCTGTGAGAGGGTGAGAGGTGATGGGAGCAGAGAGCCTGTGGCCTGCTCCCCGGGCAGAGCTCCGCAGGGTGGCCAGTCTCCTGGAGAGAGAGAGTTGCCAGAGCAACTCCCCAAAGGCCTGCACCTCCATGTCATTGCAGCATCAGGGCCATGGGACTTGAAGGGTTGCATAGGCGGCACCCTGTGTGAGCGGATGACATAGTCACCAGAGGGAGCCCTGGCCCACAGCAACCTGGTACTGGTGAGATTCCAGAGCTGTGGCTGAGCAGGAAGCCGCCACTTGCCCTCCTGTGTGGCTCCTTCACTCTCACACCACTTCGCACTCAGCGCTTCTGACACCAGGTGTGGACAGGTTTCCACACCGAGCAATTCTCTGATGTCAGCTGGGCGTCCTACGATTCAACTCAGTTCTGACACCTGCTACCTGGAGATAGTATCCTATCTCTCAGGTTAAGGGCTCAGTTGCACGAGACTGCCTACTGCAGATACGTCACAAGTAGAAGGTCTCCAGGTGACCCACAACTTCTGTCTGACTTGGCTACAAATCAAGAGGTTCCCATGACCTCCTCCTCCTTGGATTTGATTGTTTCCCAGAACAGCTCACAGAACTCAGGAAAGCACTTACTTACCTTTACCTGTTTATTGTTTATTTATAAATAAAGAACCCAGAGGAACAGCCAGGTGAAGAGGTATGTAGGCTGAGGTCTGAGAGGATCCTGAGCACAGAAACTTCTGTCTCAGTGCAGTCAGGGAGTATCACCCTCCTAGTATGTGATATGGATGTGTTCACCAACCCAGAAGCTCTCCTGATTTCATACTTTGGGGGCATAGGCATGCTCAATGATTAGCCCCATGTCCAGCCCCTCTCTCCTCTCTGGAGAATGGGAGGGAGTGGTGGTGGGGGAGGTAGGCTGCCAATTCCAAGCTTCTAATCACGGCTTGGTCTTGCTGGTGACCAGACTCACCCAGGAGCCATTCAGGAGCCCACCAAGAGTCACCTCATTAGAACAAAAAGACACTATGACTCAGAAAATTCAAGGAATTTAGGAACTCCATGTCAGGAACTGGGGTCAAAGACCAAACATTAGAACAAAAGTGCTTTTATCACTTCAGTGTCCACTTAGGAGCTCCGTGCCAAGAACAGGAACAGGAATCAATATATATTTTTTCTATTATCTCATAGTGCCACATCCCAGGGAGAGGGTCAGGAAGTAGTGCTTCCACTGTCCCAGGAGGGCGATTTTAAATAGAAACTAAGTTGAGTTGTAAAGAAAAAAAAAATTTTATTTCAGGGTGTGTGGATTGAGGTGCATACCTACCACAAAGTCCATGTCGCTATAGTGACAACTAGCAGTTGACATGGCTGTTTGAGTATCTGATGGTGGCAGTTTTCTATAATGATTTGCAAATCTGGGTAGGGATTTTAAACCCTTTTCCTCAGGGTGGTGGAAAGAGCCCTGGGCTTAGGTGAGAAGCCCTGTCTTACTGTCCAATAGTGCCTCGCATCAGTACCGTGACTTCGGGCTAAGGTTGCCATAGAAATTCAGGACATTCCGAAAAATGTGAATTTCAGATAATGAATCGTATTGGGGATGTGTTTTCACTAAAACATTATTTGTTATTATCCGAAATAAATTTAACTGGGGATCCTGTGTTTCTTCCCCTTATGTCTAGCAATCTTACTTTGGGCAAGCCATTTAAACTCTTGGAGCATCAATTTTCTCACCTGAAAGATAGACACAATACTACCCACTTTGGAGTGCTGTGCTTAGGATCAGATGGGGTCACTGCAGCGAGGGGAAAGTTTTTCTCCACCTTCTGAGGGTCCCTGGCTGGGTCCAAAAATTGAGCTAACAAAGATAGATTAGGAGGAGAAAATCATCCATATTTGTTTATTGTGAGTTTCATGTGACATGGGAGCCTTCCTAAGAAGTGAAGACCCAAAGAATCAGCTAGACCTGAGTATTTTTACGCCAGATTTGATGAGGAGTGAATAGTCATGGAGAGCCCTGATAGATGGAAGCATATGAAGTAAGTGTAGGAAGCTGGGGAAACCAGCAAGCCTTGTGTGCTAGGGTCCTTCTCCATGTCCCTTTGTCTGGAGAGATAAGGACACTCTTTTCCTTCACGTATAGGGAGGGCACATCTCACAGGAGGGTTTTATGATCTGTTTAGGGGAGAAAGATAGAGAGATCAAAGTGACCTTCTTGCTTCTTCTCTTTTCTCAAACCCCTTCAGCTTAAAATATTTGATATACCAAGGTGCCATATTTTAGGGTAGCGTATCCTGGACCCCCATCATTACAACAGCTAGAGTAATTTATAATCTATAGTCCTACAGACTCCTAGAATGGTTCTAAATGGTTAAGTCTGTACGAAGTAGGACAAATTTAGGTTTTAATTCTTCTACTTAATAGACGTGTGTTCTTGGATATCCATAATATGGAGTATTAGTGGTATCTACCTCAAGGTGTACTTACGAAGCATCAATGAGTTAATGAATGTCAAGTGCTTAGCTCTGAGCATGATACATTACAGATGCTCGATAAAGAATACTTAGTTACTACTGCAGATGTACAAATATGATGTAAAGTTCTCAAGGTAAATCATGAAGACTTAGGAAAGGAGTCACTGAAATGAGGACCCTATACGGAGTGCGCTCTCTGCGCTGAGCACTGATGGGCAATATCTTCTCCTTCCAGTTGGCAATCAGAAGGGGACAGAAATTGGCAAGCATAGCAGGGGAAGAAATTTCTCTTTCCTTGAGTATGTTAAGACACAGAGAGAACACCTCTATGAGCATTTTTGAAGAGCTTAAAAAATTTTCCTGATTCTCGGTCCATTCAATAGACTCAGAAGGAATCAATAGCTGATGCCTACATTTTACCGCAGGCAAAAACATCCCTCATAAACAAACTGGGGTGCGCTGCAGCCTTAGATGTATCACTGGCCCCAGGCTGAAAGGCTGCCTGTTTATTAAACGAAACAGAGGCAACTTGGGTCACTGAGTTAGCAAATGGCGAGCTGGCCTTGCCCCGGTGCATCCGGATCCCTGAGCACAGACGGAGAAAAGGGAATTAATCAAACAGAGCTCATCGGGGGGGGGTTTCAAGGGAGGCTTGAATACCTTTTAATATAGGAAAACAGTAAGATGTAACCACATGGAAAGGCAGAAATAGGAGCTATAGGGTAGAGGCAACGGGATCAGTTTTAAACAGATCTTGAGCTTGTTTAAAAACTATGAGCATTTGTGTCGCTGCTTCTCCTCCTCCATCAGGGTTGGCTTTTCAGGGACCTCAGAGACTTCAGGAGAAGGGGACTGATCAGCAGGTGCCTAACGGTCAGAACCGGCAGCTGGCAGACAAACAGAAAACCACTTCCTCCCCAGCTCTTCCCTGACACCCGAGCCCACCCCGCCCACCGACACTGCCTGCAGGGCTCTTCAGTGGCTCTCCCTTCTCCCTATCTTTCTAGTGTCTTCTTACCAAGTTTTTCCATCCTGTAGCTCTCACAATCCCATCTCCACGTTGCTGCCTTGTGAGTCATTTTTACCATTGGGTAGCTGTTCACTCCTGAAATCATCATGCCTCTCCCTGACTGAGGTGTGGGACCGAACAGTGGAATGAAGGATCTGTTTAGAGGGTGAAGAATACTTTTTACATCATTCAAGCTGCATAGTCTGAACTGACATATAAGATGCCCCTTGGGGGTGACTGCTTTTCTATTTTTTTTCCCAGCTGAAGTACCTGTCATTTCATTTCATATTTCTTTAGCTGCAATCAAGGCATGTTAGTGCAAATGCATGAGTCAAACATTTCTTTAAAGAACAACTGCTTGAAAACATTATAGCCTGTGGGAGTCAGATGTATTTTCTTATCTTATGATAAATATTTGCCAGTGTGGAAGCCTTGTTATGCAAACCCATCTGCATAGGCAATGGTAAACAATTTCTTGAAAGCATTGGTTGGGTTATGAAATAGTCTGACAGGTGGAAAAATAAATCATGCTTTCTGCTAAAAGTATATTTTCCCCCCTTTCTTACTTACGGTTCCTGTAGAGCAAAATCCAAGGGTCCTCTGGGAAGCCTCCTGCATTCATTAGTTTGGTTTCCTTGGTGATTCTCTTTAGATTACCTTGTCATTATCCCCAAGTCTCTTTTGGTTTGCTCTTTTCTCATTTTCTCTTTCTTTCTCCCAGAAAACTTCCACAGATAATCCATCATTAGTGAGCACGTATTGACTGTGTCCCTAGGCTCTATGGGGTCTGGAGTTTGAGGAGATGCAGATTAAACAGTGGGGGTGGCAGTCTGTGGTAGTGAGGTTGACCTGGTTGAGCAGGTGGATAGAACCAGATCAGTCACCCTTAACCCCTCCACTTCCATGCTCTACCCTCCCATCTCCTCCCACTACACCCAGTACTTTAGACAAAGGCACTAGAAAGAGCACAGATTTTGGAGTCACCCAGACCTGTTTTTACATCCTGCCACCTTGTAAGCCATGTGGCCTGGTAAGGCACTTGGTACCCCAGGTCAGCGTTTCTTAGCTGAAACATGAGTAGGGTACCATATGCCCCGCTTTCCCCAGGGCCAATCTTGGTTTATGCCTTGTTCCCGGGCACACATATGCATAGCATCTCTTTTCAGTGTCTCTGTTGTCCCAAATAGATTATATGAAGATCCTACAAAAGGGGGATGACTCTTAAATCCTGTTGTGATGAGGGTGGCATTTCAAGTGTCTACTATAGCGTGTAGGTACATAGATCCTTGAGATGGTACCTATTATTATTATTAATAATAATAATGATTTTAATGATGGTCCCACCATATCTAAGTGGTTTACTCGATGTGGGTGAGTCCATACGTGAACGTGGAATAGAAAAGACCATTTTGTTGTACACTCCGGAACCTATTTAGATTTACGCTTTGCATTAGAAAATAGAATTAACTCCCACCTTGGGTTTGTTAGGACCCCCATTAAATGTAAGACTCACAAGAATGAATTCACCAAAGTTCAGAAGCAGTAATGATGAGCTTGGGTTGGAAAGGAGAAGAGAGATATAGGCACATTTTATTTCATTTTTAATAGGAAAAAGTGCTATTTATAAAAACAAATAAAGCAATTCCAGGGAAAGGGTGAATTAATTACAGGCTAAGATTGCTTTTTCAAAATTAATTCTCCTCAATGAGCTCTTTGGGTAGAGGTGAGAGCTGAACATCCTGGTAACAAGTCACGGATCGAGAAGACGGGTGAGTGTATAGCAGAAGGGGAGGGAAGTCCAGCTGATACTCAAGACAAAACATATGAGAAATTTTCTATAGTGGAAATGGCGAAGAATTTATGGGAAAAAGTTTGTCAGGGACAAAATTAAGAGTTGGCCCAGTTTGTTTTTTTTCCTGGAGTCATGAACCAGCGGCCACATGTATGAACCTCACACAAGTGCCAGGCCCCAGACTAGACCCTGGTACTGTGGGGATGTGGCACAAGGTGTGCAGACTACAGAGATGGAGACAGACACCGGGCAATGGCAGGACTGTGTACTGTGGTAGTGGCATGCTGTGAAGGTTAGGATGGGCTAGTTGTTGTAACAAACAGGCCCATGACTCAGCTCGGTAGACATTTATTTCTCTCTTGTATTATAGACTCATGCAGTGTTTGGAAGGCAGTCGTCACATGGCTCCAACAATCTCCATGGCCTTGGAGTTCTCTGATGGATCCTCAGCAGCTAGCCAACAGATGGAGGGAAGAGAAAACTGCACAGGAAGGTTTTCTGGGCTAGGTTTGAAAGTGGTGCCCACAAGCCATTTGTCAGAGCTTAGTCACATTGTTTCTGCATAATGCCATGGCTGGGCAGCCACTTTCTGGCCACCATTCTACACAATGGAAGGGGAGTATTAGTCCTTTGGTGAACAGTCAACTGTTTCTGGGACTTAAACACAGAGGAGGACTGTAATGGGAGCCCAGATGAGAGAGAAACCTAACTGTGTGTGTGTGGTGGGGGGGGGAAGAGATATTATAGCAATGGCTGGCTTCCCAGAAGAATTGATATTCAGACTGCATTTGAAAAAAAAAATTAAGTCAGGATGGCAGTGAGAAAAGACTTGATTAAAATAGTAGAAAAGCACATGCAAGGGCACTGGGGTATTCCTTCATCTGTCTATCCAACAAACCTTTACAAAAGTGCCTTTAAGTTGCCAGGAATATTTTCAAATGCTGGGAATGCTACTACACATAGATAGACAAATTTTCCATGCTCACTACCCTGTATTCTAGTGAAGGGAGACAAACCGTACAAACGAGCAAAAAAAGTACAGAACTTGTTATACGGGGGAGAACGGCATGTCTTTTAAGTAGGACTGGAGCTAGGTTGTATGTTGAAAGTGGTGATGCTGGAAGTGAGAAATGATGAGATTGGGGGAGAGAGAAAAGGCCAGCTAGGAAAGGGCCTTTCATGCGGGAAGGGCAGGGGCATTAGGAAGAGGAGATGGGCTCAGCTTTGAATTATGGAAAGGTCTTTTGTTTTTTAAAATGTATTTATACAACATCACAGAAAAAAGCAAAAAAAAAAAAAAATAGAAATCCCTACTTGCATTCTTTTATTAGATA